>NC_088622.1:10000-320085 GCF_036013475.1 Columba livia
CCCTAACCCTAACCCTAACCCTAACCCTAACCCTAACCCTAACCCTAACCCTAACCCTAACCCTAACCCTAACCCTAACCCTAACCCTAACCCTAACCCTAACCCTAACCCTAACCCTAACCCTAACCCTAACCCTAACCCTAACCCTAACCCTAACCCTAACCCTAACCCTAACCCTAACCCTAACCCTAACCCTAACCCTAACCCTAACCCTAACCCTAACCCTAACCCTAACCCTAACCCTAACCCTAACCCTAACCCTAACCCTAACCCTAACCCTAACCCTAACCCTAACCCTAACCCTAACCCTAACCCTAACCCTAACCCTAACCCTAACCCTAACCCTAACCCTAACCCTAACCCTAACCCTAACCCTAACCCTAACCCTAACCCTAACCCTAACCCTAACCCTAACCCTAACCCTAACCCTAACCCTAACCCTAACCCTAACCCTAACCCTAACCCTAACCCTAACCCTAACCCTAACCCTAACCCTAACCCTAACCCTAACCCTAACCCTAACCCTAACCCTAACCCTAACCCTAACCCTAACCCTAACCCTAACCCTAACCCTAACCCTAACCCTAACCCTAACCCTAACCCTAACCCTAACCCTAACCCTAACCCTAACCCTAACCCTAACCCTAACCCTAACCCTAACCCTAACCCTAACCCTAACCCTAACCCTAACCCTAACCCTAACCCTAACCCTAACCCTAACCCTAACCCTAACCCTAACCCTAACCCTAACCCTAACCCTAACCCTAACCCTAACCCTAACCCTAACCCTAACCCTAACCCTAACCCTAACCCTAACCCTAACCCTAACCCTAACCCTAACCCTAACCCTAACCCTAACCCTAACCCTAACCCTAACCCTAACCCTAACCCTAACCCTAACCCTAACCCTAACCCTAACCCTAACCCTAACCCTAACCCTAACCCTAACCCTAACCCTAACCCTAACCCTAACCCTAACCCTAACCCTAACCCTAACCCTAACCCTAACCCTAACCCTAACCCTAACCCTAACCCTAACCCTAACCCTAACCCTAACCCTAACCCTAACCCTAACCCTAACCCTAACCCTAACCCTAACCCTAACCCTAACCCTAACCCTAACCCTAACCCTAACCCTAACCCTAACCCTAACCCTAACCCTAACCCTAACCCTAACCCTAACCCTAACCCTAACCCTAACCCTAACCCTAACCCTAACCCTAACCCTAACCCTAACCCTAACCCTAACCCTAACCCTAACCCTAACCCTAACCCTAACCCTAACCCTAACCCTAACCCTAACCCTAACCCTAACCCTAACCCTAACCCTAACCCTAACCCTAACCCTAACCCTAACCCTAACCCTAACCCTAACCCTAACCCTAACCCTAACCCTAACCCTAACCCTAACCCTAACCCTAACCCTAACCCTAACCCTAACCCTAACCCTAACCCTAACCCTAACCCTAACCCTAACCCTAACCCTAACCCTAACCCTAACCCTAACCCTAACCCTAACCCTAACCCTAACCCTAACCCTAACCCTAACCCTAACCCTAACCCTAACCCTAACCCTAACCCTAACCCTAACCCTAACCCTAACCCTAACCCTAACCCTAACCCTAACCCTAACCCTAACCCTAACCCTAACCCTAACCCTAACCCTAACCCTAACCCTAACCCTAACCCTAACCCTAACCCTAACCCTAACCCTAACCCTAACCCTAACCCTAACCCTAACCCTAACCCTAACCCTAACCCTAACCCTAACCCTAACCCTAACCCTAACCCTAACCCTAACCCTAACCCTAACCCTAACCCTAACCCTAACCCTAACCCTAACCCTAACCCTAACCCTAACCCTAACCCTAACCCTAACCCTAACCCTAACCCTAACCCTAACCCTAACCCTAACCCTAACCCTAACCCTAACCCTAACCCTAACCCTAACCCTAACCCTAACCCTAACCCTAACCCTAACCCTAACCCTAACCCTAACCCTAACCCTAACCCTAACCCTAACCCTAACCCTAACCCTAACCCTAACCCTAACCCTAACCCTAACCCTAACCCTAACCCTAACCCTAACCCTAACCCTAACCCTAACCCTAACCCTAACCCTAACCCTAACCCTAACCCTAACCCTAACCCTAACCCTAACCCTAACCCTAACCCTAACCCTAACCCTAACCCTAACCCTAACCCTAACCCTAACCCTAACCCTAACCCTAACCCTAACCCTAACCCTAACCCTAACCCTAACCCTAACCCTAACCCTAACCCTAACCCTAACCCTAACCCTAACCCTAACCCTAACCCTAACCCTAACCCTAACCCTAACCCTAACCCTAACCCTAACCCTAACCCTAACCCTAACCCTAACCCTAACCCTAACCCTAACCCTAACCCTAACCCTAACCCTAACCCTAACCCTAACCCTAACCCTAACCCTAACCCTAACCCTAACCCTAACCCTAACCCTAACCCTAACCCTAACCCTAACCCTAACCCTAACCCTAACCCTAACCCTAACCCTAACCCTAACCCTAACCCTAACCCTAACCCTAACCCTAACCCTAACCCTAACCCTAACCCTAACCCTAACCCTAACCCTAACCCTAACCCTAACCCTAACCCTAACCCTAACCCTAACCCTAACCCTAACCCTAACCCTAACCCTAACCCTAACCCTAACCCTAACCCTAACCCTAACCCTAACCCTAACCCTAACCCTAACCCTAACCCTAACCCTAACCCTAACCCTAACCCTAACCCTAACCCTAACCCTAACCCTAACCCTAACCCTAACCCTAACCCTAACCCTAACCCTAACCCTAACCCTAACCCTAACCCTAACCCTAACCCTAACCCTAACCCTAACCCTAACCCTAACCCTAACCCTAACCCTAACCCTAACCCTAACCCTAACCCTAACCCTAACCCTAACCCTAACCCTAACCCTAACCCTAACCCTAACCCTAACCCTAACCCTAACCCTAACCCTAACCCTAACCCTAACCCTAACCCTAACCCTAACCCTAACCCTAACCCTAACCCTAACCCTAACCCTAACCCTAACCCTAACCCTAACCCTAACCCTAACCCTAACCCTAACCCTAACCCTAACCCTAACCCTAACCCTAACCCTAACCCTAACCCTAACCCTAACCCTAACCCTAACCCTAACCCTAACCCTAACCCTAACCCTAACCCTAACCCTAACCCTAACCCTAACCCTAACCCTAACCCTAACCCTAACCCTAACCCTAACCCTAACCCTAACCCTAACCCTAACCCTAACCCTAACCCTAACCCTAACCCTAACCCTAACCCTAACCCTAACCCTAACCCTAACCCTAACCCTAACCCTAACCCTAACCCTAACCCTAACCCTAACCCTAACCCTAACCCTAACCCTAACCCTAACCCTAACCCTAACCCTAACCCTAACCCTAACCCTAACCCTAACCCTAACCCTAACCCTAACCCTAACCCTAACCCTAACCCTAACCCTAACCCTAACCCTAACCCTAACCCTAACCCTAACCCTAACCCTAACCCTAACCCTAACCCTAACCCTAACCCTAACCCTAACCCTAACCCTAACCCTAACCCTAACCCTAACCCTAACCCTAACCCTAACCCTAACCCTAACCCTAACCCTAACCCTAACCCTAACCCTAACCCTAACCCTAACCCTAACCCTAACCCTAACCCTAACCCTAACCCTAACCCTAACCCTAACCCTAACCCTAACCCTAACCCTAACCCTAACCCTAACCCTAACCCTAACCCTAACCCTAACCCTAACCCTAACCCTAACCCTAACCCTAACCCTAACCCTAACCCTAACCCTAACCCTAACCCTAACCCTAACCCTAACCCTAACCCTAACCCTAACCCTAACCCTAACCCTAACCCTAACCCTAACCCTAACCCTAACCCTAACCCTAACCCTAACCCTAACCCTAACCCTAACCCTAACCCTAACCCTAACCCTAACCCTAACCCTAACCCTAACCCTAACCCTAACCCTAACCCTAACCCTAACCCTAACCCTAACCCTAACCCTAACCCTAACCCTAACCCTAACCCTAACCCTAACCCTAACCCTAACCCTAACCCTAACCCTAACCCTAACCCTAACCCTAACCCTAACCCTAACCCTAACCCTAACCCTAACCCTAACCCTAACCCTAACCCTAACCCTAACCCTAACCCTAACCCTAACCCTAACCCTAACCCTAACCCTAACCCTAACCCTAACCCTAACCCTAACCCTAACCCTAACCCTAACCCTAACCCTAACCCTAACCCTAACCCTAACCCTAACCCTAACCCTAACCCTAACCCTAACCCTAACCCTAACCCTAACCCTAACCCTAACCCTAACCCTAACCCTAACCCTAACCCTAACCCTAACCCTAACCCTAACCCTAACCCTAACCCTAACCCTAACCCTAACCCTAACCCTAACCCTAACCCTAACCCTAACCCTAACCCTAACCCTAACCCTAACCCTAACCCTAACCCTAACCCTAACCCTAACCCTAACCCTAACCCTAACCCTAACCCTAACCCTAACCCTAACCCTAACCCTAACCCTAACCCTAACCCTAACCCTAACCCTAACCCTAACCCTAACCCTAACCCTAACCCTAACCCTAACCCTAACCCTAACCCTAACCCTAACCCTAACCCTAACCCTAACCCTAACCCTAACCCTAACCCTAACCCTAACCCTAACCCTAACCCTAACCCTAACCCTAACCCTAACCCTAACCCTAACCCTAACCCTAACCCTAACCCTAACCCTAACCCTAACCCTAACCCTAACCCTAACCCTAACCCTAACCCTAACCCTAACCCTAACCCTAACCCTAACCCTAACCCTAACCCTAACCCTAACCCTAACCCTAACCCTAACCCTAACCCTAACCCTAACCCTAACCCTAACCCTAACCCTAACCCTAACCCTAACCCTAACCCTAACCCTAACCCTAACCCTAACCCTAACCCTAACCCTAACCCTAACCCTAACCCTAACCCTAACCCTAACCCTAACCCTAACCCTAACCCTAACCCTAACCCTAACCCTAACCCTAACCCTAACCCTAACCCTAACCCTAACCCTAACCCTAACCCTAACCCTAACCCTAACCCTAACCCTAACCCTAACCCTAACCCTAACCCTAACCCTAACCCTAACCCTAACCCTAACCCTAACCCTAACCCTAACCCTAACCCTAACCCTAACCCTAACCCTAACCCTAACCCTAACCCTAACCCTAACCCTAACCCTAACCCTAACCCTAACCCTAACCCTAACCCTAACCCTAACCCTAACCCTAACCCTAACCCTAACCCTAACCCTAACCCTAACCCTAACCCTAACCCTAACCCTAACCCTAACCCTAACCCTAACCCTAACCCTAACCCTAACCCTAACCCTAACCCTAACCCTAACCCTAACCCTAACCCTAACCCTAACCCTAACCCTAACCCTAACCCTAACCCTAACCCTAACCCTAACCCTAACCCTAACCCTAACCCTAACCCTAACCCTAACCCTAACCCTAACCCTAACCCTAACCCTAACCCTAACCCTAACCCTAACCCTAACCCTAACCCTAACCCTAACCCTAACCCTAACCCTAACCCTAACCCTAACCCTAACCCTAACCCTAACCCTAACCCTAACCCTAACCCTAACCCTAACCCTAACCCTAACCCTAACCCTAACCCTAACCCTAACCCTAACCCTAACCCTAACCCTAACCCTAACCCTAACCCTAACCCTAACCCTAACCCTAACCCTAACCCTAACCCTAACCCTAACCCTAACCCTAACCCTAACCCTAACCCTAACCCTAACCCTAACCCTAACCCTAACCCTAACCCTAACCCTAACCCTAACCCTAACCCTAACCCTAACCCTAACCCTAACCCTAACCCTAACCCTAACCCTAACCCTAACCCTAACCCTAACCCTAACCCTAACCCTAACCCTAACCCTAACCCTAACCCTAACCCTAACCCTAACCCTAACCCTAACCCTAACCCTAACCCTAACCCTAACCCTAACCCTAACCCTAACCCTAACCCTAACCCTAACCCTAACCCTAACCCTAACCCTAACCCTAACCCTAACCCTAACCCTAACCCTAACCCTAACCCTAACCCTAACCCTAACCCTAACCCTAACCCTAACCCTAACCCTAACCCTAACCCTAACCCTAACCCTAACCCTAACCCTAACCCTAACCCTAACCCTAACCCTAACCCTAACCCTAACCCTAACCCTAACCCTAACCCTAACCCTAACCCTAACCCTAACCCTAACCCTAACCCTAACCCTAACCCTAACCCTAACCCTAACCCTAACCCTAACCCTAACCCTAACCCTAACCCTAACCCTAACCCTAACCCTAACCCTAACCCTAACCCTAACCCTAACCCTAACCCTAACCCTAACCCTAACCCTAACCCTAACCCTAACCCTAACCCTAACCCTAACCCTAACCCTAACCCTAACCCTAACCCTAACCCTAACCCTAACCCTAACCCTAACCCTAACCCTAACCCTAACCCTAACCCTAACCCTAACCCTAACCCTAACCCTAACCCTAACCCTAACCCTAACCCTAACCCTAACCCTAACCCTAACCCTAACCCTAACCCTAACCCTAACCCTAACCCTAACCCTAACCCTAACCCTAACCCTAACCCTAACCCTAACCCTAACCCTAACCCTAACCCTAACCCTAACCCTAACCCTAACCCTAACCCTAACCCTAACCCTAACCCTAACCCTAACCCTAACCCTAACCCTAACCCTAACCCTAACCCTAACCCTAACCCTAACCCTAACCCTAACCCTAACCCTAACCCTAACCCTAACCCTAACCCTAACCCTAACCCTAACCCTAACCCTAACCCTAACCCTAACCCTAACCCTAACCCTAACCCTAACCCTAACCCTAACCCTAACCCTAACCCTAACCCTAACCCTAACCCTAACCCTAACCCTAACCCTAACCCTAACCCTAACCCTAACCCTAACCCTAACCCTAACCCTAACCCTAACCCTAACCCTAACCCTAACCCTAACCCTAACCCTAACCCTAACCCTAACCCTAACCCTAACCCTAACCCTAACCCTAACCCTAACCCTAACCCTAACCCTAACCCTAACCCTAACCCTAACCCTAACCCTAACCCTAACCCTAACCCTAACCCTAACCCTAACCCTAACCCTAACCCTAACCCTAACCCTAACCCTAACCCTAACCCTAACCCTAACCCTAACCCTAACCCTAACCCTAACCCTAACCCTAACCCTAACCCTAACCCTAACCCTAACCCTAACCCTAACCCTAACCCTAACCCTAACCCTAACCCTAACCCTAACCCTAACCCTAACCCTAACCCTAACCCTAACCCTAACCCTAACCCTAACCCTAACCCTAACCCTAACCCTAACCCTAACCCTAACCCTAACCCTAACCCTAACCCTAACCCTAACCCTAACCCTAACCCTAACCCTAACCCTAACCCTAACCCTAACCCTAACCCTAACCCTAACCCTAACCCTAACCCTAACCCTAACCCTAACCCTAACCCTAACCCTAACCCTAACCCTAACCCTAACCCTAACCCTAACCCTAACCCTAACCCTAACCCTAACCCTAACCCTAACCCTAACCCTAACCCTAACCCTAACCCTAACCCTAACCCTAACCCGTACCCTAACCCGTACCCTAACCCTAACCCGTACCCTAACCCTAACCCTAACCCTAACCCTAACCCGTACCCTAACCCGTACCCTAACCCGTACCCTAACCCGTACCCTAACCCTAACCCTAACCCTAACCCTAACCCTAACCCTAACCCGTACCCTAACCCGTACCCTAACCCTAACCCTAACCCTAACCCTAACCCTAACCCTAACCCTAACCCTAACCCTAACCCTAACCCTAACCCTAACCCTAACCCTAACCCTAACCCTAACCCTAACCCTAACCCTAACCCTAACCCTAACCCTAACCCTAACCCTAACCCTAACCCTAACCCTAACCCGTACCCTAACCCGTACCCTAACCCGTACCCTAACCCTAACCCTAACCCTAACCCTAACCCTAACCCTAACCCGTACCCTAACCCGTACCCTAACCCGTACCCTAACCCGTACCCTAACCCTAACCCTAACCCTAACCCTAACCCTAACCCGTACCCTAACCCGTACCCTAACCCTAACCCTAACCCTAACCCTAACCCTAACCCTAACCCTAACCCTAACCCTAACCCTAACCCTAACCCGTACCCTAACCCGTACCCTAACCCGTACCCTAACCCGTACCCTAACCCGTACCCTAACCCGTACCCTAACCCGTACCCTAACCCGTACCCTAACCCGTACCCTAACCCGTACCCTAACCCGTACCCTAACCCGTACCCTAACCCGTACCCTAACCCGTACCCTAACCCGTACCCTAACCCGTACCCTAACCCGTACCCTAACCCGTACCCTAACCCTAACCCTAACCCTAACCCTAACCCTAACCCGTACCCTAACCCGTACCCTAACCCGTACCCTAACCCTAACCCTAACCCTAACCCGTACCCTAACCCGTACCCTAACCCGTACCCTAACCCGTACCCTAACCCTAACCCGTATCCTAACCCTAACCCGTACCCTAACCCTAACCCTAACCTGTACCCTAACCCTAACCCGTACCCTAACCCGTACCCTAACCCGTACCCTAACCCGTACCCTAACCCGTACCCTAACCCGTACCCTAACCCTAACCCGTACCGTAACCCGTACCCTAACCCGTACCCTAACCCTAACTCGTACACTAACCCGTACACTAACCCTAAGCCGTACTCTAACGGTAAGACCTAACTCCTAACCTGTAAGTTGTAACCTGAACCCTAACCTGTCAGTTATTTTTAATGTGTAGTGTGACTGTAATTTGTACTGTTGTTTGTACTGTGACCTGTAGTGTCAGCTGTCAGCTATGCTGTGATTGTAATGTTAACATAAATGTTAAGTGTAATGTGTATCTGTGTATTTTTATGTGTTTGTACTTGTGTTTTAATGTGGTAGTTAAGTTATTTGTGTAGTGGAAGATGTATTGTTTGATGTATGTTATTATGTAGTTTATTTTTAGTTGCAATTGTTATTGTCTTTTGTATTTGTTTGTGGTTTTGTATATTATTGTGTTGTGTGCCTGGAATGTTTGTTGTATTTGTAAGTGTTAAGTATTTTGTATTTTTTGTTTATTGCTAGGTTTAGTTCCATGTTTTTATGTTCTGGGAGTGGTTTTTGGAAGGTTTCATCAGTAGTGTGCTGATTAATATGTTATGTTTTTTGTATTAGTGGTTAGTGTATTTTGATGTGTTTCTGTTTTAGTTATTGTTAAGATTTGTGTTGATGTGGATGTTATGTTTGTTTTTTTTTTTTTGTTGTGTTGTGTATTGTAGATATTGTTTGCGTTTTGTGGTTTGTTGTTTTGTGTTTTTTATGGTTTTTGATATTTACTTTTCCATTGTGGTGTTGAGTTTTTTGTTGTTATGTTTTTGATTGTTTTTTTTTTGTGTTTTTCTTTTTTTATTTTGTTTGTTTTTTCGTTTGTGGTTTGTGTTTTGTTTTTGTTGACTTTCTGGTTTTATTGTTGTTTTTTTTGTTGTTGATTTTTGTTATGTTTTTGGTTTTTTTTGTTTTTTTTGTGATTTTTGTTTGTTGGGTTTTTGTTTCTATAATGTGAAGCTTTTTTTTTATTGATTTGTATTTCTTTTTTTTTGGTTAGGGAGTGGTAATTTCTTTTGTTGTGTTTTGTGTGTTTAGAGTTGGTTTGTTGTGTAGATGGTTTATTTATGGTAATTGTAAGTATTGCTTATGTAGTGTTGAGTTTTTTTATTTTGTTTTGAGGTATTTGTTGGTTTTTTATTGTAATTTGAGTTGATCGTTTTGTATATGTGGTTACTTTAATGTTGGTTTTGTTTTTTTTATGGCTTTCGATTGTTTGGAGAAGTGGTGTGGTTTTGTGTTGCTGTTTTATGTAAGCTGTGTGGATGTGTTTAATATGTTTGATTTTTGTTTTTTTTTTGTGTTTTTATTTTTGTTGTGTATTTGTGTGTTGTTTACTTTATTGTTGCATCTTTTTTTGTATTTTTTCTGATTTGGTGTTTTGTGGTTTTTTTTGTGTGTTTTTTTGTTGTTGTTTTGTTGTTGTTAATATTTTTTTTTTTCTTTATTTTTTGTGTTTGTTTATTGAGGTGTAGGTTTGTTTTGTGGTAGATTTTTGGGTTTTTTTGTGTATTTTGTATGTTGTTTTTTAGTTGTGTGTGTATGTGAAAAAAATTTTTTTCACCTAATTGGCATATTTAATTGGCTCATTTGCATAATTGGGTGATAATTTCCATGACCAGGGGGAGTAGTCTCTAATTATTGATGTGATTGGTTTGTATTTTAATTAGGGATTACTCCCCGTGGTCATGGAAATATGGTTGGTTTTGGCTAGATGTGCTTTTTTTATTTGTATAAGAAAACAATAAAAATAATAAGTTTTGTGCAGCAGTAGGGCTTTGGATGCTCAGGGGGAGTACATGGATTGGATACTTTTCTTTTTTTTTTTAACTCCCCTTAAGCATCCAAAGCCCTACTGCTGCACCTAAAAAATCAAATACTGTAGTTTATGGAATAAACCAACTATTTCTACCTGCCATCCAATAAAAACTCAGAGTAAAAACACACTCAAATACATTCAACCTGAACAATCAGTCCACTCAAACTCCAGCACACACACACAGTAAAAGAAACAAAGTCTAACACACACAGCACAAGACAGAGACAAAGTCCAGCATGTGCACAACACAAGACAGAGACAAAGTCCAGCATGCACACACCACACAAGACAGAGACAAAGTCCAGCGTGCACACAACACAAGACAGAGACAAAGTGCAGCATGCGCACACAACACAAGACAGAGACAAAGTGCAGCACGCACACAAAACAGAGACAAAGTCCAGCACGCGCACAAGACAAGACAGAGACAAAGTGCAGTGCATGCACAACACAAGACAGAGACAAAGTCCAGCACGCTCACAACACAAGACAGAGACAAAGTCCAGCATGCACACAACACAAGACAGAGACAAAGTCCAGCGCGCACACAACACAAGACAGAGACAAAGTCCAGCATGTGCACAACACAAGACAGAGACAAAGTCCAGCATGCACACACCACACAAGACAGAGACAAAGTCCAGCGTGCACACAACACAAGACAGAGACAAAGTGCAGCATGCGCACACAACACAAGACAGAGACAAAGTGCAGCACGCACACAAAACAGAGACAAAGTCCAGCACGCGCACAAGACAAGACAGAGACAAAGTGCAGTGCATGCACAACACAAGACAGAGACAAAGTCCAGCACGCACACAACACAAGACAGAGACAAAGTCCAGCATGCACACAACACAAGACAGAGACAAAGTCCAGCGCGCACACAACACAAGACAGAGACAAAGTCCAGCATGTGCACAACACAAGACAGAGACAAAGTCCAGCATGCACACACCACACAAGACAGAGACAAAGTCCAGCGTGCACACAACACAAGACAGAGACAAAGTCCAGCATGCGCACACAACACAAGACAGAGACAAAGTGCAGCACGCACACAAAACAGAGACAAAGTCCAGCACGCGCACAAGACAAGACAGAGACAAAGTGCAGTGCATGCACAACACAAGACAGAGACAAAGTCCAGCACGCACACAACACAAGACAGAGACAAAGTCCAGCACGCGCACAAGACAAGACAGAGACAAAGTGCAGTGCATGCACAACACAAGACAGAGACAAAGTCCAGCACACTCACAAGACAGAGACAAAGTCCAGCACACACACAAGACAAGACAGAGACAAAGTGCAGCGCACACTCGCAGTCACAAACTACACTCTCTCAAACTCAGGTACATGCACAAAACATCAACCTGTCAATCCACTCAGACCAAAAAAAAACACTGGACAACAAAAAGGCATGTCTGCTTTATTACCTTTGTGATGGCCCTGAGGTAGGACTAACCTCCTCAAACGACACATTAAAGCATCATAACTAACTATTTATTTGATATGAGCCAACAAATGACAAATTGGTTTTCTAAAGACAGTTCCAGAATCACAATTCCCATAGCATGAAAAACTCTTCCTTATTACAGCTTTTAGACATAATGTATCACATGGCAAAAGGCTAAAGAGAAAATCATTACTTCCGGTACAGACCCATTACAGAATTTCTCACCAAACGGCAAGCATTAAACAAACTCTCGGTTCACGTGTACAGTTGAGCACGCGGCAGAACAGACTCCTCACCGTTACAACTCTTTTACGTCATTTTGTCAAAATTAACATGCCAAACATGAAACGCACACCTTCATGACACTTTTAGGGTATTACAATGAGAACACATTCAAGGTATTAAAATTATTTAGAACACATTGGAGATATTGCAATTACAACAGAACACATAAAACCCAACTCACCTTTTCCAGAGCTTTTCTCACATCCCTTTACAGAGGATAACATGCTTCTATTTCAACCCTGTCCCTGTCCTCAGCCATTTACTCACACTACTCCTAGGCCAATCGCAAACACCTTCCTGGACCTCGCCCTAAACGAGCGTCCTAACAAGGACCGACCGTGGCCACTATGAACAACAGGTGTCACCAGAAAGGCTGTTCCTGGGATCCTCAACAAAAACCCTGCCTCTGAAACCACCGTCCCAGACTGACCTGAATATGAACTTTAGCAATTAACTTGACTAGACCAAGCACGGTGGACCTGGACTAAAACACACTGCTGAAGGCAGTGGATGGACACATGGGGAAAGAATCCCCTGGCTGGTGTTTTAATAATCTACTAGAATTTTTTTTTTCCATTTTCAGGTAAAATAAAAAAACACCCTAGAAAATAAAACATACAACCCCAAACCACAATCATACCGGATCACACAGCTACACCACACCATGCACTCAGAAACCAAACCCACCACCCACTCACACAGCAACCATTCTCCCAGCTGACACCCTCACCCCACATCCACATCACCCCTCAGGAACACCGTTCCCAGGAGGCTGTAAACGCGTCCTGCCTGCCTAAACCCCAATCTCAGCCCAACCCACATCCAAACTTGAGCAATGAACATCACCTCGTAGAGAGACCGGGACCAGGAGGAAAAAAAACAACCCAGCCAGGGGAAACAATAAAATCCACCAGCTGGAGTTTTTTTTATTCTATTTTGAATTTTAAACTTAGCTTAAAGAAAAAACCATTAAACTGCAAAGAAACAAATACAGGACCAAAACGCAATCATTCCACAGCACTCAGCTACACACACCGCTCATACGCCAACCGACACCGCCACACACTCGCGCCACCCCAGTGCTCCCGGTGTGCCGGGACCCCATCTCCTCACGGCCCCTCGGGAACACCGTTCCCGGAAGCCTCAAATATGACCCTGCCTGCCAAAACCCCGGCCCGATGGACACCCGCGGCCGAACCTTGGCGATGAACGTCGCCTCGCTGAGCGGCCGGGACCGGGGAAAAAAAAACCCAGCCGGGGGAACGGAAAAAAAAATCCCCCGGCTGGGGTTTTTTTATTCTATTTTAAATTTAAAATTTAGCTGAAAGGAAAAAACCATTAACCTGCAAAGAAACAAATACAGGACCAAAACACAATCATTCCTAATCACTCAGCTAACCACACCACTCACACGCCTACAGACACCGCCGCACGCTCGCGCCGCGGCCCTTCTCGCCCTGTGCCATGACCCTGTCTCCACGTCACCCCTCGGGAACGCCGTTCCCGGAAGCTTCAAATGTGACCCTGCCTGCCAAAACCCCGGCCCGATGGACACCCGCGGCCGAACCTTGGCGATGAACGTCGCCTCGCTGAGCGGCCGGGACCGGGGAAAAAAAAACCCAGCCGGGGGAACGGAAAAAAAAAATCCCCCGGCTGGGGTTTTTTTATTCTATTTTAAATTTAAAATTTAGCTGAAAAGAAAAAACCATTATCCTGCAAAGAAACAAATACAGGACCAAAACACAATCATTCCTAATCACTCAGCTAACCACACCACTCACACACCTACAGACACCGCCGCACGCTCGCGCCGCGGCCCCTCGGGAACGCCGTTCCCGGACGCCTCAAATGTGACCCTGCCTGCCAAAACCCCAGCCCGATGCATGCCCGCGGCCAAACCTTGGCGATGGACATCACCTCGCTGAGCGGCCGGGACCAGGGAAAAAAAAGCCCAGCCGGGGGAACGGAAAAAAAAATCCCCCGGCTGGGGTTTTTTTATTCTATTTTAAAATTAGCTAAAAAGAAAAAACCTTTAACCTGCAAAGAAACAAATACAGGACCAAAACACAATCATTCCTAATCACTCAGCTAAACACACCGCTCGTATGCCGACCGACACTGCCGCACGCTCGCGCCGCGGCCATTCTCCCCCTGTGCCGTGACCCCGTCTCCGCGTCACCCCTCGGGAACGCCGTTCCCAGAAGCCTCCAACGTGACCCTGCCTGCCAAAACCCCAGCCCGATGCACGCCCGCGGCCAAACCTTGGCGATGGACGTCGCCTTGCAGAGCGGCCGGGACCGGGGAAAAAAAAGCCCAGCCGGGGGAATGGAAAAAAAAAATCCCCCGGCTGGGGTTTTTTTATTCTATTTTAAAATTAGCTGAAAAGAAAAAACCTTTAACCTGCAAAGAAACAAATACAGGAGAAAAACACAATCATTCCTAATCACTCAGCTAAACACACCGCTCGTACGCCGACCGACACCACCGCACGCTCGCGCCGCGGCCGTTCTCCCCCTGTGCCGTGACCCCGTCTCCACGTCGCCCCTCGGGAACACCGTTCCCGGAAGCCTCCAATATGACCCTGCCTGCCAAAACCCCGGCCCGATGCACGCCCACGGCCGAACCTTAGCGATGGACGTCACCTCGCTGAGCGGCCGGGACCGGGGAAAAAAAAGCCCAGCCGGGGGAACGGAAAAAAAAAATCCCCCGGCTGGGGTTTTTTTATTCTATTTTAAAATAGACATTTACCTGAAATGCAAAAACCATTAACCTGCAATAACAAGTAACTACAACCCCAAAACACAATATTACCACATCACACAACTCTAACGCACCACCCATTCGCCTACCAACACCACCACACCGTCACACCGCACCCATTCTCTGCCCTTCTCGCCCCGTGCCTTAGCCCCGTCTCCGCGTCGCCCCTCGGAAACGCCGTTCCCGGCGCCCTCTAAACTCACCCCGCCCGGCGAAACCCCGCTCCTGGACAGACCTTGGTCCGCACGTTGGCGACGAACGTCGCCTCTCGGAGCCGCCGGGAACGGGGGGAAAAAAAACCCGGACGGGGCGGGGGGGATAAAACCCCCCAGCTAGGACTCTCTTATTCTTTACCTTCGGAATTTACCTGAAAACGGAAAAAAATTTGAACCTCCAAGGACAAATAACTAAAACCCCGAGCCACGTTCGCTCGAGGTTTCACGCTACCCGAACGTGCTGCGCGTCATCCACCGCACCGACCCTTTTAAGTACGTGTCTCAAGCTAATTGTCGGAACGGGAAAACAGTTTGGACTTAATTCCCTTGCCGTCCTTCGTACAGTTCTTGACCACGGTGACCTATTCTTCCGTGGCTTCCCAATTGTGGCAGTTACCGCAAGTCGGTTCCTCTGACGATCCGGAACTCAAACTCGCCCCGCGTCTCCGTCGCTAAGCGCCAACTAAGCGCCGACGACGCCCGAGACCCCACCGACGTCGCTTCGTCTCGGGTAACCGACTCGGGGCGCGGCCGACCGAGAGCGGCGATCGCTCACGCTATGACGTCGTGCGATGCGATGGCGAGGGACGCTATCGCTTGCTAAGTGGACAAAATACGACGATCAAAATCGGCTGGAACTTGATTCAGAGTAATTTCTACGTGGACAGTAGATGCCAAAGGCTAGAGGGAGGCCTTTCCGTTGAGTCGTGAGGTTCAGAACGGACCCCCTCGCTTTCTAAACTCCTCCCCGGACGGATGACTGGGTGCGGCTGGATCCGAACGTAGCACCGTGCTGGATCTACGGTTAGGCTCCCAGACTCACGGAGGATAGAGAAAACACCTAAAAGATCATATTTACATCAGGCCAAAGGATTGTATGTTTACAACTCATTCCTTATATCACTCAGCCTGATTTTCAGAATCGCATCGCTCTACACCTCGACATCCCTACCTCCCTTCCGTGGACGTGGGGACGGGTGGGTTGATGAGGCAAAAACCGTGAAAATAAATAACCGAACAGAACAGTACGGTGGGAAGGCTGACCGGAGCTGCTGCTGCTGCTGCTGCTGAAGTCCCAGCCGAGCATAGAAATCCCTGGGTATTTATACCCTTACAAACTATTCACCCACCCCTCTACATTGTGATTCAATCCAGTAGCAATAGCCGAGTCTGGTCTTCTGGCTTCTCGGTAGATCCTCTGCGCTGATCTCAGACCGGACTTGGCTCCTCGCAGCTGTAGATTTTGTTTACAGTCCATAGGAGCTTCCTGCCAGCCTCAAATGTGGCATTTTCACTGAAATAAACCTAGTTCTTGACAAAAGTGTAAAGCGGGCCTTATCTCACGAGTGCTGATCAGAGTCTGTAGCTGCTTTTGTTACCATCAAAAAAAGGCTATAACTGAGTGTTACGTAGCCTAACAAAATGCCTTTTTACAAGTAAGAGACTCGTATTGACAACGTGATCACCTGCAAAGAAAAAAAAAAAATCATTAAAACACACTTCGTCTCTGAAAAAACAGCACACCACAGAAAACGCTAGTCAACAATGTCCTTAGTAACAACAGCAAAACACCACTAAAAGGACTATTGACTCCCCTGCCCACAGCTACTCCATCCCACATTACTGCACAACCTCTGCCTACGCAATTGAACACGTCAGCATATTAACCGTGGACTCCTAGACCTCAGTCCACCCGCCCCCGACTGCACGCGTCCGGGCAGAGCGGCTCCGAGCCAAATGCGCACCCGCTCAGACAGACTCTCCACAGAACATTATAGACGACACGATGGCAACGCCACCAACAACACCCGACGATGACAAAAACTCCAAACCAGACACACATTGATGAAAAGAACCTGCAGGGAGGCAGTGGTGTACAAGGAGCCTCCACTACAACCCCAGAAAACAAAGGAGCCAAAAGTCAGGGCCCCTTACCAGATGGCGGCACTGGCGCAAAACACACAGAGACGGCGGCACTGGCGCAAAACACACAGAGACGGCGGCACTGGCGCAAAACACACAGAGACGGCGGCACTGGCGCAAAACACACAGAGACGGCGGCACTGGCGCAAAACACACAGAGACGGCGGCACTGGCGCAAAACACACAGAGACGGCGGCACTGGCGCAAAACACACAGAGATGCTGGGAAGAAGTGCCAGTCCCCAAGACTGGATGGGTAGAAAGCAGAGCTGCCAACGCAGCCCTCAACGAGGCCATAACACACAACTGACCAGAAACATCCAAAACACAAGGACCTGCCACGCTTTCAACTGCTGATACGACAGAACCGGCACCCAATTGGCGCTACGCCAATCGGCACCGGCATGCAGATCCCGGAATGGCACCCGAGTAAACTTTTGTGTCCCTCAAACGCGATGAGACCCCAGGATCGGCTGACAGGCGCAAGGCAGGCTTCCCGAACTACACAGCGACGCAGATGTTGGCTGGAGCTGCCCTGCCCGGCGCACGCTGGCATCGCGCTGTGAAATTCCCTAGACCCTTCACCTGCCCAAGGGAGACTGTTCCCGGATAACCCTTGCCCCAAACAGAACTTAACCCCCCTCCCTGCAGTTTTCAGCCCCTTCCCAGGCCCCCAGCCTCCACTTAGCTTTCAGAGGGCCAAGAAACTGAATCCGTCTTCAACAGAAGAAAACGCCACGTGCGCTGACAGGGATATTCCAGCATCACCGGGTTCCTCCTCAACATCTACAGCAACACAAGAAAACACACGCTCACTTAGCAGAGTGAGCACACAGTATAAAGGCACGAGGCACAGCTTCCCTTTGACACCACGCACCGCCCCACCTGCTTACTGGACGGCCCTTGCCCTTAGCGGAGCTAAACCCCCCGTCCCTGCGATTCCCGGCCCCTCCCCAGCCCCCGTGCCTCCACTTATCTTTCAGAGGGCCGAGGGACCGAACCCATCTTCAGCAGAGGAAAACGCCACGCGCGCCAAGGGGGATCTTCCTGCGTCACTGGGTTCCTCTTCAGCATCTACACGAACACGAGAAAGCACACGCTCGCTAAGCCTTGCTGGCACACGGTGCCGTGGGGTAGACTCCAACCCCGTCCATGACACCTGCCTCCCACTTAGTTCCACGGCGTTCCGTGCCACGGGCGCGGTCACAAACCCTCATCGCTTGTGACGCCTCAGACGGTGAGAGGCAAAAGAACTGTAGCTCTTTGAACGAATCCCTGGCCCCACGCTCCTGCTCGCCCCTACCACGGCTCCGTGCTCACCTTGCCAGAGGAGCTGCGCTGCCGATACCCAGCTTTCCACTTTGCTTCACGCCTAGAAAGGACAGAAACAACCAAACTCAGCTAGAACCACACGGCACAGCTTCCTGCTCCCACCACGCACCAACCTGCTTGCTTACGGCGCTCGGCTCGCCTCCTCCGTCGCTCGTTCGTGCCAAGTTGTCCCTCTGCATCTGAAACCAAGGTATTCAACAAGTTACCCAGCAGCTCATCAACAGCTTGACCGTTCCACAGGTCTGCTTTCTATTCAGGAATCCCACAACAAGGTCTAATTGAGTCCCAAAGACCACTGGGGAAGGGACTGTCCGCTCCCCTGCCCACGGCTACTCCGTCCCAGATGACCGCAGAACCTCTGCCTACGCAGGATAACATGTCCACAGATCAATCGTGGACTCCTAAACTCAGTCCGCCCGCTCCTGACTCTACACCTCCGGGCAGAGCAGCTCCGAGCCAAACGCGCACGTGCTTAGACAGATGCTCCACACAACATTATAGACGACCCGACAGCAATAACACCAAAAATGCTCCACAACAGAAATGACTCCGAACCAGAGACGGCAACGGTAAAAATAACCTGCGGGGAGGCAGTGGTGAGGCGAGGAGCCTCTACTGCAACCCCAGAAAAAATAAGAGCCTAACGTCACGGCCTCTTATGAAACGGCAGCACTGGCGCAAACACACAGAGACGGCGGCACTGGCGCAAACACACAGAGACGGCGGCACTGGCGCAAACACACAGAGACGGCGGCACTGGCGCAAACACACAGAGATGCTGGGAAGAAGTGCCAGTCCCCAAGACTGGATGGGTAGAAAGCAGAGCTGCCAACGCAGCCCTCAACGACGCCATAACAAGCAACTGACCAGAAACATCCAAAACGCAAGGACCTGCCACGCTTTCAACTGCTGATACGACAGAACCGGCACCCAATTGGCGCTACGCCAATCGGCACCGGCGTTGCAGATCCCGGAATGGCACCCGAGTAAACTTTTGTGTCCCTCAAACGCGATGAGACCCCAGGATCGGCTGACAGGCGCAAGGCAGGCTTCCCGAACTACACAGCGACGCAGACGTTGGCTGGAGCTGCCCTGCCCGGCGCACGCTGGCATCACGCTGTGAAATTCCCTGGACCCTTCACCTGCCCAAGGGAGACTGTTCCCGGATAACCCTTGCCCCAAACTGAACTTAACCCCCCTCCCTGCAGTTTTCAGCCCCTTCCCAGGCCCCCAGCCTCCACTTAGCTTTCAGAGGGCCAAGAAACTGAATCCGTCTTCAACAGAAGAAAACGCCACGTGCGCTGACAGGGATATTCCAGCATCACTGGGTTCCTCCTCAGCATCTACAGCAACACAAGAAAACACACGCTCGCTAAGCAGAGCGAGCGCACAGTATAAAGGCACGAGGCACAGCTTCCCTTTGACACCACGCACCGCCCCACCTGCTTACTGGACGGCCCTTGCCCTTAGCGGAGCTAAACCCGCCGTCCCTGCGATTCCCAGCCCCTTCCCAGCCCCCGTGCCTCCACTTAGCTTTCAGAGGGCTGAGGGACCGAACCCATCTTCGACGGAATAAAACGCCACGCGCGCTACCGGGGATCTTCCTGCATCTCCGGGTTCCTCTTCAGCATCTACAGGAACACGAGAAAGCACACGCTCGCTAAGCCTTGCCGGCACACGGTGCCGTGGGGTAGACTCCGACCCCTTCCGCGACACCCGCCTCCCACTTAGTTGCACGGCGTTCCGTGCCGCGGGCGCGGTCACAAACCCTCATCGCTGGTGACGCCTCTGACGGCGAGAAACAAAAGAATCGTAGCTCTTTGAACGAATCCCTGGCCCCACGCTCCTGCTCGCCCCTACCACGGCTCCGTGCTCACCTTGCCAGAGGAGCTGCGCTGCCGATACCCAGCTTTCCACTTTGCTTCACGCCTAGAAAAGAGAGAAACGACCAAACTTAGCTAAAGCCACACGGCACAGCTTCCTGCTCCCACCACGCACCGACCCGCTTGCTTACGGCACTCGGCTCGCCTCCTCCGTCACTCGTTCGTGCCAAGTTGTCCCTCTGCATCTGAAACCAAGGTATTCAACAAGTTACCCAGGAGCTCATCAACAGCTTGACCGTTCCACAGGTCTGCTTTCTATTCAGGAATCCCACAACAAGGTCTAATTGAGTCCCAAAAACCACTGGGAAATGGACTGTCCGCCCCCCTGCCCACGGCTACTCCGTCCCAGATGACCGCAGAACCTCTGCCTGCGCAGGATAACATGTCCACAGATCAATCGTGGACTCCTAAACTCAGTCCGCCCGCTCCTGACTCTACACCTCCGGGCAGAGCAGCTCCGAGCCAAACGCGCACGTGCTTAGACAGATGCTCCACGCAACATTATAGATGGCCCGACAGCAATAACACCAAAAATGCTCCGCAACAAAAATGACTCCGAACCAGAGACGGCAACAGTAAAAATAACCTGCGGGGAGGCAGTGGTGAGGCGAGGAGCCTCTACTGCAACCCCAGAAAAATGAGAGCCGAACGTCACGGCCCCTTATGAGACGGCGGCACTGGCGCAAACACGCAGAGACGGCGCAAATACGAGAAGCTGCTACGAGACTTAGAACCTTCAAGATGCTGGGAAGAAGTGCCAGTCCCTTAGACTGGATGGGTAGAGATTAGAGCTGCTGTTGCAGCCCAGAACTACACCATAAAACACAACTGACCAAAAGTGTTCAAGATGCAAGAACCGTGTACCCTTTTGACTGCTGATTCAAGAAAACCAGCAGCCGATCGGCGCTACGTCGATCGGCACCGGCTTTCCGGGCCCCGGGATGGGGC
Source organism: Columba livia (assembly GCF_036013475.1). NCBI lineage: Eukaryota > Metazoa > Chordata > Aves > Columbiformes > Columbidae > Columba > Columba livia. The sequence goes on from NC_088622.1 coordinate 31,436, forward strand.
TTGAAATTACTTTCGTGCCCCTGGAGCACAACGATACCCCGAGATCGTCTGACAGGCACGAAGCAGGCTTCCCGAACTACACCACAACAGACGCGGGCTGGAGCTGCCCTGCCCGGCACGCGCCGGCGTGGCACTATAAAGTTCCCTGACCCCATTTCTCTGCCCAAAGGGGACTGCTCCTGGACTGCCCTTTTCTGCCTCAGAACTTTAAACCGTCCCTGCAGTTCCCAGCCCCTTCCCAGCCCTCGTGCCTCCACTTAACTTTTAGAGGGCCGAGGGACCGAATCCATCTTCAACAGAGGAAAACACGACGTGGGCTGTGATCTTCCTGCAGCTGTCACTTCCTCCATCATCACCTACAATAAGGAAAGCAAGGACATGCGTACGATTAGGCACCCAAATAACATTTATCGATACTAGCCTACAAGTCATTGCTCACCTTGGCTGAGTTCCAGGAGGTACGTTTGAATGATCTACCGGGGACCGCTGCAAAGGTTCTGGAGACAAGACACTCTTCTAGGAGAAGAGATTATATTAACAGCTATTAATACAGCAATACAAACCAAAAACCAACACTCCATCTTAATCCTAGTCAGGAATTATTGGAAAATGCAAAACACGTGGAACTGAATCAACAAATGAAACATAATGACAAACCAACTTTCTACTACAGCTGCTACTGAACCTTTCCTGCGCCCAAAGCTCTCACCTCAAAGGGAGGCCTCCGCTTCTCCTGAGACGGCTGCCCACGTAGCTTAAACGGCTCAAAAGCTGCCGACTGCCGAAGGAGCGACAGAGAACCGGCACCGAAGGGGTCCTGGAGCGGAATGAGCTCCCTACCTGGGGACTGGGGCTCAAATACCCTGAGCCCCGCCCACCCCTTCCCACAATCCCCTGGGAAAGGGGAGGGGTCAATCACCCCGGCCCCTCCCACCACCTTATCTAATTACCTGGAATCTCACTAGAAATGACAGCACCTGCACTTTATTACTGCTCTTGCATCTACAATGAGACTCAGTATGGAGATCAACTTACATTTTCTAGGGAGCAGACAAATATTAAGATACAATAACCGACGCTCCATCTTCATAGTGTTCAGGAATTATCGGAAAATGCAAAGCACCTGGAACTGAATCAACAAATGTAACATAATGACAAACAAACTTTCTACTACAGCTGCTACTGAACCTTTCCTGCGCCCGAAGCTCTCACCTCAAAGGGACTCCTCCGCTTCTCCTGAAACGGCAGCCCACGTAGCTTAAATGGCTCAAAACCTGCCGACTGCCGAAGGAGCGACAGAGAACCGGCACCGAAGCGATCCTGGAGAGGAATGAGCTCCCTACCTGGGGACTGGGGCTCAAATACCCTGAGCCCCGCCCACCCCTTCCCACAATGCCCTGGGAAAGGGGAGGGATCGATCACCCCAGACCCCACCCATGACCCTTATCAAATCACCTGGAATCTCACTAGAAATGACAGCACCTGCACTTTATTACTGCTATTGCACTTGCAATGTGACTAAATACAGATTTCAACCTAGATTTCCTAGGCAATAGATAGAAATAATTATATTACTAATAAAATTGTGTATTGAAATTCCCTATAAAAGGGGTCAGAGGTAAGTGTCAAATGTCAGAGGTCAGCACTGAAGGGTCTGAGGTCAAGAGTCATATGTCAAGGGTCATAGCTGAAAGGGCACATGTAGATGGTCAGGGGATCAGACTCAAAATGCAGTGGTCAAAGGTCTAGTGTCAAAGGTCCAGGGTCTGAGGTGGAAGGTCATGGGATCAAAGGACCACAAATGTCAAAGGTCACCAGAGGTCAAAAGGTCACCTGAGGTCAAAGGGTCACCTGAGGTCAAAAGGTCTTCTGAGGTCAAAAGGTCACCACAGGTCAAAAGGTCACTAAAGGCCAAAAGGTCAGAGGGGTCCCCCACTGTATCCTTGGCTCCCGAAAACCAGGGTCCCCATGACATCCTTTGGGTGTCCCCTAGCCCCTATAGACTCTGCCCCCAGCCCCCCCAAGCCCTCGCTTTCAACACCAGGGATGGGGCTGTGTCCCCAAACAGCACCCCAGCCCTGTCCCCCAGAGAGCAGCGACAGCAGTAAAATCCATTACTTTAATGGACTGGGGGGCAAGGGGTGAGCCCCCTGCGAGGGCGAAAAATCATGGACTCCACACAAACCCATATGAATTCACACAAAGCCATTTATTACAGAAATAAGCCTCCTTATATATGTGGTTATGTCTTGATCACGCGTCCACGCTCCGAGCGTGCGTTAGCTGATTGGATATTGTCTATGTTCGACAGCTGTCCACGCGCCCGAGTCTCGCTGTTGATAGGTCTGTTGATTTACGTCGTGTTTTCAGCTTTCTGAGATGGCCTTGAAATTCCTGGGGGCCTGGCTAGTTCAGTAACAAATCTCCATCTAATAGAAACCCATCCACACATTGACTTCAAGAAAATCCCTCAAATCTCTCACGATGCCCCCATTTTGTCTTTGAACCGGCCGGGCCTTGTTTACAACGCGCTGATTCATCTTTGAAATAAGCCGTACTTCTGTCATTAATCATATGTTGTATGCTGCACCATAACTGCATTATATGTAATTGTAATTAATAAGATCAAACAGCTACCCAGCTATTTCCAAGCTTTTAAAGCATTTGTCAAACCCTAATTCTACTAGGACCATCTTATTAACGTACTGTTTCAGTTTGTCTGAAGTACTATACATAGATTCTGAAGGATCGGACAACTTAATATGACGCATTCTCTCAAATTCTTCACAACCGTGACCTAGTGACAAAAGAAAAGAAAAGATCTACAGGGAATCGGGCGGCGTGGGAAACGCAGCATCTGTGGAAGAAAAAGTAAGAGTGAAAAGTACTCTGCGGCTGGCTGCACGAACAGGAAGTTTTTTGGAAAAAGAAGCGGTGGGGCGTCTTTTACTATTGGCCCAGCGGAAGGGGAGTGTCCGATCGACGGACGGATTTTTTCTCCCGGTACGTGGGAGGAGATAGGGACTGAACTGTGGGAAGCGGTCACGAGGGGGAGCCGCGAGGCCCGCGACCTCGCCGGACCCTGGCGGCGGGGGGTCAGGCGGCCGACGGAGGATGTCTCAGGGGAGCCGGAAGCGTGTGCCGTCCCCTCGGAGTCGCCTGCCGCGAGCTGCCCCTGCTCTGAGAACTCCGAAAAATCGATACCCCTGGTATGTCCCGTATCACATTTGGAGTTCTGGAGCAGAGAGCAAATTAGACCCACTGCACCCTTTGAGCCATTGCCTGCCTACGAAGATGAACGGCAGCAACCGGCAAGTTTCGACGAGCCAGGACGAGTTAATCCAGCTGACGGGCCTTTGCCGAAGGACCCAATGGAGCGCCGGGACGGAGCGCCGCAGATTCGCCCTGACTTCCGGGAGGAGAGCCGTGTGCGGAGCCTGAGTGACTTACTGAGATGGCAGGAGAGCCAGATGCAGGAAGTTTTAAAAGCTAGGAAACCATTAGATGGCAGTAATGGCAAAACTTCGTGGTTAATAGCATGTAAAAAGGCATCATACGCAATTAGGGATGGGTTAGAGGCGACTGGCAGGGAATGTGAAAAACGGGGAAAACGGGAACGGTAGGGGCGGAATTGCACCTCGCTCCTGAGGAGCTCCGTCTTAAAAAGGAGCAAATACATAAATGGGCTGGACAATGTGCAGAGGATGGGATGTGGTCTGTGCTTCTGTAAGAGAAGCGGATGAATATTTGAGAGCACGATATGGAAAAGGGCTGGAGACTGGGTCAGCAGATCTATTTACAAATATGCGACGACTTACTGATCTGCAGGGAAAGACAAGGGAATTGTATAGGAGTGATAGTAATGATAATTTGGGTGCTGCCCCTATGCATCAGGGTAGAGATACTCCTCGAGATGACTCTCGTAATGAAGGGCAACGCTCACAATGGGTAGTCGGGGATGCGACCGTTGAAGGGATTATGTTACCTGGCGGTATTACATCGATGCCAGCGCACGTAAATAACAGAGGACAAAGGCAGTGGTAGCCCTTTGATTGGAAAACGGTTAAGCGATCGCAAACTGCGGTTATGCGATACGGCATGGATAACAGGCATGTGATGCAGCTAGTGGATTCATTTTTCAAGGGGTGAATACAAACTCCAGCAGATATTAAGGCATTGATAGAGTTATTGCTTCCCCAGTGGGGTATTTGCTGTTCTTGGACAAGTGGCAGGGGAAGGTGGAATTGGCAGTATTAGAAAATGTTCCAGCTGATGATCCATTGCGATTAGCTAGCATGGACCGATCACCGGATCGTGGCGATATGCGGATGGTGCCGCTGGGGTGGCGCTTCCTCCGAGGATTTTGCGGCGAGGGCTTGCTGTGATGGCAGTGAAGGAATTACCAAATATAGGTAACCCTGTACCACCCTATTCTACAATAAAGCAGGATCCTGGGGAGCCATATATAAGTTTGTAGACCGTTTAAAAGAAGCTATAGATGCTTCTCCTAACCTGACGCCAGAGGCAAAAGCTGAGGTGGGGAAAGATTTGGCCATGACAAATGCAAACACTCAATACCGACAGATATTAGCCGGCTTGGGAAAAACAGCTTCTCAGGCGGAGATGGTGGAAGCTTGTACACGGGTACCGATTATGCAACGGGAGGTAGAAAAGGCAAAAATACATGTTCGAGCCAACGCTGAGGGTTCGGCTGCAGCGTTTTTAGCCGACAATGAAAGGCCGAAGCCCTTCTTGTGACGGCCTAGCGTGTTTTACTTGCGTACAGACGGGACATGTTAAAAGAAACTGCCCTCGATACGCTTAGCAGCGTTACAAAAATGGCATAACTGCTCAATTAATCCGGTAGCAGATTCTCTTTATGTTGTGGGAGTTATACAAAGACTACGTAGAGCGCTTTTGCGGCGAGTTTCCAATGCCTTGTTTATTGAAGCATTGTTAGATTTGTGGAATGTGTTAGATTATAGGACACTGCCAGTGTTTATAATGCATATAAAAAGCCACTCTAACCTACCAGGTGGTCTAGTTGAGGGAAACAACGTTATAGACAAATTAGAGCAGTGACAGAAGTATCTCCTTTTGAACAAGACTGACAGGCTCACGAGTACTTCCGTCTATCCTCAGCATGGCTCCAAAAGCGGTTTGCGCTGACCGAGGAACAAGCTCCATCTGTTGTTACAGCTTGTCCCGATTGTGCCCGCATAATGCCTTTGCGACAAAAAGGAGTAAATCCTCGGGGCTTGCAGCCAGGCCAGTTATGGCAAACTGATATTACTGCATTTGCACCGTCTGGCCGACAAAAGTACATTAGCGCGTTCGTAGATACCTGTTCAGGACTGCTGCGGGAGTCCTCAGCAAATGCAAAAGCGGTAAAGCATTATTTATTACGAGCTTTTGCTGTCACGGGTGTTCCTACACAGATCAAAACAGATAATGGTCTCCCATATCGTTCTGACACACTTGCAACCTTCCTCGTCCGGTGGAATGTACAACACCCGTTTGGTGTCCCTTATAGTTCTATTGTCCGGGCAATTATCGAGCGTGCACAGGGGACCCTGGAAAGTCTTTCATGTGTTTTGAAAAAACAAGGGGGAATTGGTCTCAGTCCAGAAGAGGTTTTGATAAAGGGACTGCATGTGCTGAACTGGCTTAATCCTAAAAGTGAGACTAAAATGGAACCTGTTCTTATGCACCATATAAAAAATGTCAGAGACTTGCCCAAGAATGTACTTAAGGTTATAGTGTGTATAATCTGACAACGCAACAATTGGGAAGGTCCTACATGATTAATAACCTGGGGAAGGGGATATGCTTGTGTTTCTACAGTTAACCATAAACATTTGTGGACCTCAACAAAGCAGGTGAGACCTTCCCTAGAGAACAAATAAGAAACTTATTACAATTATGACAACCCTTAACCTCAAAGGTGTTGCACGGCAATGTGAAATGAATGACAGACGATCGCTGCGGGGGTCCAATTATGAATTTACTAGAAGCGCGTGGTGGTATACAAATTACAGCAATCAGTGACTTGGCAAAAGTATGTTATAATAGCACAAAACTTATCAATACATTGTCAGCAAAAACCCTTCTAAAAGCAGTGGATTGGCAACAATTAGTAACTGTAATGCGAAACTTAACAAGACTTTAGCAGCAGAACTTAAACATATAAATACCATTGTAAGGAAAAGGAAGAGAGAGAGAGAAGAGGAAAACTAAGATATCAGAAAAAGAAAGGCAGAGAGGGAGAGACAAAGAGTAAGATATCACCACTCCACAGGCACGTCGGTCCTGTGACGACCTGTGGAGTGGGGGACGCGTTGAAGATTTACATGCTGGTGACCTGTATCGTACGTGAGGTTGTTTAATAAGCCGGTTCATTTACATGCAAGATAGTAGAAGGCGGTTCATCTCCTCCCTCTGCTCGCTCTTCCTGCGAATTAGGAAGACTCTTCTGGAAATGGCTCTGGGGTCTTCAAACTAGGAGAAGTTCACGGTACTGAGCAGAAGCGAGATGTCTTGCCCATCAGGGGTAGCTGTTGGTTCGTGGTCTCTTCTGGTAGTTGGCTGTTCGACAGATGGTTCATCTCTATCATCCCAATTAGGCCATGAAACCTTTCACGGCAACACTGTTAATTGTCCTTATATTCCAAGGCGTCTACCTTCATAGCCATAAAACTTTGGGAAAGATAAGATGAGGTGTCATCTCTCTCTTCCTCCCCACGTAACAAAAACCAGATGTTTAAGGCATAACAAGGTCTTAGTTCTGCTAAGCATGGGGGGCAGTGCTTCAAGATTGTCACACCACTTTGTGAAACAGAGCAGCGATTAATTTCGTGTTATGGGCCATGGTCACAGCTATATTTTAATTTCAAACAACACATACAACCAAACTCTTCATAAGATAGAAGATTTGCAGAACATAAAAATACCAGAAGATGTTGGGTTTTCTGAGTTGGATACCCTATTTAGTTAAAAGGAATATTGAAAATGGAACTGTTCTTGTTAATTGTAATTATATTAGCCTTAATGTTCTTAATCTGTATGCTTTGAAGACAGTGTGAAATACAGGGTATTTTTTATTTAATAAAATATTAACGAGGGGGAGATAGCGAGGCAGAGTCCCCCCCCCCGCCCCGGGGGGATGGGGTTGTCGCCAGCCTGGCTGAGAGGTGAAGCCAGAGACAAAAGAAACAAAAGGAGCCCCATAAGAAGGTAACAGTGAATGAGCAAGCGCCAGACACACGTGTGCAGAGCACGTGGACAGTGCATGCAGCCTATCACGTTATTGTATAGCATGTGATACAACCAATCACATTGTTGCAAGGCACGTGGAGAGGGCAGCTTTGTATAAAGTCCGACAATAAAGTAAACTCGGTAAACATCACATTGGTGTCTCAGGTCCCATCTCTCACATGGAAAAGTGACAATACAGTCCAATAGCAACAGCTGACTCTGGGGTCTTCTTGATTCTCAGAGGATCCTTTGTACTGACCTCAGACAGGTAGTTGTTTTGTGCAGCTGTAGATACTATTTACAGTCATATTAACAATGTGGTAACCTAAAAAAAAAAAAAAAAAGTTAGAATACTCTGAAAAAACATCACACTACAGAAAACATTAGTTAACAACAGTCTTGAGTATGAACTGTAAAACACCAGTACAGGGAATGTCCACCCTCCTACCCATCGCAACTCCGTGCCAGATTATCGTACAAACTTTGCCTACGCAATTTAATATGTAAAGAAATTAACGGTGGACACCTAGAGCTCAGTCCACCCACCCCTGACTCTACAACTCTGGGCACAACAGCTCCCACCCAACATCCACATGTGCACAACAAGACTCCACAGAACGTGATAAACCACATGACTGAAACAGCACCAAAAATGTTCAACAACTCCAAGAAGAGACATGGCATCGATCAAAACAACCTGCAGGGAGGCAGTGCGAAGGCAAGGAGCCTCTGCTGCAACAACAGAATAAAAAGGAACAGAACTCCACGGTCCCTTATGAAATGGCAGAGCCAAAACAAACAGAGAGAGCAACACCAGCGCAAAAAGCTGCGGCAAACGCTAAAAACTTCAAGATGCTGGGAAGAAGTGCCAGTCCCTGCAACTGGATGGGTAGAGAGCACGGCTGCTGGCACAGCCCGGGACAATGCCGCAAACACCCCTGACCAGAAGCGGCCGAAAGGCAAGAACCCGCCACGCTTTCGGCTGCCGACACCAGAAAACCGGCGCCCAATCGGCACCGGCGTTCCAGATGCCGGGATGGCACCCGAGAGGCCTGTCGTGCCCCTGGAACGCAACGAGACCCCAGGATCGTCTGACGGGCGCAAGGCAGGCTTCCCGAACTACACCACAATGTAGACGCAGGTTGGAGCTGCTCTGCCCGGCACACGATGGCATCGCACGGTAAAGGTCCCCGGGCCCTTCACCCGCGCCAAGGGCGCGGTTCCTGGACGGCCCTTGCCCTTAGCAGAGCTAAACCCCCCGTCCCTGCGATTCCCAGCCCCTTCCCAGCCCTCGCGCCTCCACTTAGCTTTCAGAGGGCCGAGGGACCGAACCCATCTTCGGCAGAGGAAAACGCCACGTGCGCCAACGGCCGTCTTCCCGCGTCGCCGGGTTGCTCTTCAGCGCCTGCAGGAGCACGAGAAAGCACGCGCTCGCTAAGACACACCGGCACGCGGCGTCGCGGGGCAAACGCCGACCCCGTCCACGACTCCCACCTCCTGCTGAGTTCCAGGGCGGTCCGGTCGGCGTGTCCTGCCGCTGGCGCGGTCACAAACCCTCAGCGCTGGTGACGCCTACGACGGCGAGAAGCAAAAGAACTGTAGTGCCTGGAACGCGTCCCCGGCCCCACGCTCCTCCTCGCCCCTAGCCCGGCTCACCGCGAGTGCTCCTCCCTGTCCAGAGGGCCCACAAAGCGCCTGCAAAGCGAGAAGGAAAAGATGAAGCGAGACACCGGGCAATACCGGGCTCCTCCACGCCCACCGCCGCCTCACCTTCTCGGCTGCCGGCCGGCGTGCGGCTTCGCCCCTGCCGGCTCGTCTGCGGCACCCGCAAAACCAGAGGCACGCGCTCGGACGCCGCCCGAAAACACGGCCTGCCCGCAGACGGTCCCAGCTCGCCCTCCCTTACCTGGGCCGCTCGCCCACCCGGCCGCCCTTGCTTTTGACTGCCATGCCGCGGACCGCCGAGACGCTCAGCTGCCGCCTGTAAAACACCACCAAAGGACGCTCGGACCCACGCCAGCAACACGGGACCTGAAACGAGCTGCCGCTTTGGCCCAGCACTCCGTGCTCACCTGGCCCGAGGAGCTGAGCTGCCGACAGCCCGCTTTCCTCTTCGCTTCGCGCCTAGTAAACAGAGAAACGACCGAGCTTAGCTAGAGCCACACGGCACAGCTCCCCTCTGGCACCACCCACCGACCCACCTGCTTACGGCGCACAGCTCGCCTCCTCCGTCGCTCTTCCGTGCCAAGTTGTCCCTCTGCTCCTGAAATCAGGTTATTCAGCGAGTCACCCAGCAGCCCATCAACAGTTTGACCAGCCCACAGGTCTGCTTTCTGTGGCGCAATAACGTTCCAAGCCCTCGTGGAGGCTCTCAAACGCCTGCGCGGGCACCCTCCGCTCCCCTGCCCACGGCCACTCCATCCCAGATGACCGCACCGCCTCTGCCCACGCAATTTAACGCGTCAGCAGGTTAACCGGGGACCGCCAGAGCTCCGTCCGCCCTCCCCTGCCTCTACGCGTCCGGGCAGAGCAGCTCCGAGCCAAACGCGCACCCGGGCGGACAGACGCTCCGCAGAACCTTATAGACCACGCCACTGCCACAGCACCAAAAACGCTCCACCACGAACACGACACTCCGAGACCAGACGGGCATCGAAACCAATAAGCTACGGGGAGGCAGCGGTGAGGCGAGGAGCCTCTCCTGCAACCCGAAACGGAAAAGGAGCCAGACGTCACGGCTCCTGACGAGACGGCGGCACCGCCGCAACTGAGCAGAAACGGCGCAACCAAAGGAGAAGCTGCTGCAACACCTAAGAACTTCTTCCCAGCATCTTGAAGCTCCAGTCCCTGAGACTGGATGGGTAGAGAGCCCGGCTGCCGGCACAGCCCAGGACAACGCCACAAACACCCCTGAACAGAAGCGGCCGAAAGGCAAGAACCCGCCTCGCTTTTGGCTGCCGACACCAGAAAACCGGCGCCCAATCGGCACCGGCGTTCCAGATGCCGGGATGACATCCAAGAGGCCTTTCGTGCCCCTGGAAGGCAACGAGACCCCAGGATCGTCTGACGGGCGCAAGGCAGGCTTCCCGAACTACACCACAACGCAGACGCAGGCTGGAGCTGCCCTGCCCGGCACACGCTGGCATCGCACAGTAAAGGTCCCCGGGCCCTTCACGGTTCCTGGACGGCCTTAGCCCTTAGCAGAGCTAAACCCCCCGTCCCTGCGATTCCCAGCCCCTTCCCAGCCCCTTCCCAGTAGTCGCGCCTCCACTTAGCTTTCAGAGGGCCGAGGGACCGAACCCATCTTCGGCAGAGGAAAATGCCACGTGTGCCAACGGCCGTCTTCCCGCGTCGCCGGGTTCCGCTTCAGCGCCTGCAGAAACACGAGAAAGCACGCGCTCGCTAAGCCGCGCCGGCACGCGGCGCCGCGGGGCAAACGCCGACCCCGTCCGTGACACCCACCTCCTGCTGAGTTCCAGGGCGGTCCGGTCGGCGTGTCCTGCCGCTGGCGCGGTCACAAACCCTCAGCGCTGGTGACGCCTACGACGGCGAGAAGCAAAAGAACTGTAGCTCTTTGAACGAAACCCTGGCCCCACGCTCCTGCTCGCCCCTACCACGGCTCCGTGCTCACCTTGCCAGAGGAGCTGCGCTGCCGATACCCAGCTTTCCACTCTGCTTCACGGCTAGAAAAGAGAGAAACGACCAAACTCAGCTAGAGCCACACGGCACAGCTCCCTGCTCCCACCACGCACAGACCCACTTGCTTCCGGCGCTCGGCTCGCCTCCTCCGTCGCTGTTTCGTGCCAAGTTGTCCCTCTGCATCTGAAATCAAGGTATTCAACAAGTTACCCAGGAGCTCATCAACAGCTTGACCATTCCACAGGTCTGCTTTCTATTCAGGAATCCCACAACAAGGTCTAATTGAGTCCCAAAGACCACTGGGGAAGGGACTGTCCGCTCCCCTGCCCACGGCTACTCCGTCCCAGATGACCGCAGAACCTCTGCCTGCGCAGGATAACATGTCCACAGATCAATGGTGGACTCCTAAACTCAGTCCGCCCGCTCCTGACTCTACACCTCCGGGCAGAGCAGCTCCGAGCCAAACGCGCACGTGCTTAGACAGATGCTCCACACAACATTATAGACGACCCGACAGCAATAACACCAAAAATGCTCCACAACAGAAATGACTCCGAACCAGAGACGGCAACAGTAAAAATAACCTGCGGGGAGGCAGTGGTGAGGCGAGGAGCCTCTACTGCAACCCCAGAAAAAAAAAGAGCCGAACGTCACGGCCCCTTATGAGACGGCAGCTCTGGCGCAAACACGCAGAGACGGCGCAAATACGAGAAGCTGCTACGAGACCTAAAACCTTCAAGATGCTGGGAAGAAGTGCCAGTCCCTTAGACTGGATGGGTAGAGAGCACGGCTGCCGGCACAGCCCAGGACAACGCCACAAACACCCCTGAACAGAAGCAGCCGAAAGGCAAGAACCCGCCACGCTTTCGGCTGCCGACACCAGAAAACCGGCGCCCAATCGGCGCTATGCCGATCGGCACCGGCGTTCCAGATGCCAGGATGGCACCCGAGAGGCCTTTCGTGCCCCTGGAGGGCAACGAGACCCCAGGATCGGCTGACGGGCGCAAGGCAGGCTTCCCGAACTACACCACAACGCAGACGCAGGCTGGAGCTGCCCTGCCCGGCACACGCTGGCATCGCACAGTAAAGGTCCCCGGGCCCTTCACGGTTCCTGGACGGCCCTTGCCCTTAGCAGAGCTAAACCCCCCGTCCCTGCGATTCCCAGCCCCTTCCCAGCCCCTTCCCAGTAGTCGCGCCTCCACTTAGCTTTCAGAGGGCCGAGGGACCGAACCCATCTTCGGCAGAGGAAAACGCCACGTGTGCCAACGGCCGTCTTCCCGCGTCGCCGGGTTCCGCTTCAGCGCCTGCAGAAACACGAGAAAGCACGCGCTCGCTAAGCCACGCCGGCACGCGGCGCCGCGGGGCAAACGCCGACCCCGTCCGTGACACCCACCTCCTGCTGAGTTCCAGGGCGGTCCGGTCGGCGTGTCCTGCCGCTGGCGCGGTCACAAACCCTCAGCGCTGGTGACGCCTACGACGGCGAGAAGCAAAAGAACTGTAGCTCTTTGAACGAAACCCTGGCCCCACGCTCCTGCTCGCCCCTACCACGGCTCCGTGCTCACCTTGCCAGAGGAGCTGCGCTGCCGATACCCAGCTTTCCACTCTGCTTCACGGCTAGAAAAGAGAGAAACGACCAAACTCAGCTAGAGCCACACGGCACAGCTTCCTGCTCCCACCACGCACAGACACACTTGCTTCCGGCACTCGGCTCGCCTCCTCCGTCGCTGTTTCGTGCCAAGTTGTCCCTCTGCATCTGAAATCAAGGTATTCAACAAGTTACCCAGGAGCTCATCAACAGCTTGACCGTTCCACAGGTCTGCTTTCTATTCAGGAATCCCACAACAAGGTCTAATTGAGTCCCAAAGACCACTGGGGAAGGGACTGTCCGCTCCCCTGCCCACGGCTACTCCGTCCCAGATGACCGCAGAACCTCTGCCTGCGCAGGATAACATGTCCACAGATCAATCGTGGACTCCTAAACTCAGTCCGCCCGCTCCTGACTCTACACCTCCGGGCAGAGCAGCTCCGAGCCAAACGCGCACGTGCTTAGACAGATGCTCCACACAACATTATAGACGACCCGACAGCAATAACACCAAAAATGCTCCACAACAGAAATGACTCCGAACCAGAGACGGCAACAGTAAAAATAAACTGCGGGGAGGCAGTGGTGAGGCGAGGAGCCTCTACTGCAACCCCAGAAAAAAAAAAGAGCCGAACGTCACGGCCCCTTATGAGACGGCAGCTCTGGCGCAAACACGCAGAGACGGCGCAAATACGAGAAGCTGCTACGAGACCTAAAACCTTCAAGATGCTGGGAAGAAGTGCCAGTCCCTTAGACTGGATGGGTAGAGAGCACGGCTGCCGGCACAGCCCAGGACAACGCCACAAACACCCGTGAACAGAAGCAGCCGAAAGGCAAGAACCCGCCACGCTTTCGGCTGCCGACACCAGAAAACCGGCGCCCAATCGGCGCTACGCCGATCGGCACCGGCGTTCCAGATGCCGGGATGGCACCCGAGAGGCCTTTCGTGCCCCTGGAAGGCAACGAGACCCCAGGATCGGCTGACGGGCGCAAGGCAGGCTTCCCGAACTACACCACAACGCAGACGCAGGCTGGAGCTGCCCTGCCCGGCACACGCTGGCATCGCACGGTAAAGGTCCCCGGGCCCTTCACCCGCGCCAAGGGCGCGGTTCCTGGACGGCCCTTGCCCTTAGCAGAGCTAAACCCCCCGTCCCTGCCATTCCCGGCCCCTTCCCAGCCCTCGCGCCTCCACTTAGCTTTCAGAGGGCCGACGGACCGAACCCATCTTCGGCAGAGGAAAACGCCACGTGCGCCAACGGCCGTCTTCCCGCGTCGCCGGGTTCCGCTTCAGCGCCTGCAGGAGCACGAGAAAGCACGCGCTCGCTAAGACACGCCGGCACGCGGCGTCGCGGGGCAAACGCCGACCCCGTCCACGACACCCACCTCCTGCTGAGTTCCAGGGCGGTCCGGTCGGCGTGTCCTGCCGCTGGCGCGGTCACAAACCCTCAGCGCTGGTGACGCCTACGACGGCGAGAAGCAAAAGAACTGTAGTGCCTGGAACGCGTCCCCGGCCCCACGCTCCTCCTCGCCCCTAGCCCGGCTCACCGCAAATGCTCCTCCCTGTCCAGAGGGCCCACAAAGTGCCTGCAAAGCGAGAAGGAAAAGATGAAGCGAGACACCGGGCAATACCGGGCTCCTCAATGCCCACCGCCGCCTCACCTTCTCGGCTGCCGGCCGGCGTGCGGCTTCGCCCCTGCCGGCTCGTCTGCGGCACCCGCAAAACCAGAGGCACGCGCTCGGACGCCGCCCGAAAACACGGCCTGCCCGCAGACGGTCCCAGCTCGCCCTCCCTTACCTGGGCCGCTCGCCCACTCGGCCGCCCTTGCTTTTGACCGCCACGCCGCGGACCGCCGAGACGCTCAGCTGCCGCCTGTAAAACACCACCAAAGGACGCTCGGACCCGTGCCAGCAACGCGGGACCTGAAACGAGCTGCCGCTTTGGCCCAGCACTCCGTGCTCACCTGGCCCGAGGAGCTGAGCTGCCGACAGCCCGCTTTCCTCTTCGCTTCGCGCCTAGGAAACAGAGAAACGACCGAGCTTAGCTAGAGCCACACGGCACAGCTCCCCTCTGGCACCACCCACCGACCCACCTGCTTACGGCGCACAGCTCGCCTCCTCCGTCGCTCTTCCGAGCCATGTTGTCCCTCTGCTCCTGAAATCAGGTTATTCAGCGAGTCACCCAGCAGCCCATCAACAGCTTGACCAGCCCACAGGTCTGCTTTCTGTGGCGCAATAACGTTCCACGCCCTCGTGGAGGCTCTCAAACGCCTGCGCGGGCACCCTCCGCTCCCCTGCCCACGGCCACTCCATTCCAGATGACCGCACCGCCTCTGCCCACGCAATTTAACGCGTCAGCAGGTTAACCGGGGACCGCCAGAGCTCCGTCCGCCCTCCCCTGCCTCTACGCGTCCGGGCAGAGCAGCTCCGAGCCAAACGCGCACCCGGGCGGACAGACGCTCCGCAGAACCTTATAGACCACGCCACTGCCACAGCACCAAAAACGCTCCACCACGAACACGACACTCCGAGACCAGACGGGCATCGAAACCAATAAGCTACGGGGAGGCAGCGGTGAGGCGAGGAGCCTCTCCTGCAACCCGAAACGGAAAAGGAGCCAGACGTCACGGCTCCTGACGAGACGGCGGCACCGCCGCAACTGAGCAGAAACGGCGCAACCAAAGGAGAAGCTGCTGCAACACCTAAGAACTTCTTCCCAGCATCTTGAAGCTCCAGTCCCTGAGACTGGATGGGTAGAGAGCCCGGCTGCCGGCACAGCCCAGGACAACGCCACAAACACCCCTGAACAGAAGCGGCCGAAAGGCAAGAACCCGCCTCGCTTTTGGCTGCCGACACCAGAAAACCGGCGCCCAATCGGCACCGGCGTTCCAGATGCCGGGATGACATCCAAGAGGCCTTTCGTGCCCCTGGAAGGCAACGAGACCCCAGGATCGTCTGACGGGCGCAAGGCAGGCTTCCCGAACTACACCACAACGCAGACGCAGGCTGGAGCTGCCCTGCCCGGCACACGCTGGCATCGCACAGTAAAGGTCCCCGGGCCCTTCACGGTTCCTGGACGGCCTTAGCCCTTAGCAGAGCTAAACCCCCCGTCCCTGCGATTCCCAGCCCCTTCCCAGCCCCTTCCCAGTAGTCGCGCCTCCACTTAGCTTTCAGAGGGCCGAGGGACCGAACCCATCTTCGGCAGAGGAAAATGCCACGTGTGCCAACGGCCGTCTTCCCGCGTCGCCGGGTTCCGCTTCAGCGCCTGCAGAAACACGAGAAAGCACGCGCTCGCTAAGCCGCGCCGGCACGCGGCGCCGCGGGGCAAACGCCGACCCCGTCTGTGACACCCACCTCCTGCTGAGTTCCAGGGCGGTCCGGTCGGCGTGTCGTGCCGCGGGCGCGGTCACAAACCCTCAGCGCTGGTGACGCCTACGACGGCGAGAAGCAAAAGAACTGTAGCTCTTTGAACGAAACCCTGGCCCCACGCTCCTGCTCGCCCCTACCACGGCTCCGTGCTCACCTTGCCAGAGGAGCTGCGCTGCCGATACCCAGCTTTCCACTCTGCTTCACGGCTAGAAAAGAGAGAAACGACCAAACTCAGCTAGAGCCACACGGCACAGCTCCCTGCTCCCACCACGCACAGACCCACTTGCTTCCGGCGCTCGGCTCGCCTCCTCCGTCGCTGTTTCGTGCCAAGTTGTCCCTCTGCATCTGAAATCAAGGTATTCAACAAGTTACCCAGCAGCTCATCAACAGCTTGACCATTCCACAGGTCTGCTTTCTATTCAGGAATCCCACAACAAGGTCTAATTGAGTCCCAAAGACCACTGGGGAAGGGACTGTCCGCTCCCATGCCCACGGCTACTCCGTCCCAGATGACCGCAGAACCTCTGCCTGCGCAGGATAACATGTCCACAGATCAATGGTGGACTCCTAAACTCAGTCCGCCCGCTCCTGACTCTACACCTCCGGGCAGAGCAGCTCCGAGCCAAACGCGCACGTGCTTAGACAGATGCTCCACACAACATTATAGACGACCCGACAGCAATAACACCAAAAATGCTCCACAACAGAAATGACTCCGAACCAGAGACGGCAACAGTAAAAATAACCTGCGGGGAGGCAGTGGTGAGGCGAGGAGCCTCTACTGCAACCCCAGAAAAAAAAAGAGCCGAACGTCACGGCCCCTTATGAGACGGCAGCTCTGGCGCAAACACGCAGAAACGGCGCAAATACGAGAAGCTGCTACGAGACCTAAAACCTTCAAGATGCTGGGAAGAAGTGCCAGTCCCTTAGACTGGATGGGTAGAGAGCACGGCTGCCGGCACAGCCCAGGACAACGCCACAAACACCCCTGAACAGAAGCAGCCGAAAGGCAAGAACCCGCCACGCTTTCGGCTGCCGACACCAGAAAACCGGCGCCCAATCGGCGCTATGCCGATCGGCACCGGCGTTCCAGATGCCAGGATGGCACCCGAGAGGCCTTTCGTGCCCCTGGAGGGCAACGAGACCCCAGGATCGGCTGACGGGCGCAAGGCAGGCTTCCCGAACTACACCACAACGCAGACGCAGGCTGGAGCTGCCCTGCCCGGCACACGCTGGCATCGCACAGTAAAGGTCCCCGGGCCCTTCACCCGCGCCAAGGGCGCGGTTCCTGGACGGCCCTTGCCCTTAGCAGAGCTAAACCCCCCGTCCCTGCCATTCCCGGCCCCTTCCCAGTAGTCGCGCCTCCACTTAGCTTTCAGAGGGCCGAGGGACCGAACCCATCTTCGGCAGAGGAAAACGCCACGTGTGCCAACGGCCGTCTTCCCGCGTCGCCGGGTTCCGCTTCAGCGCCTGCAGAAACACGAGAAAGCACGCGCTCGCTAAGCCGCGCCGGCACGCGGCGCCGCGGGGCAAACGCCGACCCCGTCCGTGACACCCACCTCCTGCTGAGTTCCAGGGCGGTCCGGTCGGCGTGTCGTGCCGCGGGCGCGGTCACAAACCCTCAGCGCTGGTGACGCCTAAGACAGCGAGAAACAAAGAACTGTAGCTCTTTGAACGAAACCCTGGCCCCACGCTCCTGCTCGCCCCTACCACGGCTCCGTGCTCACCTTGCCAGAGGAGCTGCGCTGCCGATACCCAGCTTTCCACTCTGCTTCACGGCTAGAAAAGAGAGAAACGACCAAACTCAGCTAGAGCCACACGGCACAGCTTCCTGCTCCCACCACGCACAGACACACTTGCTTCCGGCACTCGGCTCGCCTCCTCCGTCGCTGTTTCGTGCCAAGTTGTCCCTCTGCATCTGAAATCAAGGTATTCAACAAGTTACCCAGGAGCTCATCAACAGCTTGACCGTTCCACAGGTCTGCTTTCTATTCAGGAATCCCACAACAAGGTCTAATTGAGTCCCAAAGACCACTGGGGAAGGGACTGTCCGCTCCCCTGCCCACGGCTACTCCGTCCCAGATGACCGCAGAACCTCTGCCTGCGCAGGATAACATGTCCACAGATCAATCGTGGACTCCTAAACTCAGTCCGCCCGCTCCTGACTCTACACCTCCGGGCAGAGCAGCTCCGAGCCAAACGCGCACGTGCTTAGACAGATGCTCCACACAACATTATAGACGACCCGACAGCAATAACACCAAAAATGCTCCACAACAGAAATGACTCCGAACCAGAGACGGCAACAGTAAAAATAACCTGCGGGGAGGCAGTGGTGAGGCGAGGAGCCTCTACTGCAACCCCAGAAAAAAAAAAGAGCCGAACGTCACGGCCCCTTATGAGACGGCAGCTCTGGCGCAAACACGCAGAGACGGCGCAAATACGAGAAGCTGCTACGAGACCTAAAACCTTCAAGATGCTGGGAAGAAGTGCCAGTCCCTTAGACTGGATGGGTAGAGAGCACGGCTGCTGGCACAGCCCAGGACAACGCCACAAACACCCCTGAACAGAAGCGGCCGAAAGGCAACAACCCGTCACGCTTTCGGCTGCCGACACCAGAAAACCGGCGCCCAATCGGCGCTATGCCGATCGGCACCGGCGTTCCAGATGCCGGGATGGCACCCGAGAGGCCTTTCGTGCCCCTGGAAGGCAACGAGACCCCAGGATCGGCTGACGGGCGCAAGGCAGGCTTCCCGAACTACACCACAACGCAGACGCAGGCTGGAGCTGCCCTGCCCGGCACACGCTGGCATCGCACGGTAAAGGTCCCCGGGCCCTTCACCCGCGCCAAGGGCGCGGTTCCTGGACGGCCCTTGCCCTTAGCAGAGCTAAACCCCCCATCCCTGCCATTCCCGGCCCCTTCCCAGTAGTCGCGCCTCCACTTAGCTTTCAGAGGGCCGAGGGACCGAACCCATCTTCGGCAGAGGAAAACGCCACGTGTGCCAACGGCCGTCTTCCCGCGTCGCCGGGTTCCGCTTCAGCGCCTGCAGAAACACGAGAAAGCACGCGCTCGCTAAGCCGCGCCGGCACGCGGCGCCGCGGGGCAAACGCCGACCCCGTCTGTGACACCCACCTCCTGCTGAGTTCCAGGGCGGTCCGGTCGGCGTGTCGTGCCGCGGGCGCGGTCACAAACCCTCAGCGCTGGTGACGCCTACGACGGCGAGAAGCAAAAGAACTGTAGCTCTTTGAACGAAACCCTGGCCCCACGCTCCTGCTCGCCCCTACCACGGCTCCGTGCTCACCTTGCCAGAGGAGCTGCGCTGCCGATACCCAGCTTTCCACTCTGCTTCACGGCTAGAAAAGAGAGAAACGACCAAACTCAGCTAGAGCCACACGGCACAGCTTCCTGCTCCCACCACGCACAGACCCACTTGCTTCCGGCGCTCGGCTCGCCTCCTCCGTCGCTGTTTCGTGCCAAGTTGTCCCTCTGCATCTGAAATCAAGGTATTCAACAAGTTACCCAGCAGCTCATCAACAGCTTGACCGTTCCACAGGTCTGCTTTCTATTCAGGAATCCCACAACAAGGTCTAATTGAGTCCCAAAGACCACTGGGGAAGGGACTGTCCGCTCCCCTGCCCACGGCTACTCCGTCCCAGATGACCGCAGAACCTCTGCCTGCGCAGGATAACATGTCCACAGATCAATCGTGGACTCCTAAACTCAGTCCGCCCGCTCCTGACTCTACACCTCCGGGCAGAGCAGCTCCGAGCCAAACGCGCACGTGCTTAGACAGATGCTCCACACAACATTATAGACGACCCGACAGCAATAACACCAAAAATGCTCCACAACAGAAATGACTCCGAACCAGAGACGGCAACAGTAAAAATAACCTGCGGGGAGGCAGTGGTGAGGCGAGGAGCCTCTACTGCAACCCCAGAAAAAAAAAAGAGCCGAACGTCACGGCCCCTTATGAGACGGCAGCTCTGGCGCAAACACGCAGAGACGGCGCAAATACGAGAAGCTGCTACGAGACCTAAAACCTTCAAGATGCTGGGAAGAAGTGCCAGTCCCTTAGACTGGATGGGTAGAGAGCACGGCTGCCGGCACAGCCCAGGACAACGCCACAAACACCCGTGAACAGAAGCAGCCGAAAGGCAAGAACCCGCCACGCTTTCGGCTGCCGACACCAGAAAACCGGCGCCCAATCGGCGCTACGCCGATCGGCACCGGCGTTCCAGATGCCGGGATGGCACCCGAGAGGCCTTTCGTGCCCCTGGAAGGCAACGAGACCCCAGGATCGGCTGACGGGCGCAAGGCAGGCTTCCCGAACTACACCACAACGCAGACGCAGGCTGGAGCTGCCCTGCCCGGCACACGCTGGCATCGCACGGTAAAGGTCCACGGGCCCTTCACCCGCGCCAAGGGCGCGGTTCCTGGACGGCCCTTGCCCTTAGCAGAGCTAAACCCCCCGTCCCTGCCATTCCCGGCCCCTTCACAGCCCTCGCGCCTCCACTTAGCTTTCAGAGGGCCGAGGGACCGAACCCATCTTCGGCAGAGGAAAACGCCACGTGCGCCAACGGCCGTCTTCCCGCGTCGCCGGGTTCCGCTTCAGCGCCTGCAGGAGCACGAGAAAGCACGCGCTCGCTAAGACACGCCGGCACGCGGCGTCGCGGGGCAAACGCCGACCCCGTCCACGACACCCACCTCCTGCTGAGTTCCAGGGCGGTCCGGTCGGCGTGTCCTGCCGCTGGCGCGGTCACAAACCCTCAGCGCTGGTGACGCCTACGACGGCGAGAAGCAAAAGAACTGTAGTGCCTGGAACACGTCCCCGGCCCCACGCTCCTCCTCGCCCCTAGCCCGGCTCACCGCAAATGCTCCTCCCGGTCCAGAGGGCCCACAAAGCGCCTGCAAAGCGAGAAGGAAAAGATGAAGCGAGACACCGGGCAATACCGGGCTCCTCCACGCCCACCGCCGCCTCACCTTCTCGGCTGCCGGCCGGCGTGCGGCTTCGCCCCTGCCGGCTCGTCTGCGGCACCCGCAAAACCAGAGGCACGCGCTCGGACGCCGCCCGAAAACACGGCCTGCCCCCAGACGGTCCCAGCTCGCCCTCCCTTACCTGGGCCGCTCGCCCACTCGGCCGCCCTTGCTTTTGACCGCCACGCCGCGGACCGCCGAGACGCTCAGCTGCCGCCTGTAAAACACCACCAAAGGACGCTCGGACCCGTGCCAGCAACGCGGGACCTGAAACGAGCTGCCGCTTTGGCCCAGCACTCCGTGCTCACCTGGCCCGAGGAGCTGAGCTGCCGACAGCCCGCTTTCCTCTTCGCTTCGCGCCTAGGAAACAGAGAAACGACCGAGCTTAGCTAGAGCCACACGGCACAGCTCCCCTCTGGCACCACCCACCGACCCACCTGCTTACGGCGCACAGCTCGCCTCCTCCGTCGCTCTTCCGTGCCAAGTTGTCCCTCTGCTCCTGAAATCAGGTTATTCAGCGAGTCACCCAGCAGCCCATCAACAGCTTGACCAGCCTACAGGTCTGCTTTCTGTGGCACAATAACGTTCCACGCCCTCGTGGAGGCTCTCAAACGCCTGCGCGGGCACCCTCCGCTCCCCTGCCCATGGCCACTCAATCCCAGATGACCGCACCGCCTCTGCCCACGCAATTTAACGCGTCAGCAGGTTAACCGGGGACCGCCAGAGCTCCGTCCGCCCTCCCCTGCCTCTACGCGTCCGGGCAGAGCAGCTCCGAGCCAAACGCGCACCCGGGCGGACAGACGCTCCGCAGAACCTTATAGACCACGCCACTGCCACAGCACCAAAAACGCTCCACCACGAACACGACACTCCGAGACCAGACGGGCATCGAAACCAATAAGCTACGGGGAGGCAGCGGTGAGGCGAGGAGCCTCTCCTGCAACCCGAAACGGAAAAGGAGCCCGACGTCATGGCTCCTGACGAGACGGCGGCACCGCCGCAACCGAGCAGAAACGGCGCAACCAAAGGAGAAGCTGCTGGAACACCTAAGAACTTCTTCCCAGCATCTTGAAGCTCCAGTCCCTGAGACTGGATGGGTAGAGAGCCCGGCTGCCGGCACAGCCCAGGACAACGCCACAAACACCCCTGAACAGAAGCGGCCGAAAGGCAAGAACCCGCCTCGCTTTTGGCTGCCGACACCAGAAAACCGGCGCCCAATCGGCACCGGCGTTCCAGATGCCGGGATGACACCCCAGAGGCCTTTCGTGCCCCTGGAACGCAACGAGACCCCAGGATCATCTGACGGGCGCAAGGCAGGCTTCCCGAACTACACCACAACGCAGACGCAGGCTGGAGCTGCCCTGCCCGGCACACGCTGGCATCGCACAGTAAAGGTCCCCGGGCCCTTCACGGTTCCTGGACGGCCCTTGCCCTTAGCAGAGCTAAACCCCCCGTCCCTGCGATTCCCAGCCCCTTCCCAGCCCCTTCCCAGTAGTCTCGCCTCCACTTAGCTTTCAGAGGGCCGAGGGACCGAACCCATCTTCGGCAGAGGAAAACGCTACGTGTGCCAACGGCCGTCTTCCCGCGTCGCCGGGTTCCGCTTCAGCGCCTGCAGAAACACGAGAAAGCACACGCTCGCTAAGCCGTGCCGGCACGCGGCGCTGCGGGGCAAACGCCGACCCCGTCCGTGACACCCACCTCCTGCTGAGTTCCAGGGCGGTCCGGTCGGCGTGTCGTGCCGCGGGCGCGGTCACAAACCCTCAGCGCTGGTGACGCCTACGACGGCGAGAAACAAAGAACTGTAGCTCTTTGAACGAAACCCTGGCCCCACGCTCCTGCTCGCCCCTACCACGGCTCCGTGCTCACCTTGCCAGAGGAGCTGCGCTGCCGATACCCAGCTTTCCACTCTGCTTCACGGCTAGAAAAGAGAGAAACGACCAAACTCAGCTAGAGCCACACGGCACAGCTTCCTGCTCCCACCACGCACAGACCCACTTGCTTCCGGCGCTCGGCTCGCCTCCTCCGTCGCTGTTTCGTGCCAAGTTGTCCCTCTGCATCTGAAATCAAGGTATTCAACAAGTTACCCAGGAGCTCATCAACAGCTTGACCGTTCCACAGGTCTGCTTTCTATTCAGGAATCCCACAACAAGGTCTAATTGAGTCCCAAAGACCACTGGGGAAGGGACTGTCCGCTCCCCTGCCCACGGCTACTCCGTCCCAGATGACCGCAGAACCTCTGCCTACGCAGGATAACATGTCCACAGATCAATCGTGGACTCCTAAACTCAGTCCGCCCGCTCCTGACTCTACACCTCCGGGCAGAGCAGCTCCGAGCCAAACGCGCACGTGCTTAGACAGATGCTCCACACAACATTATAGACGACCCGACAGCAATAACACCAAAAATGCTCCACAACAGAAATGACTCCGAACCAGAGACGGCAACAGTAAAAATAACCTGCGGGGAGGCAGTGGTGAGGCGAGGAGCCTCTACTGCAACCCCAGAAAAAAAAAAGAGCCGAACGTCACGGCCCCTTATGAGACGGCAGCTCTGGCGCAAACACGCAGAGACGGCGCAAATACGAGAAGCTGCTACGAGACCTAAAACCTTCAAGATGCTGGGAAGAAGTGCCAGTCCCTTAGACTGGATGGGTAGAGAGCACGGCTGCCGGCACAGCCCAGGACAACGCCACAAACACCCGTGAACAGAAGCAGCCGAAAGGCAAGAACCCGCCACGCTTTCGGCTGCCGACACCAGAAAACCGGCGCCCAATCGGCGCTACGCCGATCGGCACCGGCGTTCCAGATGCCGGGATGGCACCCGAGAGGCCTTTCGTGCCCCTGGAAGGCAACGAGACCCCAGGATCGGCTGACGGGCGCAAGGCAGGCTTCCCGAACTACACCACAACGCAGACGCAGGCTGGAGCTGCCCTGCCCGGCACACGCTGGCATCGCACGGTAAAGGTCCACGGGCCCTTCACCCGCGCCAAGGGCGCGGTTCCTGGACGGCCCTTGCCCTTAGCAGAGCTAAACCCCCCGTCCCTGCCATTCCCGGCCCCTTCACAGCCCTCGCGCCTCCACTTAGCTTTCAGAGGGCCGAGGGACCGAACCCATCTTCGGCAGAGGAAAACGCCACGTGCGCCAACGGCCGTCTTCCCGCGTCGCCGGGTTCCGCTTCAGCGCCTGCAGGAGCACGAGAAAGCACGCGCTCGCTAAGACACGCCGGCACGCGGCGTCGCGGGGCAAACGCCGACCCCGTCCACGACACCCACCTCCTGCTGAGTTCCAGGGCGGTCCGGTCGGCGTGTCCTGCCGCTGGCGCGGTCACAAACCCTCAGCGCTGGTGACGCCTACGACGGCGAGAAGCAAAAGAACTGTAGTGCCTGGAACACGTCCCCGGCCCCACGCTCCTCCTCGCCCCTAGCCCGGCTCACCGCAAATGCTCCTCCCGGTCCAGAGGGCCCACAAAGCGCCTGCAAAGCGAGAAGGAAAAGATGAAGCGAGACACCGGGCAATACCGGGCTCCTCCACGCCCACCGCCGCCTCACCTTCTCGGCTGCCGGCCGGCGTGCGGCTTCGCCCCTGCCGGCTCGTCTGCGGCACCCGCAAAACCAGAGGCACGCGCTCGGACGCCGCCCGAAAACACGGCCTGCCCCCAGACGGTTCCAGCTCGCCCTCCCTTACCTGGGCCGCTCGCCCACCCGGCCGCCCTTGCTTTTGACTGCCACGCCGCGGACCGCCGAGACGCTCAGCTGCCGCCTGTAAAACACCACCAAAGGACGCTCGGACCCGTGCCAGCAACGCGGGACCTGAAACGAGCTGCCGCTTTGGCCCAGCACTCCGTGCTCACCTGGCCCGAGGAGCTGAGCTGCCGACAGCCCGCTTTCCTCTTCGCTTCGCGCCTAGGAAACAGAGAAACGACCGAGCTTAGCTAGAGCCACACGGCACAGCTCCCCTCTGGCACCACCCACCGACCCACCTGCTTACGGCGCACAGCTCGCCTCCTCCGTCGCTCTTCCGTGCCAAGTTGTCCCTCTGCTCCTGAAATCAGGTTATTCAGCGAGTCACCCAGCAGCCCATCAACAGCTTGACCAGCCTACAGGTCTGCTTTCTGTGGCACAATAACGTTCCACGCCCTCGTGGAGGCTCTCAAACGCCTGCGCGGGCACCCTCCGCTCCCCTGCCCATGGCCACTCAATCCCAGATGACCGCACCGCCTCTGCCCACGCAATTTAACGCGTCAGCAGGTTAACCGGGGACCGCCAGAGCTCCGTCCGCCCTCCCCTGCCTCTACGCGTCCGGGCAGAGCAGCTCCGAGCCAAACGCGCACCCGGGCGGACAGACGCTACGCAGAACCTTATAGACCACGCCACTGCCACAGCACCAAAAACGCTCCACCACGAACACGACACTCCGAGACCAGACGGGCATCGAAACCAATAATCTACGGGGAGGCAGCGGTGAGGCGAGGAGCCTCTCCTGCAACCCGAAACGGAAAAGGAGCCCGACGTCATGGCTCCTGACGAGACGGCGGCACCGCCGCAACCGAGCAGAAACGGCGCAACCAAAGGAGAAGCTGCTGGAACACCTAAGAACTTCTTCCCAGCATCTTGAAGCTCCAGTCCCTGAGACTGGATGGGTAGAGAGCCCGGCTGCCGGCACAGCCCAGGACAACGCCACAAACACCCCTGAACAGAAGCGGCCGAAAGGCAAGAACCCGCCTCGCTTTTGGCTGCCGACACCAGAAAACCGGCGCCCAATCGGCACCGGCGTTCCAGATGCCGGGATGACACCCCAGAGGCCTTTCGTGCCCCTGGAACGCAACGAGACCCCAGGATCATCTGACGGGCGCAAGGCAGGCTTCCCGAACTACACCACAACGCAGACGCAGGCTGGAGCTGCCCTGCCCGGCACACGCTGGCATCGCACAGTAAAGGTCCCCGGGCCCTTCACGGTTCCTGGACGGCCCTTGCCCTTAGCAGAGCTAAACCCCCCGTCCCTGCGATTCCCAGCCCCTTCCCAGCCCCT
The DNA here is from genome assembly GCF_036013475.1 of Columba livia. Classification (NCBI taxonomy): domain Eukaryota; kingdom Metazoa; phylum Chordata; class Aves; order Columbiformes; family Columbidae; genus Columba; species Columba livia. Next base: position 57,286 of record NC_088622.1, read on the forward strand.
TCCCAGTAGTCTCGCCTCCACTTAGCTTTCAGAGGGCCGAGGGACCGAACCCATCTTCGGCAGAGGAAAACGCTACGTGTGCCAACGGCCGTCTTCCCGCGTCGCCGGGTTCCGCTTCAGCGCCTGCAGAAACACGAGAAAGCACACGCTCGCTAAGCCGCGCCGGCACGCGGCGCCGCGGGGCAAACGCCGACCCCGTCCACGACACCCACCTCCTGCTGAGTTCCAGGGCGGTCCGGTCGGCGTGTCGTGCCGCGGGCGCGGTCACAAACCCTCAGCGCTGGTGACGCCTACGACGGCGAGAAGCAAAAGAACTGTAGCTCTTTGAACGAAACCCTGGCCCCACGCTCCTGCTCGCCCCTACCACGGCTCCGTGCTCACCTTGCCAGAGGAGCTGCGCTGCCGATACCCAGCTTTCCACTCTGCTTCACGGCTAGAAAAGAGAGAAACGACCAAACTCAGCTAGAGCCACACGGCACAGCTTCCTGCTCCCACCACGCACAGACCCACTTGCTTCCGGCGCTCGGCTCGCCTCCTCCGTCGCTGTTTCGTGCCAAGTTGTCCCTCTGCATCTGAAATCAAGGTATTCAACAAGTTACCCAGCAGCTCATCAACAGCTTGACCGTTCCACAGGTCTGCTTTCTATTCAGGAATCCCACAACAAGGTCTAATTGAGTCCCAAAGACCACTGGGGAAGGGACTGTCCGCTCCCCTGCCCACGGCTACTCCGTCCCAGATGACCGCAGAACCTCTGCCTGCGCAGGATAACATGTCCACAGATCAATCGTGGACTCCTAAACTCAGTCCGCCCGCTCCTGACTCTACACCTCCGGGCAGAGCAGCTCCGAGCCAAACGCGCACGTGCTTAGACAGATGCTCCACACAACATTATAGACGACCCGACAGCAATAACACCAAAAATGCTCCACAACAGAAATGACTCCGAACCAGAGACGGCAACAGTAAAAATAACCTGCGGGGAGGCAGTGGTGAGGCGAGGAGCCTCTACTGCAACCCCAGAAAAAAAAAAGAGCCGAACGTCACGGCCCCTTATGAGACGGCAGCTCTGGCGCAAACATGCAGAGACGGCGCAAATACGAGAAGCTGCTACGAGACCTAAAACCTTCAAGATGCTGGGAAGAAGTGCCAGTCCCTTAGACTGGATGGGTAGAGAGCACGGCTGCCGGCACAGCCCAGGACAACGCCACAAACACCCGTGAACAGAAGCAGCCGAAAGGCAAGAACCCGCCACGCTTTCGGCTGCCGACACCAGAAAACCGGCGCCCAATCGGCGCTACGCCGATCGGCACCGGCGTTCCAGATGCCGGGATGGCACCCGAGAGGCCTTTCGTGCCCCTGGAAGGCAACGAGACCCCAGGATCGGCTGACGGGCGCAAGGCAGGCTTCCCGAACTACACCACAACGCAGACGCAGGCTGGAGCTGCCCTGCCCGGCACACGCTGGCATCGCACGGTAAAGGTCCACGGGCCCTTCACCCGCGCCAAGGGCGCGGTTCCTGGACGGCCCTTGCCCTTAGCAGAGCTAAACCCCCCGTCCCTGCCATTCCCGGCCCCTTCACAGCCCTCGCGCCTCCACTTAGCTTTCAGAGGGCCGACGGACCGAACCCATCTTCGGCAGAGGAAAACGCCACGTGCGCCAACGGCCGTCTTCCCGCGTCGCCGGGTTCCGCTTCAGCGCCTGCAGGAGCACGAGAAAGCACGCGCTCGCTAAGACACGCCGGCACGCGGCGTCGTGGGGCAAACGCCGACCCCGTCCACGACACCCACCTCCTGCTGAGTTCCAGGGCGGTCCGGTCGGCGTGTCCTGCCGCTGGCGCGGTCACAAACCCTCAGCGCTGGTGACGCCTACGACGGCGAGAAGCAAAAGAACTGTAGTGCCTGGAACACGTCCCCGGCCCCACGCTCCTCCTCGCCCCTAGCCCGGCTCACCGCAAATGCTCCTCCCGGTCCAGAGGGCCCACAAAGCGCCTGCAAAGCGAGAAGGAAAAGATGAAGCGAGACACCGGGCAATACCGGGCTCCTCCACGCCCACCGCCGCCTCACCTTCTCGGCTGCCGGCCGGCGTGCGGCTTCGCCCCTGCCGGCTCGTCTGCGGCACCCGCAAAACCAGAGGCACGCGCTCGGACGCCGCCCGAAAACACGGCCTGCCCCCAGACGGTTCCAGCTCGCCCTCCCTTACCTGGGCCGCTCGCCCACCCGGCCGCCCTTGCTTTTGACTGCCATGCCGCGGACCGCCAAGATGCTCAGCTGCCGCCTGTAAAACACCACCAAAGGACGCTCGGACCCGCGCCAGCAACACGGGACCTGAAACGAGCTGCCGCTTTGGCCCAGCACTCCGTGCTCACCTGGCCCGAGGAGCTGAGCTGCCGACAGCCCGCTTTCCTCTTCGCTTCGCGCCTAGGAAACAGAGAAACGACCGAGCTTAGCTAGAGCCACACGGCACAGCTCCCCTCTGGCACCACCCACCGACCCACCTGCTTACGGCGCACAGCTCGCCTCCTCCGTCGCTCTTCCGTGCCAAGTTGTCCCTCTGCTCCTGAAATCAGGTTATTCAGCGAGTCACCCAGCAGCCCATCAACAGCTTGACCAGCCTACAGGTCTGCTTTCTGTGGCACAATAACGTTCCACGCCCTCGTGGAGGCTCTCAAACGCCTGCGCGGGCACCCTCCGCTCCCCTGCCCATGGCCACTCAATCCCAGATGACCGCACCGCCTCTGCCCACGCAATTTAACGCGTCAGCAGGTTAACCGGGGACCGCCAGAGCTCCGTCCGCCCTCCCCTGCCTCTACGCGTCCGGGCAGAGCAGCTCCGAGCCAAACGCGCACCCGGGCGGACAGACGCTCCGCAGAACCTTATAGACCACGCCACTGCCACAGCACCAAAAACGCTCCACCACGAACACGACACTCCGAGACCAGACGGGCATCGAAACCAATAATCTACGGGGAGGCAGCGGTGAGGCGAGGAGCCTCTCCTGCAACCCGAAACGGAAAAGGAGCCCGACGTCATGGCTCCTGACGAGACGGCGGCACCGCCGCAACCGAGCAGAAACGGCGCAACCAAAGGAGAAGCTGCTGGAACACCTAAGAACTTCTTCCCAGCATCTTGAAGCTCCAGTCCCTGAGACTGGATGGGTAGAGAGCCCGGCTGCCGGCACAGCCCAGGACAACGCCACAAACACCCCTGAACAGAAGCGGCCGAAAGGCAAGAACCCGCCTCGCTTTTGGCTGCCGACACCAGAAAACCGGCGCCCAATCGGCACCGGCGTTCCAGATGCCGGGATGACACCCCAGAGGCCTTTCGTGCCCCTGGAAGGCAACGAGACCCCAGGATCATCTGACGGGCGCAAGGCAGGCTTCCCGAACTACACCACAACGCAGACGCAGGCTGGAGCTGCCCTGCCCGGCACACGCTGGCATCGCACAGTAAAGGTCCCCGGGCCCTTCACGGTTCCTGGACGGCCCTTGCCCTTAGCAGAGCTAAACCCCCCGTCCCTGCGATTCCCAGCCCCTTCCCAGCCCCTTCCCAGTAGTCTCGCCTCCACTTAGCTTTCAGAGGGCCGAGGGACCGAACCCATCTTCGGCAGAGGAAAACGCTACGTGTGCCAACGGCCGTCTTCCCGCGTCGCCGGGTTCCGCTTCAGCGCCTGCAGAAACACGAGAAAGCACACGCTCGCTAAGCCGCGCCGGCACGCGGCGCCGCGGGGCAAACGCCGACCCCGTCCGTGACACCCACCTCCTGCTGAGTTCCAGGGCGGTCCGGTCGGCGTGTCGTGCCGCGGGCGTGGTCACAAACCCTCAGCGCTGGTGACGCCTACGACGGCGAGAAGCAAAAGAACTCTAGCTCTTTGAACGAAACCCTGGCCCCACGCTCCTGCTCGCCCCTACCACGGCTCCGTGCTCACCTTGCCAGAGGAGCTGCGCTGCCGATACCCAGCTTTCCACTCTGCTTCACGGCTAGAAAAGAGAGAAACGACCAAACTCAGCTAGAGCCACACGGCACAGCTTCCTGCTCCCACCACGCACAGACCCACTTGCTTCCGGCGCTCGGCTCGCCTCCTCCGTCGCTGTTTCGTGCCAAGTTGTCCCTCTGCATCTGAAATCAAGGTATTCAACAAGTTACCCAGGAGCTCATCAACAGCTTGACCGTTCCACAGGTCTGCTTTCTATTCAGGAATCCCACAACAAGGTCTAATTGAGTCCCAAAGACCACTGGGGAAGGGACTGTCCGCTCCCCTGCCCACGGCTACTCCGTCCCAGATGACCGCAGAACCTCTGCCTGCGCAGGATAACATGTCCACAGATCAATCGTGGACTCCTAAACTCAGTCCGCCCGCTCCTGACTCTACACCTCCGGGCAGAGCAGCTCCGAGCCAAACGCGCACGTGCTTAGACAGATGCTCCACACAACATTATAGACGACCCGACAGCAATAACACCAAAAATGCTCCACAACAGAAATGACTCCGAACCAGAGACGGCAACAGTAAAAATAACCTGCGGGGAGGCAGTGGTGAGGCGAGGAGCCTCTACTGCAACCCCAGAAAAAAAAAAGAGCCGAACGTCACGGCCCCTTATGAGACGGCAGCTCTGGCGCAAACACGCAGAGACGGCGCAAATACGAGAAGCTGCTACGAGACCTAAAACCTTCAAGATGCTGGGAAGAAGTGCCAGTCCCTTAGACTGGATGGGTAGAGAGCACGGCTGCCGGCACAGCCCAGGACAACGCCACAAACACCCGTGAACAGAAGCAGCCGAAAGGCAAGAACCCGCCACGCTTTCGGCTGCCGACACCAGAAAACCGGCGCCCAATCGGCGCTACGCCGATCGGCACCGGCGTTCCAGATGCCGGGATGGCACCCGAGAGGCCTTTCGTGCCCCTGGAAGGCAACGAGACCCCAGGATCGGCTGACGGGCGCAAGGCAGGCTTCCCGAACTACACCACAACGCAGACGCAGGCTGGAGCTGCCCTGCCCGGCACACGCTGGCATCGCACGGTAAAGGTCCACGGGCCCTTCACCCGCGCCAAGGGCGCGGTTCCTGGACGGCCCTTGCCCTTAGCAGAGCTAAACCCCCCGTCCCTGCCATTCCCGGCCCCTTCACAGCCCTCGCGCCTCCACTTAGCTTTCAGAGGGCCGAGGGACCGAACCCATCTTCGGCAGAGGAAAACGCCACGTGCGCCAACGGCCGTCTTCCCGCGTCGCCGGGTTCCGCTTCAGCGCCTGCAGGAGCACGAGAAAGCACGCGCTCGCTAAGACACGCCGGCACGCGGCGTCGCGGGGCAAACGCCGACCCCGTCCACGACACCCACCTCCTGCTGAGTTCCAGGGCGGTCCGGTCGGCGTGTCCTGCCGCTGGCGCGGTCACAAACCCTCAGCGCTGGTGACGCCTACGACGGCGAGAAGCAAAAGAACTGTAGTGCCTGGAACACGTCCCCGGCCCCACGCTCCTCCTCGCCCCTAGCCCGGCTCACCGCAAATGCTCCTCCCGGTCCAGAGGGCCCACAAAGCGCCTGCAAAGCGAGAAGGAAAAGATGAAGCGAGACACCGGGCAATACCGGGCTCCTCCACGCCCACCGCCGCCTCACCTTCTCGGCTGCCGGCCGGCGTGCGGCTTCGCCCCTGCCGGCTCGTCTGCGGCACCCGCAAAACCAGAGGCACGCGCTCGGACGCCGCCCGAAAACACGGCCTGCCCCCAGACGGTCCCAGCTCGCCCTCCCTTACCTGGGCCGCTCGCCCACCCGGCCGCCCTTGCTTTTGACTGCCACGCCGCGGACCGCCGAGACGCTCAGCTGCCGCCTGTAAAACACCACCAAAGGACGCTCGGACCCGTGCCAGCAACGCGGGACCTGAAACGAGCTGCCGCTTTGGCCCAGCACTCCGTGCTCACCTGGCCCGAGGAGCTGAGCTGCCGACAGCCCGCTTTCCTCTTCGCTTCGCGCCTAGGAAACAGAGAAACGACCGAGCTTAGCTAGAGCCACACGGCACAGCTCCCCTCTGGCACCACCCACCGACCCACCTGCTTACGGCGCACAGCTCGCCTCCTCCGTCGCTCTTCCGTGCCAAGTTGTCCCTCTGCTCCTGAAATCAGGTTATTCAGCGAGTCACCCAGCAGCCCATCAACAGCTTGACCAGCCTACAGGTCTGCTTTCTGTGGCACAATAACGTTCCACGCCCTCGTGGAGGCTCTCAAACGCCTGCGCGGGCACCCTCCGCTCCCCTGCCCATGGCCACTCAATCCCAGATGACCGCACCGCCTCTGCCCACGCAATTTAACGCGTCAGCAGGTTAACCGGGGACCGCCAGAGCTCCGTCCGCCCTCCCCTGCCTCTACGCGTCCGGGCAGAGCAGCTCCGAGCCAAACGCGCACCCGGGCGGACAGACGCTCCGCAGAACCTTATAGACCACGCCACTGCCACAGCACCAAAAACGCTCCACCACGAACACGACACTCCGAGACCAGACGGGCATCGAAACCAATAAGCTACGGGGAGGCAGCGGTGAGGCGAGGAGCCTCTCCTGCAACCCGAAACGGAAAAGGAGCCCGACGTCATGGCTCCTGACGAGACGGCGGCACCGCCGCAACCGAGCAGAAACGGCGCAACCAAAGGAGAAGCTGCTGGAACACCTAAGAACTTCTTCCCAGCATCTTGAAGCTCCAGTCCCTGAGACTGGATGGGTAGAGAGCCCGGCTGCCGGCACAGCCCAGGACAACGCCACAAACACCCCTGAACAGAAGCGGCCGAAAGGCAAGAACCCGCCTCGCTTTTGGCTGCCGACACCAGAAAACCGGCGCCCAATCGGCACCGGCGTTCCAGATGCCGGGATGACACCCCAGAGGCCTTTCGTGCCCCTGGAACGCAACGAGACCCCAGGATCATCTGACGGGCGCAAGGCAGGCTTCCCGAACTACACCACAACGCAGACGCAGGCTGGAGCTGCCCTGCCCAGCACACGCTGGCATCGCACAGTAAAGGTCCCCGGGCCCTTCACGGTTCCTGGACGGCCCTTGCCCTTAGCAGAGCTAAACCCCCCGTCCCTGCGATTCCCAGCCCCTTCCCAGCCCCTTCCCAGTAGTCTCGCCTCCACTTAGCTTTCAGAGGGCCGAGGGACCGAACCCATCTTCGGCAGAGGAAAACGCTACGTGTGCCAACGGCCGTCTTCCCGCGTCGCCGGGTTCCGCTTCAGCGCCTGCAGAAACACGAGAAAGCACACGCTCGCTAAGCCGTGCCGGCACGCGGCGCCGCGGGGCAAACGCCGACCCCGTCCGTGACACCCACCTCCTGCTGAGTTCCAGGGCGGTCCGGTCGGCGTGTCGTGCCGCGGGCGCGGTCACAAACCCTCAGCGCTGGTGACGCCTACGACGGCGAGAAACAAAGAACTGTAGCTCTTTGAACGAAACCCTGGCCCCACGCTCCTGCTCGCCCCTACCACGGCTCCGTGCTCACCTTGCCAGAGGAGCTGCGCTGCCGATACCCAGCTTTCCACTCTGCTTCACGGCTAGAAAAGAGAGAAACGACCAAACTCAGCTAGAGCCACACGGCACAGCTTCCTGCTCCCACCACGCACAGACCCACTTGCTTCCGGCGCTCGGCTCGCCTCCTCCGTCGCTGTTTCGTGCCAAGTTGTCCCTCTGCATCTGAAATCAAGGTATTCAACAAGTTACCCAGGAGCTCATCAACAGCTTGACCGTTCCACAGGTCTGCTTTCTATTCAGGAATCCCACAACAAGGTCTAATTGAGTCCCAAAGACCACTGGGGAAGGGACTGTCCGCTCCCCTGCCCACGGCTACTCCGTCCCAGATGACCGCAGAACCTCTGCCTACGCAGGATAACATGTCCACAGATCAATCGTGGACTCCTAAACTCAGTCCGCCCGCTCCTGACTCTACACCTCCGGGCAGAGCAGCTCCGAGCCAAACGCGCACGTGCTTAGACAGATGCTCCACACAACATTATAGACGACCCGACAGCAATAACACCAAAAATGCTCCACAACAGAAATGACTCCGAACCAGAGACGGCAACAGTAAAAATAACCTGCGGGGAGGCAGTGGTGAGGCGAGGAGCCTCTACTGCAACCCCAGAAAAAAAAAAGAGCCGAACGTCACGGCCCCTTATGAGACGGCAGCTCTGGCGCAAACACGCAGAGACGGCGCAAATACGAGAAGCTGCTACGAGACTTAAAACCTTCAAGATGCTGGGAAGAAGTGGCAGGCCCTTAGACTGGATGGGTAGAGAGCACGGCTGCCGGCACAGCCCAGGACAACGCCACAAACACCCTTGAACAGAAGCGGCCGAAAGGCAAGAACCCGCCACGCTTTCGGCTGCCGATACCAGAAAACCGGCACCCAATCGGCGCTACGCCGATCGGCACCGGCGTTCCAGATGCCGGGATGGCACCTGAGAGGCCTTTCGTGCCCCTGGAAGGCAACGAGACCCCAGGATCGGCTGACGGGCGCAAGGCAGGCTTCCCGAACTACACCACAACGCAGACGCAGGCTGGAGCTGCCCTGCCCGGCACACGCTGGCATCGCACGGTAAAGGTCCCCGGGCCCTTCACCCACGCCAAGGGCACAGTTCCTGGACGGCCCTTGCCCTTAGCAGAGCTAAACCCCCCATCCCTGCGATTCCCAGCCCCTTCACAGGAGTCGCGCCTCCACTTAGCTTTCAGAGGGCCGAGGGACCGAACCCATCTTCGGCAGAGGAAAACGCCACGTGCGCCAACGGCCGTCTTCCCGCGTCGCCAGGTTCCTCTTCAGCGCCTGCAGGAGCACGAGAAAGCACGCGCTCGCTAAGACACGCCGGCACGCGGCGTCGCGGGACAAATGCCGACGCCGTCCGCGACACCCACCTCCTGCTGAGTTCCAGGGCGGTCCGGTCAGCGTGTCATGGCGCGGGCACGGTCACAAACCCTCAGCGCTGGTGACGCCTAAGACAGCGAGAAACAAAGAACTGTAGCTCTTTGAACGAAACCCTGGCCCCACGCTCCTGCTCGCCCCTACCACGGCTCTGTGCTCACCTTGCCAGAGGAGCTGCGCTGCCGATACCCAGCTTTCCACTCTGCTTCACGGCTAGAAAAGAGAGAAACGACCAAACTCAGCTAGAGCCACACGGCACAGCTTCCTGCTCCCACCACGCACAGACCCACTTGCTTCCGGCGCTCGGCTCGCCTCCTCCGTCGCTGTTTCGTGCCAAGTTGTCCCTCTGCATCTGAAATCAAGGTATTCAACAAGTTACCCAGCAGCTCATCAACAGCTTGACCGTTCCACAGGTCTGCTTTCTATTCAGGAATCCCACAACAAGGTCTAATTGAGTCCCAAAAACCACTGGGGAACGGACTGTCTGCTCCCCTGCCCACGGCTACTCCGTCCCAGATGACCGCAGAACCTCTGCCTGCGCAGGATAACATGTCCACAGATCAATCGTGGACTCCTAAACTCAGTCCGCCCGCTCCTGACTCTACACCTCCGGGCAGAGCAGCTCCGAGCCAAACGCGCACGTGCTTAGACAGATGCTCCACGCAACATTATAGATGACCCGACAGCAATAACACCAAAAATGCTCCACAACAGAAATTACTCCGAACCAGAGACGGCAACAGTAAAAATAACCTGCGGGGAGGCAGTGGTGAGGCGAGGAGCCTCTACTGCAACCCCAGAAAAATGAGAGCCGAACGTCACGGCCTCTTATGAGACGGCGGCTCTGGCACAAACACGCAGAGACGGCGCAAATACGAGAAGCCGCTACAAGACTTAAAACCTTCAAGATGCTGGGAAGAAGTGCCAGTCCCTTAGACTGGATGGGTAGAGAGCACGGCTGCCGGCACAGCCCAGGACAACGCCACAAACACCCCTGAACAGAAGCAGCCGAAAGGCAAGAACCCGCCTCGCTTTCGGCTGCCGACACCAGAAAACCGGCGCCCAATCGGCACCGGCGTTCCAGATGCCGGGATGGCACCCGAGAGGCCTTCCGTGCCCCTCGAACGCAACGAGACCCCAGGACTGGCTGACGGGTGCAAGGCAGGCTTCCCGAACTACACCACAACGCAGACGCAGGCTGGAGCTGCCCTGCCTGGCACACGCTGGCATCGCACTGTAAAGGTCCCCGGGCCCTTGACCCGCGCCAAGGGCGCGGTTCCTGGACGGCCCTTGCCCTTAGCAGAGCTAAACCCCCCGTCCCTGTGATTCCCAGCCCCTTCCCAGCCCATGCGCCTCCACTTAGCTTTCAGAGGGCCGAGGGACCGAACCCATCTTCGGCAGAGGAAAAAGCCACGTGCGCCAAGGGCCGTCTTCCCGCGTCACCGGGTTCCTCTTCAGCGCCTGCAGGAGCACGAGAAAGCACGCGCTCGCTAAGCCGCGCCGGCGCACGGCGCCGCAGGGCAAACGCCGACCCCGTCCGCGACACCCACCTCCTGCTGAGCTCCAGGGCGGTCCGGTCGGCGTGTCGTGCCGCTGGCGCGGTCAGAAAGCCTCAGCGCTGGTGACGCCTAAGACGGCGAGAAACAAAGAACTGTATTGCTCGGGACAAACCAGAAAGTTGCCACTTTCCCCTTCATCACCCACAATACGAAAACACATACACAATAATGAGCACTCAGATCATGGTTGTCCGTACTAGTTCCCTAGCTATTGCTCGCCTTGACCGAGTTCTGGCAGTTACATTTGAATGATCTACCAGGGTCCACCGCACACTGCAAAGGGTCTGTGGACAACACACTGTTCTGTGGTGATCAGGGAGGCCATGAGCCACCCCGTAGCTTGAAAGACACTCTGCCTTATGGTCCTGCTGTTTCCTTCAGAAATGCTAAAACTCCCCCTACAGATACAGGATGCTCATCCTAACCCCGGTAGATAACCTGAGCATGCTAGGAGGAGAAATTGTATCAGCAACTTGTTACACACCAATACAAACCAAGAATTAACACCCCATCTCCATTGCAATCAGGTATTTAGGGAAAACGCAAAGTACCAGGAATTGATTCAATAGAAGAAAAATAGTTAGAAACTTACTTTCAACTACAGCTGCTATTGAAGCTTCTCCGCTCCTGAAGGTTCTACCTCAAGCAGACATCTCCACTTCTCCAAACACATCTGCCCATGTAGCTTAAACAGCTCAAAAGCTGCCAACTGCTAAAGGAGCAGCAGAGAACCAGCACCCAAGCAGCCCAGAAGCAGAATAAGCTCCCTTCCTGGGGACTGGGGCTCAAATACCCTGAGCCCCGCCCACCCCTTCCCACAATCCCCTGGTTAAGGGGAGGGGTCAATCACCCCAGGCCCCACCCACCACCCTTATCAAATCACCTGGACCCTCACTGGAAGTGACAGCACCTGCACTCCTGTCGGGCTCTGTCAGACATTGTTGGTTTTTGTGAAGCCCTGTCGAGACCTCTTGGGGTCTGTCAGGCTCTGTCAGGCTTTGATGGGCTCTGTAGGGCCCTGTCGAGACCTCTTGGGGTCTGTCAGGCTCTATCAGGTTTTGATGGGCTCTGTAGGGCCCTGTCGAGACCTCTTGGGGTCTTTCAGGCTTTGATGGGCTCTCTAGGGCTCTGTCGAGACCTGTTGGGGTCTGCTGAGCCCTGTCAAGATTTCTCAGGCTCTGTTGAGACCCCCAGGGCTCTGTCATACACATTGAGTCTCTATCAGGAACTGACAAGATTTGTCAGGCCCTGACGGATCCTGTTGGGCTCTGCCAAGCTTTGTCAGGCTCTGTGAGGATCTGTCAAACTCTCTAGGGCCCTGTCGGGCTCTGTTGGACTTTCTCAAGCTCTCTCAGGCCCTGTCTGGCTCTGTTGGTCTTTCTTGAGCTTTGTCTGCCCCTGTCATGCCCTGTCGGGTACATGGCTCAGCAGGGGAGGGGAAGGAGTTGTAGGTCTGTAGGCCACACCCCCTGCAGGGAGCCCACCAATGGGGGTGGAAGTGTGGGTCAAGGGGGAGGAGCCCAGCTGGGAGGGTGGGGTACTTGGAAAGGGGGGGGGGCCTGGTTAGGGCACACCCCTTTGGGAAGGCACATTGGGGAGAGCTTGGGATGGAGGTGGGGTTGGCAGTGGCCCCGCCCACACCTTCAGCCCCACCCTCAACCCTAAACCCCACCCCCAAATCCTTCACTGGAAATGGAAGAAACCAAATGCTTAAGGTTTTTTTACATTATTTAATTTTATTGGGTGAGAATTGGCCCCAAAACCAGGTTAAAAATCCCCCAACACGGCCCTGGGGGAGTAATGTCAGGATGGCAGCGGCACGGCGCTGCCCTTTTCCAAGATGGCCATCAGGGGTAAACAGAGCCACAGGCCCCACCACCCACCTTGGGCCCCACCCCAAAATGGCCACCCTAGGCAGGCCCCGCCCACCTCAGCGCCACCCTTCCAGCACAGGCTTGGCAGCCACGACAGCCATGGCCCCACCCAACACAGCAGCCGAGATGGCCACGCCCATCAGGGCAGCCACCTTGTTCCCATGGGCAGGGTGCAGGGCCACAGGGGCAGCGGATACAGCCGGGAGCTGCCGCCTGAGCACGGCGCAGACCAACAGCCCCTCCGGCAGTGCCGGCATGGCTGCCAGCCCTTCCCCCCCCAGCCATCTTGGATTCCAAGCAGGGTGGAGCCCAGCAGCCATGCTGTCCTCATTTTGTTGTGCACAGGGCCCCATGCAGCATCGCAACCCAGGACATCTGGTGGGGTGAGGGGACCCAGGAATGTCAATCTATGGGTGGAATGCAGAAACTGTGGGGTGCTACATATCAATGGGCCAGAGTGCTGGAAGTATATGGTGCTGCAGAGCAGTGCTGTGGATGTATAGGGCAGACCAGCTGTGTGGGGCACTGTGGGGCACTGCTGTGGGTCTACGGAGCAGGGTGCAGGAGCTAGTGTGCTGTAGGGCAGAACTGCTGGCCTATGGGCTAGTGGGAAAAAGCTATGGTGTTTTCTGGGACAGGGCTGTTGATCTATAGGGCAGAGGAACTATGGGGTGCTGTAGGGTTACACTGTGGGTCTATAGGGCAGAGTGAACAAGATATGGGGTGCTGTGGGACAGCACTGTGTGTCTATGGGGCAGAGTGGAGACTTAGGGTGCTGTGGAGCACTGCTGTCCATTTATGGGGCAGAGTAAAAGCAGCTATGGGGTGCAGTGACTGTATAGGGCAGAGGGGCTATGGGCTGCTGTGGGTCACTGTGTGGGTCACTCACCTGTACGGGGTTCAGCCTCTTCAGGGGTGTTTCACACCACAACAACCCCATTGACCCCACAGCCCCCCTGACCCCCACACCCGCCCCATAGACCCTTGTGACCCACCCATAGTGGGCAGTGCAGGCGTAGTCAGGAGGGAAGGGTGGTCAGGTGGACAGAGGTGTGGGGCGCTGTGGGGCACCACTTTGCACCAATGGGGCAGAACACAGCACCTACAGGCTGCTGTGGGGCAGCTCTCTGGGTCTAAGGGGCAGAGTAGAGTCCTGTGGGGCAGCACTGTGGGTCTATGGGGAAGAGTAGAGTCACTATGGGGTGCTGTGGCACACTCCTGTGGATGTATGGGGCAGAGTACAGGAGCTATATGGTGCTATGGGGCAGCACTGTGGGTCTATGGGGAAGAGTCGAGTCACTATAGGGTGCTGTGGGGCACTCCTGTGGATGTATGGGGCAGAGTACAGGAACTATATGGTGCTGTGGGGCAGTGCTGCGGATCTACGGGGCAGAGTGGAGGATGTCTTGTGTGCTGTGGGGCACTGTTGTGGGTTTATGGGGCAGAGTGTAGGAGCTATGAGGCATTGTGGGGCAGTACATTGGGTCTATAGGCCAGAGGAGCTATAGGGTGCTGTGGGACAGCACTGTGGATCTATGGGGCAGAGTACAGGACCCATAGGGTGCTGTAGGGCAGCACTCTGCACCCATGGGGCAGAGTGGAAGACATATGAGGTACTCTGTGGCACTGCTGTAGACATACAGGGCAGCGTGGAAAAGCCATGGGGTGCCGTGGGATAGCAAGCAGGAGCTATAGGGTGCTGTGGGGCAGTGTTGTGGATCTGTAGGGCAGAACTGAGGTGCTACGGGGCACTGTGGGTCAGCATGCGGTTCACTCACCTGTAGGGGGTTCAGCCTCTTCAGGGGTGTTTCACACCACAACAACCCCATTGACCCCACAGCCCCCCTGACACCCACACCACCCCATAGACCCTTGTGACCCACCCATAGTGGGCAGTGCAAGCATAGTCAGGAGGGGTGGGTGGTCAGGTGGACAGAGGTGTGGGGCGCTGTGGGGCAGCACTTTGCACCAATGGGGCAGAACGCAGCACCTACAGGCTGCTGTGAGGCAGCTCTCTGGGTCTAAGGGGCAGAGTAGAGTCCTGTGGGGCAGCACTGTGGGTCTATGGGGAAGAGTAGAGTCACTATGGGGTGCTGTGGCGCACTCCTGTGGATGTATGGGGCAGAGTACAGGAACTATATGGTGCTGTGGGGCAGTACTGGGCATCCATGGGGCAGAGTGCAGGAGCCATGGGGTGCTGTGGGGCACTCCTGTGGATGTATGGGGCGGAGTACAGGAGCTATATGGTGCTGTGGGGCAGTACTGGGCATCCATGGGGCAATGAGCATGGAGTGTTGTGAGGCAATGGGGTGTTGTGAGGCAGTGTTGTAGGTCTATGGGGCAGAGTGTAGGAGCTATGAGGCATTGTGGGGCAGTACATTGGGTCTATAGGCCAGATGAGCTATACAGTGCTGTGGGACAGCACTGTGGATCTATGGGGCAGAGTACAGGACCCATAGGGTGCTGTAGGGCAGCACTCTGCACCCATGGGGCAGAGTGGAAGACATATGAGGTACTCTGTGGCACTGCTGTAGACATATGGGGCAGAGTGGAAAAGCCATGGGGTGCTGTGGGACAGCAAGCAGGAGCTATAGGGTGCTGTGGGGCAGTGTTGTGGATCTGTAGGGCAGAATGGAGGTGCTATGGGGCACTGTGGGGCACTGTGTAGTTCACTCACCTGCAGGGTGTTCAGCCTCTTCAGGGGTGTTTCACCCCACAACAACCCCATTGACCCCACAGCCGCCCTGACCCCTACACCGCCCCATAGACCCTTGTGATCCCCTCCCGCCCCATCCCCGCCATGGTGTGCAGTGGGGATGTGGCCAGCCGGAGGAGGTGGGGGGGGCGCACAGTCAGCAGGAGTGCAGTGGCGGGGCGCGCGGTCAGCCGGGGGGGGCGGGGGGGCACAGTCAGCTGGAGTTGGGGGGGGGGGCACGTGGTCAGACGAGTTGCAAGGGGGGGGTACACGCGGTCAGCCGGAGGGGGGGGCGCGGTCAGCCGGAGGGGGGGGCGCGGTCAGCCGGAGGGGGCGTGGCCAGGCTGCCTTCGCTGTTCTCTGCGCAGGAGCTGCAGTGGGAAAGGGAAGGAAAGGGCCGTTATTTGTGTCACAGTCCTGGGAAACAGCCCCAAATCCCCCCGCTTCAACATTAACCGAGTGAGCAAATTAACTGCCAAAAAAATGGATCTTGAAAGCTTCTTTGAGCACAAATTATCCTAAAAACAGCCCCAAAATGAAGTAAGTTGAATTTGAGACCAAACAGCCTTAAAAATCTCAAAAACCCGCCCAAATACGGTCCCTCACAGATTTATATAAGATATATATGTAAAAATAGATTAGATACATTACATAGTAATTATACATAATATATATAATATATATTAATATTTAATATCATTACAATAGTATGTTATAGATATCATTATATTATGCCATTATATATTAATTATAAATTTCATTACATAATATCAATGAATATTAGTTGATCGGTTAATTATATCAGATTATATATTATATATACTTCTACTATTCATCATATTATATCATTTATAGTAGCAAATTACTATATTGATTTAATCTATATATTTACTATTAAATTAAAATTAACTTTAATAATTTAAATTTAAATTAAAAATAAGTCAAATTAAATTAAAATATATAAATAAATTTTAAAATACAATGTAAACAATTACGTGGGTTTAGGGAGGCGGCGACCAATCAGCGCCTTTCTCTCCTCAGAGGCAGCGACCAATCAGCGCCTTTCTCTCCCTCGGAGACAGCCGAGCGGGGCTGAGCCGGGGGAGGCTTTCCCGCCAGACGGCACCGGCCAATCAGCGAGCGTCTCCTCGGCCCCCTCAGCGTGAGGGGAGAGCGGGACGGGGGAGACAAAATGGCGGCGGGTTAAAAAAGCCGAATTTGTTCCCGCTTAAATATTAATTCAGTAAATTATAAATAAATAGATTTTTAAAGCTTTTTTTGGGGCCAAATCAGCACCAGATCTGGGACCCCCAGCTCTAGACACGTTCAATAAAGTGAATTCAGCCCTAAAACCCCCCCAAAAAGCAACGAAATGCCCCTCCCGGCTTTAAATACAATAACTTACACGCTTATTTCAACAACTACTTACATTATTTTAACAATTAATAATTTAAACAATTAAGCAGCTTTAGGAGCCTCAGAACCGCCCAAAATGCTCAAAAAAAACCTCATAAAACATCAAAAAGCCCCGTTTAAATATAATAATTTAAATTAATAAGCGGTTAACAGAAAAAAACGCATTTGGACTCGCAATCCTGGGAAACAGCCCCAAATCTCCCCCCGGGCTTTAAATATTAATCTATTGTATAAATTCTTATCAATAAGTAGATTCAAAAAGCTTTAAAGTCGCAAATCGGCCCCTCAAACTTTAAACGCATTAAATAAACCTTTTAAAAAGCCGATTTAGACCCAAACGGCCCCAAAACGGCACCTCACAGCTCTAAATAATTGAAACAACTCAGCGTCTTCAGGAGCCCCGAACCGCCCAAACCGCAGCGAAATAATAAATCAAATAATAAACCAAACAATTAAATCTTAGGAGCCTCAAACCCGCCCAAAATGTTCCAAACAAAACCTCAAACAAACCCTTTAAACATAATAATTTAAATAAATAAGGGCTCTAAAAAAACCCGATTTGGACTCAAAATCCCGGGGAAAAGCCCCAAATCTCCCCGAGCTTTAAACTTTAATTCTCCTGATAAACCCTCAGTAAACAGATTTTAAAGGCGCCTTTTGGCACAAATCGGCACCAAAAATACCCAAAAATTACGTAAAAACATCTTTTAAAAGCCGAATTGGACCCGAACCAGCCCCGATTGCTGAGAAAAGCCCCGAACCGGCTCCTCCCGCGTTCAACACAACCATTTAAACCGCTAAAGCGGCTCCGGGAGCCTTAATCGCCCCCCCCCCCCCCCCCCCCATCACAAACCCGCGTCTTTAAAACCCCAATTCCGATCAAAACCCCCAGATACACCCCAGCCCGCCGGTCACTCATTAACCCGCCGAGCCCCAATTAACACCGGCACGATAATTACCGCCCTAACCCGCCCCCTTAACTGATTCCGGCCGCCGTTCCTGCCGCTCTCGGGTTTCTCGCGGGGGGGAGGGGTGCTCAACCGGCCCGCCAGCGCTGCCGCTCAAGCCTTTCTGGTCCTGCGCGCGCTCTGCGCCGCCCCATTTATCACCTCGTTGTCCCGCCCGGTCCCGCCCCCTACCCGCCCTCCGGCCAATGGACGAGCCGCCCCGTCAGCAGCGCTGCCCAATCAGCGCTTCGTTGCTGTCGTCTAACGTCAGCGGGAAAAAGGCGACCAATCAGCGCCTTTTCTACCTCAGGGGCGCTAGCGAATCAGCGCCTGTTACTGGGAGGGCGAACTTCGGCGGAAAGTGGCCAATCAGTGCCTTCCTCCCCTCAGCGACACGGTGACCAATCAGCGCCTTTCTCCCACACCCTCGGAGAACCCCTCGTGGGGATGAGCCAATGGGCGACTTCCGCAGCTGACACCGTCAGCCAATCAGAGACCGTCTCCTCCCTCCCTCAGTATAAAATAGCGAATGAGCCCAGAAGGGGGAGACAAGATGGCGGAAGAGGAGGTGTCATTGCGGCATGCAGCGGCGATTGAGGAGGAAGGAGGAGAGTCGGGGCTGGGCGGAAAACTGGTGGCTCCTCCGGCCGCGGCGGCTCCTCCGGCAGCGACAGCAGCAGCGATTGGGGGATGTGGGGGGTGGAAAAGCGGCGGCTCCTCCGGCCGCGGCCAGGACGTGGCTTCACCGGCACCAGGGCCGCGAGACCACGCGCTGTGGGGCTGCGGGGCGGGTGTGGGGCCGGGGGCTCCAGGGGTCCCGCAGCGGCGGCCGTGGGGCGGGATGGGGCGGCTGCGGTGATAGCCTGTGGGGGCTCTGCAGAGGCGTGTCTGGAGCTCTTGCGGGGCAGGAGCAGGGCTGCTATAGTGGTACCTGTGGGGCAGCCATAGGGCTGCCATGGGGTTACTTAGGGGTCATGTATGGGTGGGGGGGCCCCGCGCGCAGCTGGGTGTAGCCCCACCCACGGGGGTGGGATCAGTGCTGAGGGGCGGGGACTGGGAGGACACGCCCATTGGGAGGCCCACCTGGGGGAACTGGACAGGGGGTGGGGGCTCCGTGTGTCACGCCCCCATAGGAGGAGCCTCTTGGGGTAGGGAGAGGGACACGCCCGAAGGGGGCGTAGCTTAGGAAGGGAGGGGTGGAGCCGAGAGAACGGTGGGCTCTGTATAGCACGTGCTCTGAGGGGGCGTGGTTTAGCAGGGGCTGAGTTTGGGGGTGGAGCTGTGGGCGGGGCTTCAATGCATCATGCTTCTGGGGGGGTGAGCGCGATGAAAGGGGAGGGGTCTGTAAGGGACACGCGCCTCGGGGAGGGCACAGAGTGGCAGGGGCGGAGCTTGGACGGGGTGGAGTTGGGGGTCTGGCTTTCTCAGACCACGCCCTTGGAGGGAGAAGCCAGACTGGATACCACACTGAAAAATTAAAATTAACTTTTGTTAATCACATCTAGTTTGCTGTCTTTTTATTTTAACTCAGAGGTAATTAATACTGGTCATGTTTTTGCACAACCCCAAAAAAGCTGTGATTAAATTCAGACTGTCGTAATTGTTTTCTAATATTATTTTACCTCTAAATATCTTTTAGTGTTCTGTTGGGAATCATTACTGCCTGGGAACTTTTTAATATCTCTATTTATAAACAGCCACTACTTAGTGGTTCCTTTATACTTCTCTTAAAAAAAAAAAAAAAAAGTAACGTTTTGACTCTGTTTGGTTCTGAGCTTTGTTGCCTCCAATCTCATGGCTCTGTTATAGTTTAAATACTAAACACTCCCGATCACTTTCCAATGCTGTTTAAATCTTCCTCACTTTGTTTCCTATGCAGTCATTAATGTCTGCGGTTTATTTCATAACGGTTGTTCAAATGTAGCTACCAATGACTCCACATTAGTTTTCTGCCTTTATCAGTTAAAAGGAATTCCAAACAATGTGTTTTTTAAACTAGCATTCAGATTGGGAATAACTGCTGCCTAGTTCACCAAGTAACAGCTGAAATTAAATTTACTTATTGCTCATGCCTATATAATTTCATCTATTTACACTTCAACATTTTTATCATTACATTACTACCAGGCGGATTAACTAGCACACATTATTTTTTATTATAGATATAAACTAGAGGTTTTTTTCTCTACAGGTATTACTTCCAATTAGTGCTCCAGTATTTATATTCCACTCTTTAAAATTTTACTACATAAATTGGGGATAATTACTGTCTGCAGAGTTTTGAGTAACAGCTAGAGTAGATGACAGGCATTATTTACTCCCAAAGACTCTTCTGGTTGCTCTTATTTAAGTTTTAATTCTAAACGTCTTACAGTAAGTAAGTAGTTCAAATAATAAAACACCAGGACCTTGGAATTTCCAGGCAAATCCACCACAGCGCCTCGACGTGTCAAGATTGTCGGTGCTGGCTCCGCCAACAACGCGTCCAGCGAACGCCGCGGTGCTGCCGGGGCTGCGGCAGCGCGACGGAACCGACCGGAGCGTGGGGAGGAGACTCAGCCCAGCAGGTACCACACGTAACGTGGAACACCGGGCGGCCCAACTTCATTTCAAAGGAGGAACACGCACACGGAGCACAAAGGATGCTGTTCTGCACGAGACGCGCTGTCCTTAGCAGCTGCACAGCGACGCTGTCTCTGTGATTGGGAGATCTGGTGGCAAATGAGGGAGCTCTGCACGTTGCACCTTTCAAACCTGCACACAGAGTCACACTTCACCCCGCAGGTGACACCAGAAACTAGGAAGCCTCCAAAAAGAATTTACAGCCCCACACCCAAACCAGCTGCACTCACCTCCACCACCAATCCTGCTCTACACACACCTCCTTCTCCTTCACACACCCTTCAACAGCCAGATCCACAGCCATCTCCTCACGGTCATTCACTGCACTGAACGCAGCAGGGCGGGCTGGCGGGGGGAGAAAGCTAAAGGAAATTTTTTAAAAACTCCCTGTGTTTCTTTCAGTGGCATTTTTGGCGTTATTTTTGTTGGGGGTTGGGGGACATGTTGGGGTGTTTTTAATTAAGGAAACTGCTGTTTCAGCCTGCAAGTGAAAACAAACCACACGCACAAGGCTGGACACGGTCAAAGCAGCCCCAGCTCGTTCCGCAGTCGCTGACAGCGCGTCCATTCAGCCGTCTGCCCGCCCTGACGCGCTCCCCCAGCGTACCCGGCTGGACACACACACGTGTGCTGGGGAACTCGGACCAGCGCTGCGTTCTGGGGAGGAGTGAAGGACGAATCAGAAATAGATCCTGCAAGAATCCATCTCTAACACACTGTAGATCAACAATGACAGTTGTAAGTCACAGACACTCCTCATTTTCTCTCGGACTCTCATGACAGTAATAAGTAAGTCCTGAAGGATGGAAAACACCAGGATAGGCTGGGAACAACAACAAAGGTAGGTAAAAGAAGGTAAATGGGGGCTCTCAGGGGCCCCAAAAGACAAGCTCAGCTGTCCTGAGAGGAGCAGATGGGAATCAGAGGAGTCCTGAGGGGACTGGGGTGGGGGGGCTGTCCTGGTTTCGTTAAAAAACAAGTTTCTCTTTCAGTGAATTTGCCTGTCAGCTAAAGCTTCATATTAGCTGCATTTTCCTGGAGAACCAGATACATGTTTTGGTAAACATTGCAATGGAATGCTAACTTGTTGATAAGGACAGATTCACATCTTGCAAGAGGGGCAACAAGAAACAGGTGACCAACAAACTGACCAACTGTGTATAACATCCCATTCACATGAATACTTCATATAAAAGTGGGAGATCATGAGGATCTTGTCCTCTTTGCCCTTTTTCGTCCCTTTTGCTTATGGTGACATTAGGAGAGGACCTTGCTAGTCGTCCCTGCGAACTGAGGCCTACTGAGAGACTGAATCCAGCTCCGGTTGGCTGCAGAGTCCAGTCCAGGACTTCAGGTGCTGACTCTGCAGTTGCTGAGACTTTCAAGATTGGTTTTGTATATTTTGTATTATTTTCTCTATTCTTATTAGTAGCATTAGTAAAACATTGTTAATTTTTCCAACTCTCTTCTCTCTGTCCTCCTTTCCCTCCAGGTCACCTGTCCTGAGTGGGAAGGGGGGAGAGGGAGGGGCAAAAGGGGGAAGTCGGGGGGAGACGGGGTTAACAATACATCTGCCAGGGTTTTACTGTCACCCTGCAATCTAAACCCTCGACAGGGGCCAACAGATGGGGGGTCCTGAGAGGAGACAAGAGGGAAAAATGGGGCTTCTGGGATGTGTCAAGAGCAAATGGGGAAGTTTTGAGGGGAAGAGAGAAAAGACGGGAATTTAATGGGGCAAAAGGTCAAACAGGCACCATGATGCCACCAAAGAGCCTACAGGGACCCAAAGGCAGGCAGGGTAATCACAGAGGAACTGGAAGGAAACGGGTTTCTGAGGGAACCAGGTGGGGAGTAAGCTTGTGAGGGGTCCAGAGGCAAAGGGATGTGTCCTGAGGAGAACAAATAGAAAGATTCTTACTCTGAGAAGTTGTCCTTGACTTTGTTCCACCAGCAGCCGTCCTGCGGTCTCGGCACAGCCTGGGGATCCCTGACCCGCACCACCACAACCTTTAACAGGACATTGGGCTGCTCTAGAACCGGAATGACAAACAGCAAGTACTTCTCTAGGACAGCTTTGATGTGGGATTGTTCTGTTTTCTCTGCAACGGACAGGGAGAAATTTCTCCTCCCCACAGTACCACTAAACACTGACCCATGATTGTTCAGGCATTTTGGGGCTGTAAGCCCCCATCTCTCACTGGCCTGCTCCTCCAGTAACAGCATCATCACCCCCCGAGTCCCCCCATTTATTCACTCCAAAAAAAAAGGTAGAAAAGGAAAACAGCCCCAGCGGGCAGCTCATTACTTTAAAACGCCATTTACATATGTACATACCAGAGCCCCCAAAAATGGGGGGGCAGTGCCCCGAACAGCCGCAGCCACGTCCCACAGGCCGGCAGCCGCCCCCCGGCACGCTGGGGACAGAGGACGGTGCCGCATCTCCCGCTCCGGCGCTGCTCCCCCCACCCGGGCTGGGGGGTCTGCTGAGCACGGGGGCGGTCACAGCTCCCCCTCTGAAACACAGGAATTCCACATTAGAGTTCCGCGTTGGGGCGGCCGGGTGCAGCACCGCGCTTTGCCCGCAGCCTTTCCTTCCTTGTCCAATTTATACAAACCGAACTGCGGTACGCCTCACCGCTACGTACGGAGCCCGCTCTACACCGCGACGGAGCGCCGGAACAATCGACACCAAAAGCTGGCCGCACGAGCAACCCCACAGCAACTACCATACGCCTTTAAGGCGCTTGCAAGCCCGTGCGCGCTATCCTGCCTAAATTCCGTACCGCGACTTACGGACGCCTCGCGAGCGCGTGCCCGGTCCCGGCTCCAGCGAAGAAAGACCCCTCGCCAGAGGTCCTCGTCCGTCCCCGTGGCGATGCGACCGAGACGAGGAGTCTCTCCAGAGAAATCCCCGGGGCGCGCCGAGAAAGCCCTCGACTCCGTGGGCCCCGCGGCCGCACAGAGCGGGTCCTCCGGCCGCCTCGCCGGCTGAAACGGGGAAGGAAACGGGACGGCAGAGTCAGCAGCGCTGCTAAGCCGCATTCTTTACTTCATTTGATGAGGTTAGTTATAATCGTTTAGTTTCTCGCTGACAACACATCTCTTAATTATTAGTTAAATACAAACTAAGCTCTCAGCTTCTAAACAACGTGTTACTTACGTCTCCCTCTTGTCATGCAGAAGGAGCTAAAAGGTTAAAAACATCCCCTCACCGCGCAGGCGGTCAGAAAGCATTTCCCTCACGTCAACCGGTTCCTGAGGGCTGCATCTTGTAGAACTTCACCGCAGCGTACGCTAACTCGGCAGCTTCTCTTCAAAAGCGGGAAGAGAAAACAGGGACAGGCATCTGAAAAAACAAGGCAGAGAACAGAGCAGCTGGGAACACCGTGTCATTTACACGTGCACGTCCCACAAGCCCCCGAAAGTGGGGGGGGCTCCCCTAGGAAAACAAAGCGGGGGCAGCCCCCCAAACAGCCGCAGCCCCTGGCCTGCAGGCCGGCAGCCGCCCCCCGGCACGGCAACGCTTCCGGCCGACCCGAGAAGGGAGCCGTTCGTGCCGGCCGGTATCGACACCCCCCTTTTCCAGGCAGCTTGGGGAACTCTCTTTGCCAGTGTTGCCCTGGTACATTTCCCTCGTCCAGCTGCTCCTGTCTGTACCCTGTATATACTATTAAGATGGTTTTCTAAGCACGTTTCCCATTGCCTCGTTCGCACAGAGTTTCTAAATTCACTCTTACCTTTTCGTCTGATCTCGACAGAGCGCATCAGCTCCCCGCGCCGCGAGGCGCCGCTGCTCTCCCGTCACCAGTGACGGCTCCTTTGGACCCTAATTCTGATTCAGCTATAAATCTCCTATTAATTGCTTATCCTCTTTGTTACAGTTTCCTGACGTTGGCTGGAGGACACGGCCACCTGGGCTCAGAGACGCGGCTTCTGTACCGGTCTCTGTCCTTTCAGTGGCTGATTTTACAGCGGCGTCTGCCAATTTATTTCCAGTTTCCTGATCAGCGTTTCCCTTCTGAGGCCCTTTGCAACGCATGATGGCAACTTTTCTAGCAACAGCACAGCTTCCAGCAACTGGAGCATCACGTTTAATCTGCCTTCCTTGTGCCGTTAATATACTTTATTCTTTTCAAATGGCTTCAAGGGCCTGCACCATTCAAGAAACCTGCTTAGAATCAGTGCAGCTATTAATCTTCTTCTCTTTGCACAACTCTAAAGCTCACGTGAGAGCAATTTCTTCAGCTTTCTGGGCAGAAGTCCCTGGAGGTAAAGCTTTAGCTTCCCTTACCTGCTGGGCGGTCGGCACCGCACGCCCGGCTTCACGTACCCCTCGCTTTACGCAAAGCTGCTCCCATCGCTGACCCGGGAGTCTTCGGCATCCTCCAGCGGCCGGTCCCTTCAATCCGCTTCTGCTGTTGCCGAGCAATCGTGGGCCACCGACTGCCAGACGGATCCACTGAGGAAAGAAGCCGCGCCGACAACGTTAGTAGGAGCAATATTTACATCATTAAACGTTCTAAGGAGGCATCGAGGGAGGGATGTCGTTTTCACACAAATGGGGACCTGACCCCCGTCGGGGGGACGGACACCGGCACGCACAGACCCGACCGCGAACCCCTGCGGGTCAAACAGCGTCTCTGCCCCCTGCCGTGCGCTGCAGTACCCGAGTTTCGCCACAGGGCGGCAGCACCGAGGCGCGCCGCGGCACCGCGTTGGGGCGGCCGGGTGCAGTACCGCGCTTTGCCCACAGGACGGCGCCACTGAGACCCGCCGCGGCAGCCCCGGGCGAGCGGTCGTGCCGCGTTTCGCGGGAATCCCGCCAAAAAACCCCAAAAAGCAAACGCGACGAAACAAAAAAGCGCACAGAGAGAGCCGCGGCGCGAAAGCCGCGCCCGCAGGACACGGAACCCGCCGGGCCTCGCCCCGAGCTCCCGCCGAAGCGGCGCCCCACTCGCCACGCCACCCAGCCCGCCCGCAACCGCGCCTTAGCTCTGCTTGTAACCGTCCCCGCGACCGACGGGGGCTGCGCCGCTCCCGGAGGGACTGCCGCACCGGGCACGGGCGCTGCGCCGGAGGGAGAAGCGGCTCCGGACCGCAAGCCTCCAGTGCCCCTGCCCTCAGGGTCGCACGCCTCCCAGCAACTTCGCCAGCTCGGCCGTAAGGGCGGGGGGGGAAACGGAACCGAACGCCTCCGTGCCGCGCCGGCCCCTCCCGCTCCCCCCGTTCCAACGGCACGGTCACCCTCGCCGCTGCCGCACTCACCTGCCGCCTCCTTCGCCGCTCCGTTCCCCTCGCGCTCCCCCGCCGTCCCGCCGGGCTCCGCGGGCACCGACAGCCGCCGCGCCCCGGAGACCCCCGCGGCGGGAGGTCCCCGGCTGTCGCCTCCTTCCCCTCCGCCCTCCTGCCGCCTCCGGGGAACCTCCCGAAGGGCGGTCCTGAGCCGCCTGCCTCCCGATGCCCGGGCGCCAGCCGCAGCGAGCGCTCCACAGCCGCCCCGACCGCCGTTCCCGTTCGCTCCCGGTCTCCCCCCCGCCGCACCGGGACACCGCGAACCCGCTTGCCGGGACCAATCAGCGCTCGCGGTTTGGGCATGCGCACTAGGGAAACCGCAGCACCCGCCCCTTGCCGCATCCCGGTTGGCTCCCCGGGACATGTCAATCACCTCTCTCGCCGCCTATCAGCGCTCGCGACTGGAGCATGCGCAGTAGGGAGACCGCAGTACCCGCCCCTTGCCGCATCCCGGTTGGCTCCCCGGCACACGTCAATCATCTCCCTCTCCGCCTATCAGCGCTCGCTCTTTGGGGCATGCGTAGTACGGAGCCCTCGACCCCCGCCCCTCCGGCATTCTGATAGGAAGACAGAATGGCAACTGACGTGCCTAGGCAGCCAACCCGCGCTCCGCTCCTCCAGCCCTCCAGCCCTCCCGCGCCATCTGATTGGCCCGCTCTGCATCCTCACCCGCCGGCTCGCCGCCCTGCCGGGACCCCCCCCCGCGCCCTTCGGCCGCGCGGCTTGCCGCCGCCGCCGCGTTTAAAAGGCGACAACGAACCGCGCTCCTCTGCTTCACGCGGAAAAGGGGGGCGGCTGGTTGCCCGCAGCAGGAAAAACCCTTCTGTCTTGCGTTGCCCTTCGCCCTTACCATTGCACGGCTGTGCGCTCGTCAACGTAAAGCAGCCGGCTGACAGACGCACGCTCAGAACTTGACTAGGCTGGCTGGGGTTTTTGTCTGTCTTACACACACGGACTTGCACTCCTCTGAGGAAACACATTCTTTTTTAAGTACAGCTTCTCCCTGGGGAAAAAACGTGCCCACTCCAAGCTCCCAAACACCAGGGAGCCGTGGGGAAAACAGTGAAAGCCAAGACCCACAGCGGCAACGTTAAGTGCAATTTGGCTTCAATTCTGATCACGCACTTAAAAGCCTCTCTCGGCCCTACCAATGACTGCTCCTTTTCGGGAAGGACAAACTTTCTTACCTGAACATCCTAAACTGAAGGCTCCACGGAACAGAATGGGGATTGAGCCACAGGACAACGTGCCGTCCATTTACACTAATGGGGAAAAAAAACCCTAGAATTCAACCCCAAATTTACAATTGCATGTGTCTTTTCCAAGCAGAAGGAGCCTGTGATTCCACAAAAAAAGAAGGGCAAAGAGCTGGTCAGCTTATCAGAGAAAGACAGTGACAGGGAGCAAGACAAGGTGACACAGAGAGAGGGAGAGAGAGGCAAAAGGGATGGAGAGGCCAAAATGAGCGCTCCACAGCCTCCCCTCCCTCGCCCCGACCCCCGTTTCCCCGTTAACTCCCGGTACCCGCCGCCAGACCCCACGGACGCGTTTGCCCGGGAGGCAGCTGTTCAAACGGGATTGAGACGGCGCGCTCTGATTGGCTGCTTTCCACCCCGCCGCGCAGTCCTCCTATTGGATGCTCCTTCCCGCGCTCCGCGCCCAGGTGCCCGCCTCAGCGTCGGACCTGACTGAGGACTGCGCAATTTGGGCATGCACAGTACGGAGACCGCAACGCCCGCCCCTCCGGCAACCTCATTGGCTGCCTTGGCACATCAATTGCCATTCTCCCCGCCTATCGGCGCTCCGCCCCTCCAGCCCTCCCGAGCGATCTGATTGGCCCGCTCTGCATCCTCACCCGCCTCGTCTGTCTTCTTTAAGCAAGTTCTGTTTCAAGCACAGCCTCTCCTTGGGGGGAAAAAAATGCCCGCTCCGAGCTCCCAAACACCAGGCAGCCGCGGGGAAACCAGTGAAAGCCAAGACCCACAGCGGCAACGTCAAGTGCCATTTGGCTTCAATTCTGATCACGCGCTTAAAAGCCTCTCTCGGTCCTACCAATGACTGCTCCTTTTCTGGAAGGACAAGCTGAACGTCCTAAACTGAAGACTGCACGGAACGCAACTCCACTGGCAGCCAATTTGCCTCTTCTCCGGCTTCCCCGTGGAATATCTTGTATCGCCCTCCAACTCGCAAATGTTCTTCCCCAGTCCACGGCCCCACACGCGGAATCTCCTGAGCGGTGAGCGGAATCAACCGCGCAGGATTTTCTTCACGGCATGGAGAAGGCGACGCTGGCAAAAAAGCAGGCCAAAGCACCTGAACCCATCTGCCGCCCCCAGACCGCGGCCAAGAGACAGGGAGCACCCTGCCCGAGGGGCCGCGCACCCCGCGGCTCCGGCCGGCAGGTCTCTCTCCCCTCCGCCCCCCGGCACCGAGGAGGCGCTGCCGCCTCGCCCGCGCCCCCTGGCAGCGGGGCCGCCCCGGGAGAGCCGGGGGACCCCGCCTCGCCGCTGCCCCCGGGAAGGGCGCGGACGGGCGCGGGTTTAATCCCCGAGGGAGAGAGAGGCCGGGCTCCCCGCGCTCACCTCCCCAGGGAAAGCGCGGCCAAGGGCCGCTCCAGCTCCGAGCAGCTCCCGCTCGTTGCTGCCGCAGGTCACTTCGGCTCCGCCTGACGCGGCCCCCGGGCAGCGCGTGCGCGCCCCCTCCGTCTGCCGCAGCTCTGGCTCGTCGAGGCCCCCCGCCTCCGCAGCTCCCGCTCCCGACGAGCTCTGTGCAGCAGCCTGGGCTTCCCGCGAGGTCACAGATCCACTGCTGCCAAAAGAACGAGGGTTGGGATTATCCCTTCTAAGAAGCCATCGAGGGAGGGATGTCGTTTTCACACCAATGGGGACCTGACCCCCGTCGGGGGGACGGACACTGACACGCAGAGACCTGACCGCGAACCCCTGCGGGTCAAACAGCGTCTCTGCCCCAGGCCGTGCGCTGCAGTACCAGAGTTTCGCCACAGGGCGGCAGCACTGAGGCGCGCCGCGGCACCTCTTTGGGGCGGCCGGGTGCAGCACCGCGCTTTGCCCGCAGCCTTTCCTTCCTTGTCCAATTTATACAACGGCCTCGGCTCATCAGATTTCGCCAGGGCTGCTCTCCTCGCATTACCACCAGGTGGTTCCCCAATCCCTTTCCCGCGAGCTAAAATACCCCCTAACGGGCTCTTTTTCAGAGCACCGCTACTACGCCGTCCTCCCGTTACGCGGTCACACAGGACGACACTCATCTTGTAACAGAGACAAGCAATAACTATGAAAGCTTCTAGCAGCACTCCACAGGCAATACTAAAACCTACTCACGACATACCACCCTCACAAGTTGTGCTCCAAGTTTATCCCTCCCTCTCCAAAACAAAACAATTCCGGCACGCGGCTCAAGTCTGTCTAACGCTCAGCGCCGCAATTGGGACGCTCGGCGACACAGGCGGCTTCACAACGCTCACGCCCCTTGCACCCTAAAGCCACCGCAGCTTCTGCTGTAGTTTTTGGCATTCGAGTGCATAGTCAGAACCAAGGCCTATCCGAGAATTAAACCGAACTGCGGTACGCCTCACCGCTACGTACGGAGCCGGCTCTACACCACGACTGAGCGCTGGAACAACCGATACCAAAAGCTGGCCGCACAAGCAACCCCACAGCAAGTACCGTACGCCTTTAAGGCGCTCGCAAGCCAGTACGCGCTATCCTGCCTAAATTCTGTACCGCGACTTACGGACGAGGGCCTTGCGAGCGCGTGCCCGGTCCCGGCTCTCAGCGAAGAAAGACCCCTCGCCAGAGGTCCTCATCCGTGTCATTTGCATGTGCACGTACCACAAGCCCCCGAAAGTGGGAGGGCTCCCCTAGGAAAACAAAGCGGGGGCAGCGCCCCAAACAGCCGCAGCCCCCGGCCCGCAGGCCGGCAGCCGCCCCCCGGCACGGCAACGCTTCCGGCCGACCCGAGAAGGGAGCCGTTCGTGACGGCCAGTATCGACACCCCCCTTTTCCAGGCAGCTCGGGGAACTCTCTTTGCCAGTGTTGCCTTGGTACATTTCCCTCGTCCAGCTGCTCCTGTCTGTACCCTGTATACACTATTAAGATGGTTTTCTAGGCACGTTTCCCATTGCCTGGTTAGCATGATACTAACCCTAACCATGATCCTAACCCTAACCCTAAACTGACCCTGTCCCTGACAATAACACTCACCATATCCCTAACATATGATAACCATAAGCCTAAAGCTCACCATGACCGTAAACTAAGCCTAACCCTAACGCTAAGTCTAAACCTAAACCAACCTTAATCCTAACCCTAAACCAAACCCTAACCCTAACCTAGCCCTGACCCTAACCGTAACCCTGACCCAAAACCTAACTTAAGTTTAACCATAACCATAAACCTCAGTATACCCATAACCTAAGCCTAACCCTAACGCTACGACTAACCCTAAACCAAACCTAAACCTATCCCTAACCGTAATCCTAATCCTAAACCTAAACCTAACCCTAACCCTAACCATAACCTAGCCCTGACCCTGACCGTAACCCTGACCCTAAACCTAACTTAAGTTTAACCATAACCATAAACCTAAGCATACCCGAAACCTAAGCCGAATCCTAACGATACTTCTAATAATAAACAAACCCTAATCAAAACCCTAACCGTGATCCTAACCCTAACCTGACACTGACCATAAAACTCACCATAACCCTAACATATGTTTAACCATAACCCTAAAGCTCACCAAAACCATAAACTAAGCCTAACCCTAACGCTAAGTCTAAACCTAAATCAAACCTAAACCTATCCCTAAAGGTACTCCTAACCCTAACCATAACCTAGCCCTGACCCTGACCATAACCCTGACCCAAAACCTAACATAAGTTTAACCATAACCCTAAAGCTCACCATAACCGTAACCTAAGCCTAACCCTAACGCTAAGTCTAAACCTAAACCAACCTTGATCCTAACCCTAACCCTAACCTAGCACTGACCCTGACCGTAACCCTGACCCAAACCTAACTTAAATATAACCATAACCATAAACCTCAGCATACCCGAAACCTAAGCCTAATCCTAACGATACTTCTAACCATAAACAAACCCTAGTCAAAACCCTAACCCTAACCTGACACTGACCATAACACTCACCACAACCCTAACATATGTTTAACCATAACCCTAAAGCTGACCATAACCATAACTTAGCCTAACCCTAACGCTAAGTCTAAACCTAAACCAACCTTAATCCTAACCCTAACCCTAACCCTAGCCCTAACCCTAACCTAGCCCGACCCTGACCGTAAACCTGACCCAAAACCTAACTTAAGTTTAACCATATCTCTAAACCTCATCATACCCATAACCTAAGCCTAACCCTAACGCTACATCTAACCCTAAACCAAACCTAAACCTATCCCTAACCGTAATCCTAACCCTAACCCTAACGTGACACTGACCCTGACCATAAAACTCACCGTAACCCTAACATATGTTTAACCATAACCTTAAAGCTCACCTTAACCGTAACCTAAGCCTAACACTTACGCTAAGTATAAACATAAACCAAACTTAATCCTAACCCTAACCATAAACCTAACACTAACCTAGTCCTGACCCTGACCGTAACCCTGACCCTAAACCTAACTTAAGTTTAACCATATCCCTAAACCTCAGCATACCCGTAACATAAGCCTAACCCTAACGCTACGTCTAACCCTAAACCAAACCTAAACCTATCCCTAACTGTACTCCTAACCCTAACCTAGCCCTGACCCTGACCGTAACCCTGACCCAAAACCTAACAATTTTAACCATAACCATAAACCTCAGCATACCTGTAACCTAAGCATAACCCTAACGCTACGTCTAACCCTAAACCAAACCTAAACCTAACCCTAACCATAATCCTAACCCTAACCCTAAACCTGTCAAGATTAACCATAACCATAAACCTCAGCATACCCGTAACCTAAGCATAACCCCAACGCTACGTCTAAGCATAAACCAACCCTAATCCTAGCCCGAACCGTGATCCTAACCCTAAACCTAACACTAACTCTAACCCTAACCTAGCCCTGACCCTGACCGTAACCCTGACCCTAAACCTAACAAGTTTAACCATAACCATAAACCTCATCATACCCATAACCTAAGCCTAACCCTAACGCTACATCTAACCTTAATCCAAACCTAAACCTATCCCTAACCGTAATCCTAACCCTAACCCTATCCCTAACCCTAGCCCTAACCCTAACCTAGACCTGACCCTGACCCAAAACCTAAGTTAAGTTTAACTTAAGTTTAACCTAAGCATAACCCCAACGCTACATCTAACCCTAAACCAAACCTAAACCTATCCCTAACCGTAATCCTAACCCTAACCCTAAACCTAACCCTAACCCCAACCCTAACCTAGCCCTGACCCTGACCATAACCCTGACCCAAAACCTAACAAGTTTAACCATAACCCTAAACCTCAGCATACCCGTAAACTAATACTAATCCTAACACTACTTCTAACCCTAAGTCAAACCCTAATCCTAACCCTAACCATGATAATACCCCTAAACCTAACCCTAACCTCACCCTGACCCTGACCATAACACTCACCATAACCCTAACATATGTTTAACCATAACCCTAAAGCTCACCATAACCGTAACCTAAGGCTAACCCTAAAGCTAAGTCTAAACCTAAACCAACCTTAATCCTAACCCTAACCATAATTCTAACCCCAACCCTAACTCTAACCTAGTCCTGACCCTGACCGTAACCCTGACCCAAAACCTAAGTTAAGTTTAACCGTCACTATTTAGTGATTCCTTTCCATTTCTCTTTAACCAATCTAAAGCTTTGACTCTATTATTTGCTTCTGAGCTTTGTTGCCTCCAGTCTCACTCAGGGCTCTGTTATAATTTAAATATTAAATACTCCAAATCACTTTCCAATGCTGTTTAAAATGTAAAACTTCCTTACTTTGTTTCAAATACAGTCAATCATGTCTGCAATTTATTGCATAATGGCTGTCCAAATGAAGCTGTTAATGACTCCAAATCAGTTTTCTGCTTTTGTAATTTAAAAAGTAATTCCAAACTATTAGTTTTTTAAACTACAATACAGATTGGAAATAATTACTGCCTAGTTTATTAAGTAACAGCTGATGTTAAATTTAGTTATTGCTCGCACCTAAATATTTCATTTATTTACACTTTAATATTTTTGTCATTACATTACTACTAAGTGGATTGACTAGCACACATCATTTTTTTTTAATATAAACTAGAGTTTTTTCTCTACAGGTATTACTTCCAATTAGTGCTCCAATATTTATATTCCACTATTTTTAGTTTTATTGTATAAATCGGGGGTCATTACTGCCTGCAGAGTTTTAAGTAATAGCTGGAGTAGATTATAGACATTATTTACTCCCAAAGACTCCTCTAGTTATGGTTATTTAAGTTTTAATTCTAAATGTCTTACAGTAAATAAGTAGTTACAATAATAAAACACAAGGACCTTGGAATTTCCAGGCAAACCCACCGCAGCGCCTCGACGTGTCCGGAGATCGTCGGTGCCGGCTCCGCCAACAACGCGCCCAACCAACCCACGGGAGGAGACTCAGCCCAGACTCCTGCGTCATCACGCCGCGCCGCAGGGAGCGCGCGGTCTCCGCCATGGTGCAGCTCGGTAAGTGCCCGCGGACGGGGCTCAGCCGCCCGGCCCGGCCCCGCTGCTCACCGCTCCCCCTCTCTTGCAGGCAGCCCCCTCCTGAGGGCTTACCGCGGCGGGCACGTCGTCATCCGCCTCGCCCTCGGGGGCTGCACCAACCGGCCCTTCTTCCGCATCGTGGCGGCGCACAGCCGGCGCGCCCGGGACGGGAAGTACCTGGAGCAGCTCGGCTGCCTCGACCCGCTGCCCAACGCCCACGGCGAGCGGGTGGCGGGGCTCAACCTGGAGCGGCTGCGCCACTGGCTGGGCTGCGGCGCGCAGCTCTCCCGGCCCGCCGAGAAGCTCCTGGGTAGGCCCGCAGCTACCGACTGGGCGGCGGCCCGGGGCGGCTCGGCGCAGCTCGGCCCAGCTCACCGCCTCTCCCTGCAGGTCTGGCGGGGTTCCTGCCGCTCCACCCCATGACGGTGACGGGCGCCGAGAGGCTGCGGCGGCGGCGAGCGCAGGAGGCCCCCACAGCGCCTGCGGACGGCTCGCCGGGGCCCGGCGCCGCGCGCTGAGACACCCTGGCCGAGGGGCTGCACCGTCCCCTCAGTGCTCTGACCGCATTAAAGCGTCATTTGCACACTCTACACTGTGCGTGTGCTGCTCTCTCCATTGACCATGGCTGCCGAATTTAGAGCAGCAGAAGGGATTTTCCTAGTACAATTTAGCCCAAGCTTCTAAATAAGTAAGTAAATAAAACCTGGTATACTGAGCTTATAAAGCATCATTCTCAGACAGCTGTTGTGATGCTGTCAGCAGGTGAGGACTGTGAACCAATTACAATGAGCAATTCTAGTGTCTTGCAAATGGTCAAAGTGCAGCACAGTGCTGGAAAAAGGGTATGGCTGAGGCTTCCTGGAGTTTGCTAGAGAAAAGCAGCAGCAGTTGCCTACAAGCACCAAACACCACTTATACTTCGGGCTGAACCTGCTTTTCTTTGGAGCCATGATGGCCTGTTGCTTAAGGGCGCTGTGCATAGTAACGTAACACATAAGGATTTAGGTTCAAGGGTGTATATGTTACTGTGGACACTCCAACAAATACTCTAGAGCAAGGGCTAGAGAAAAAGGAGCAGGAATTTTCCTTTCTTGGTAGGAAGAAGCTATTCAACTTACTCAGCTATACTGTCACCTTCCCCTCCTCCCCCAACAGTTGTGTAGGCTAAAAAAAATAGCGGCATACAAGGAGCATAAGGCAGAGGGAAAGCAGAGTGGCATAGGGCTGACGCACAGCAAAAGCTAGGCTTAAAGAAAGCGACGG
Source organism: Columba livia (assembly GCF_036013475.1). Classification (NCBI taxonomy): domain Eukaryota; kingdom Metazoa; phylum Chordata; class Aves; order Columbiformes; family Columbidae; genus Columba; species Columba livia. The sequence continues at coordinate 91,561 of NC_088622.1, forward strand.
ATGAAGTTTTAGTCTCTAGCATAGTAAATCTTCATAGCATTTCATAGCAATACTGTTAAATTCGTCATGTTTAAGTAGCTCTTGTTAGCTTGGTTAGCAGTCTACTCACACAAACCAAAATCTTCATTTCTGCTCTGACGCTGTGATTTCTTCTGTCAGCTGTTCCATTGGCTACGGCAACAAAATTTGTTACCTTTCGATTGAGAAACTATGGCTGGATCCTAGAGCAAAACCAAACCAAATATGCTTGCATATGGCTTACATATATGGCAAATACTGTATCATCCCCACTGCAGACTGTTCCTCAGTCTGCAGACCCTGTGCCTCATTCACATTTTAATTCACCTGATTAACGTTACTCATTCCCTGCTTTCTTCGTGGTCCAAGAATACTTCTGTTTTCCATACACCGGACAGCTGGAAATTTGCCACGTTAAACACAGGCCCACTTCCACTGGCACCTTCCTTTCCACTGATGCTGCTACAGAAGCAACACCCTGGGGCAGGGGAACAGCAGCGGAGAGTTGCTGCAGCCATCTCCTCAGTGAACATCAACAAAAACCTTCCAGCAAAAATATAGGCTAAATGAATCGTTAACAACCAGAAGTATGGAAATTGTCAATTTAGGCAAATTACGCAGATGCTGGAGATTTCCCTTGGCATTTCAGCTCCAGTAGTCATGGAATTCTCAAGTTATTGTACTTAATGCAACTGGCATCTAGAAGTCCCTCACTAAGGCTGTCTTCCAATCTGAGGGAGAACATACCTTAAGAAAGCCACCTTCTACCCAAAGGCAAATTATCTTTTCAATAGAGTGCATCTCCTATAGAGTAAAAGATGACTAACTGCTCATTAGTAGAAAATCCATTGTCTAGACAACTCTTTTCAAATAGTTCCCAATATAGTTTTTATATATGTATATATACAGTCATGCAATTTGATTTTATTTAATTCTTGAAAATACTTATTTTCTTCATTCGAAAATACAGCAGAACTTCTAAATCATTAGGTTGTCTTTTTTGAGAGACAAGGCAGAGGTCGAGTGAACTGCAGACACACTCTGAAATGGTTACAGCTAGGTTAATTAGGTGCTTAATTAGGAGACCATTAGGTGCTTTCTCCATCCCTCTCCCCATTTTCCTTTCTTCTGTACATGTGTTATATATACATTTATGAATATCCACAAATAGTTGACATCAAACAACTTTTAATGATAAGGGCTTACTTAATAAAAATTAACCTTTTGGCACTGCCGAAGAGATTAAACTACATCATAGTGTAAAATCACTTCCCAGCCTAAATTCATGCATCTCACTTCTAAACAGCTGCTTGCAGATTTAGAGGGAGTATTTGAAGGGTTTGTATTGCAAAAGGCAAATATCACTTTGCAGCTCACAGTGCAACAGTGACCACATACAGTGATTTCTGCAGAACACAAATGTATGGCAAAGGAAGAAAATAAGCAATGCCTACTTTCAAAGTTATTTCTATGGGCTGTGTGACTTCCAACTCTGCATGACGGTGCCAGGCAGTGGGTTTTTTCCAGACACCACCAGCATTGCTCCAAGCCTCAAATTAACATACATTGGCCTTGACTTAAAAGTACAATGTATGTAAACACTACACAAATACATATACACAATAAAGTCCATATTTGATAAAACTGAAAATGTAATACATATTCTATTAGGCAATGCATATGGGCATAACAATAGTTTTATAACTATAGAAACATATTTTGTAATATTATTTACAGGTGGAAGCAGAGACAAACATTACCATCAAATACATTTATTTCATCCATTCTGTGAAACTTTTGAAGATCCTTGCTTACAACAAAACGATCTGCAACTCCAGCTACCTAGAAAAGGAAAGTACTCGTGACTCATTTAGTGCCATAGTGCTAGCTACAAAACTTAAGCAGAGAAAACATTTTAAGAAGTAGTAAGAAGTAATACCCCACTAGCTAGTGGGACCGGAAAAAAGGAAAAAGTTTAAAAGTTTGATAAGGAAGAGAAATTAAGGACCAAAAAGTAATGAAAAATTCTCCAAAGTTGAGTCTTTAAATTGTCAGAAATCAGATGTGCCAAATGTACAATTTCTCATGCTATTTTGTTCTAGCTTCATCCTGAACTTTCTTGGAAACGGCTGTCCCATCATCAAGGAAATGGCACATCAGATATTCCTATAAATATGATGCTACCTAAGCCCAAAGATGAACAGACTCAGCAATCTGACAGTCCTTTACCTCTGAGTGCTTGACTTTGTAACTTCAGTAGTGTTCCTCCATTTAAGTAAACACTGAGTAGCGTGAAATTTGCTTCTCAAATTAAAAAAAAAAAAAATTAATACTCGGGGTCAGACAATAAAAACAAGAGGTTCTTACAAGTTGCGCATTATGCTTTCAGCACTGGAGTACAGTAAGCCACAACAGCTAAAGATTACACACATTACTTCATCTTGGCATCATAGGTCAAGAACCAGAATAAACTTAGGTGAACAGTCAAGTACAACTCGTTTAAAAGAGTGACCCTCCAGAGAAAACCCTTCTTCTGGACCTAAAGATGAGTTAAGCAAAAATAACCTCTACGGGGATGCCGCACACAGCACATGTAAAAAACCAAAATGCCCATCAGCCTTGGTAAAACCTTGGCTGCCTATTCAAGTACAGAGGTAGGCTGACGGGAATCCTAGTAGTAGTTTTATTTCTGTTTTCATCTTTGCTTAACCGGAACTTGTAAGAGATCTCCCACATTTACAAAATTCCAAAACCAGGATAATTAAGAATTCTCATGGTAAACGAGACCCAAAGCCCTTTTAACTAGTTTCAGTGAGATATGGAAGATCCAGCTTTAGCTGACAAGTGCTTAATCACTGATCCCCATGCAGATTTTAACGTCACAGGCACAACTGTAAGAAAAACAAGGATGATGTGCTGCAGGCTTTCACGCAAACGACTTTTCTTAAATTCTCAACTCAGAGTAAGCTTCTACCCAAGGGAAGCAAAAGACTGTTCTTCTCAAAGGTGGGTTATGCTAAGTCATTGCAAGCCCCTGTAGTCGTAGTTAAAAGTCTAAGATGGAAGGAAATACATATCAGCAACCATTCCTGTGGATCACAGCCAGAGCCTACCAAGCAGGGTTTGGGAGCCAAGCTGCTGTGGTTTCACCCCACAGCAGCTTACTCGGAGTCGTTCTGCTGGTGGGAGCTCTGCACACTCAGGAGTCCAGCTGTGCCTCTTGGCAGAGTATTTATGCCACACGAGCAAGACCAGTCGCTGTCAGCCTTTACCAAGTTTTGAAACGTACCCTCCAGAGCCAGGCCTACCATAGGCAGGGGCCAGGACCCCACAGGTTCTCCCTGGTACTCTCTGAGGCCTCGCAGGAGTCACCACTGCCCTTGGTGACCAAGGCCGCTCTGCCTGGCCAGGAGATGGCACATTCAGCCCACAAAGCTGGTGGAATGCCGCAGACCCTGTTCTCCAGCAGCAGCAATGCCCACAGTGGGTGCGCAGCCCTGCAGCTGCTGCTGCTCAAGAGAGACAGCGGCTGCCCTGCCCAGGCGCCAGACTTCCAGGTCCCCTGCCTCAGGCCGGACAACATCGCTTGTCCCCCCGGGGATTGAGGGGGACGGAGGGAACGGCCTCGCACTGACACCACCGTGTCCTGTTGATGTGGTCCCTGGGCACAGATGGGCCTTTGGCACCTCAGGGGAAGGATGAGCAGTGCCAGGCACCACCAACTCATCCCTCATCCTCCAGCCAGCAGGGGAAAGCTTGGTAAAGCCAGCACAGACCTTCTGACCATGTGCCACGCCCACTGCTGCCATCCTGAGGGTGCACAAGCCCACCGCATCGCGATGGAGAAGCTGATGGCGACGCAATGAGGCAGCAGAGGCTGTGGCAGCTTCTCCCATTTATTCATTCCGTATGCGCGGCAAGAGTGGGCGCTGCTCATCAGTGGGCAGCAGCTCCTCAGTGGGCAGCAGCTCATAGGTGACACAGAGGGAAGAGAAGAGACAGCCCAGGAAGGACACCAGGCTGGCGAAGTACATGGCGCCGCTGGCACTGCCCACGGCCGCCGTCAGTGGCCCCATGGCCAGGGCCACGAGGATCTGCGCCAGGAAGTACTGGCAGCTCAGCAGGGAGATGTCAACGCCCATCCCACGACGGGTGCCCTCCGCCTGCGAGCCTACAAACTGCAGGGAACCCAGCGTAAGTGGTTGCCACAGGAGCCCCTCTCCCTTCCCAAGCCCAGGGCTCACCTCGCAGCTCTGGTAGTAGTCACAGAGCAGGGAGTAGGGCAGCGTGCAGAGCGTGGCAAAGAGGATGCCGTAGGTAGCACACAGTGACAGCAGCAAATAGACGTTTCTGGAGAGCGTGGCCAGCCCTGTGCCCAGCCCAAAGGCCAAATACGCCACAAAGTACAGTGTCCGTGCACTGAACCGCTCCTCCAGCTTCTCCAGCATGGCTGCAAGACAACAGTATGGCATTCGGGGTGAACTGCTGCTAGCCGGTCAGTGGGCCCGACGGGTGCACCTTTGGGCCCCGCAGCACAGTCATTGGGCAGCCACATCTCAGCGGCAACCGTTATACCTTTGAGTAACTAGGGGCTCACAAGTGAGTGCCAAAAACCCCCTTCCAAATCCCCCTGCCACCATGCAGCCTTGCTGCCCTACCTGTGTGGCGGGCACAGCAGAGCTGAAGCCTGGCAGTGCCCACTGTCCCGGAGAGATAAATGGGAACTGTCGCGGAGTGGGGGAAGTGGACACACACACAACACGCATGACAAGGTGCTGGAGTGGTGTGTGACACCAGAGTGTTCTGCCAGGGGCGCATGGGCACTGAGTGCTGCTGCGCCAGAACTATGCCTATGGTGGCTGCTTGTATTTCTGGATTCAATGTATGTTGAAAATGCCACTTGTGAAAGGAACTATATACTAACAGAGATGTGTTTTCCCTGGTCTGCTGACCTCAACTGCTGTCAGTGCAGGCTAAGCTAACTCACAGAGAGAATACAATGAAAAAGATCACTTTGCTGCAGTACTCATGCTGTATGGTAGGCTATAAGCAACATAAATGCTAGACTACTTGTTACAGAAACACCACTTAAGGGGCAGGTGTATTTTTCTCACAGCAGTGGCTAAGATGGCTGTACTAAGTACCTGAATAGAAAGCAGCACTGAATGCATAGATGCACATTCCCCAGCAGCCCATGGTGACCCCAGCGTTGTACTTCTGATACTCATCTGAGTTGTGAGGTGCTTTCGGATTCCCTTGAAACACTACTTCTCCCATGAAGTCGGTATAGAAGAGTAACATCCCCTCAAACGAAAGCCATCCTGAAAGAAGCCAGAAGTAACCTATTAGGGCTGCAGACTGTTTGCTCTTGTAAGCTTACATGAATGCTAGCAGATATTTTACAAATCACAACTGAAGACAGGTTGTGCGAAGTGAGTACTATATAACATTCAGCCACATTTACCCGAGTCTGCTGTTCCCCATGCATTATGCTACAATGTTTGTCAAAGACATTCAAGATTCTAAAGACCAAGACTTATCCTTTGATAAGTGGAAGTGGATTTCCCAAGTGGAATCCTAGAGGCTGACCGCAGGCCACAGAATACTGGTTTAGCAAGACAGAAAAACAGATTGCAGCAGTCTGAGATGCCTTCAGGTTTTGACAGGACACAACGCTCGGTTTCACAGAGTAGCTCATCACATAGTTGTTTCAGGTTGCTGTTGTCCTCCCACACAGAACTGGAAGGAATGCTTCTTATGTCCTGGTTGCAGCCTCTACAGTACCGCCGACACAGTGAGAAACTGCTCACAAACCAGCGTCAGGGCCACTGATGCAGGCAACCTCTTAATTCCTTTCACAGCCAATAAGTATTAACTACCTGTAAACTGAACTGCTTCCAAGCCCTTCCTAACGATCAGTCCTGCGCTGGTACGAGTAAAGGTAACAGTGCATTGGTTACGGGCCCTCCTGCAGTCATGTTCTGCGCCCCGTCATGGCCTGTTCTGAGACCCCTATACACACGCTGCCACACGGAGGAAAGTGAATGCTGGTCTCAGGTGTGTAAGTAGGGAAATACAACTTATCTTTCTGCTCAGTAATGCCAGTTTCAGAGTGTTAAAAAAAAAAAAGAGAAGGTTGATAGTTTCAAGTTCTTGGTTCAATGGCATTTCTCCTCCCCATGTAAACATTCCATTTAATTAATGCACTGATTTAGGCCGTGGTTATTACCTTTCTAGGAATGTAGGCATTACTGTTTTATCGTTCGGTTGACTGGGGTTTTTTTCCCTTCTCAGTGTTCTAAGAAACTAAATACCAGAAAGTACCTTATTGGTGAGCGTATATGGAACAAATCATGTCCTCTCTAGTTAGCAGCTATTGCAGCAACAGATAATATACTCAAAAACATGCACCCGAGGTAGACTACTTCACAGTCAAAGCAAGACAGTGCTTTCTGAGTACCTAGGAAGTGGTTGATGCAGAGGTTACGAAGAGCCTTGGGCATCTGGCAGATGGTCGAACAAAGCAGCTTCACGGAGAGCGGCTGCTCAGAGGTCTCGCCTGATCCATTCAGCTCACTCTCATACTTAACACCATTCAGCAAGATATTAGCAACCTGCACCATAAGGACTCCCAGGTCAACAAACACGGTAAGAAAAACCCAAACATCCTTTGAACAAATCTATGCAATATGACACACCTATATGATCATCTGAAAGTTAAACTGCTGCTGTAGTATGTCGACTTGGAGATTAAAAACAGTGTATTCAGCTCAGCTGTTAAGTTCAGTCTTGCAACAAGTGATAAATGGCAGCACTGTGCTGCAGCTTTCAGCATACTTGAAACAGTGCTCTTCACTTCTCTAGGGTATTTGGCAACCAAATCCCGATGCTAGCATAGGGAAGGCATAAATTCCATTACATTTAATAGGAGTTGTACCCACATTTAGGTGAATTTGGTTCCTGAATTTGTAGAGACATTAAGGAAGAAGAGGCCGGTCTTAGCTGAAACATATTCTCATCACTTGCTAACCTTGATGCTTGATCTCTGCGTGCACAGCATGTAAAACCCTAGCCCTAACAAAGCCTGCTCTCACAAACGGGCTGAAGGTACAGCAACAGCAACGAACCAATCAACCAAAACAACAACAACAAACACCACAATACACCACCCCCCAAAAACAAAGCCAAAAAAAAAACCCAAACAAACAAAAAAAGACAAAGCAAAACAAAAAACCACACACACACACACACAAAAAAAACACGCAAAGAAAAAAAACCCCACGGAGGACAGTTGACAGTTTACCTCATCCCGGATCATAAAAAAAAGGGGCCAGCATACAGAGGTCTCAGACATTCCAAGTTATCACCAACCGTGGGAGGTGAGGTCAGTCTTATCTCTGGGTAAGGGAAACCTCACCTCCCTGATGGAACCAGATGTAATGACTGTCATAAGAAGCAGCTCATGGGAGAATTCTATCCCTGGCCCTATCTTGCAGGTATTTCTGTGGAAAGGGAAGATACAGACTCAATAAAAACGTGCCTTTTTCTGCTCTCGTGATAACTCCCTGGGTGGTGAAGGAGGGCTAACAATACCAACCTGACTTTCACACGTGGCCCTGTGAGAGCAGAACACTCCCATTTCTGCCATCTTAACAAAGGCAGCTGACAGACTGCCAGTCATAATTCACATCCTAACTGCTATTTTACCGATAAAGTCATAGCAGGTATGCTGTTCCCATAATGACTTTTATAGGCAAACTGTCACAAGCAGTCTTTAATGATGGATTTGTGCACCACGCATTTAAAACTATATGAAGAGATTAAATGGACAGTCCGGTTTACATGGTCATTTTCTGCCCTTACCTGTTGGCTGAAGGTTACATTTCTTCTTCTGTTATTTTCTGGACAGTGTCCTGTTACAATATCTGGAATGGCCAAGGTCTGAGGTCTTTTCAGGATCCCCGACGACCGTGGCTTTATCGCATCCAGTGAGCCCACACTCAGCGCCTCGCCATCAGGCCCTGGCGTCACGCTGCTCTCCCCTTGCTCCAGAACTCCATTTTCTCCTTGGTAACAGCCGTCAGGCACCCGAGGAAAGCTGACGCTGACAGGCTGCCTGGGCAAGCTGGCTGGAAGTGCTAAGTAACTACTGGGCCCGCCTGTAAAACAGTCTATAAGCACACTGTCAATATTTGAAGTCCCAAATGATGATGCAAACTCATTAATTCCTGTCAAGGAATTGTCTCTGCTTACAAAACTCCCGTATTTGGGCGTGAGTGGGCTGAGGGGGGACACGGGACTTGTAAAACTCGCATACAAGTGAGCTGAGTTATCGGAAGCAAAGTTTTCATTTACGCCCTCCTCAAAGAAGAGAGGTGGAGAAGGAGGGAGAGGAAGACTTGGACTCTTCATCACCTTTTTCTTCCTGCTAAAGGACCTTAAGGGTCTTTCTGGAATGCTAATTAGAGTCAGCACAGTAGTGATAGTCAGTATAACTGAGGTGAAGACATAGATGACGCGAAGTTGCCCTCCCACAGCTTTTCCAAAACTGGTTTTATCCCAGTGTATTCCTCCAACAACATAACCAAAGCCACCTCCAAGACCTGGTGGAAAAACAGAGCCAAGATTATCTTCCCTAGCCAATTCTGGAAGTCAGTAGCAGCACAGCACCACTTGTCTAATGATTCGTAAGTAGAATCCGATGCGTTACTTCTGTTTTACTACTCAACCCCTTTTCAGTTCAAATGCAGTGATAGACACAGTTATCCGTGCTACAAGGACAGTTTGGATGTACAAACACAGTACAGAAAGAGGGAGAAGGTCAGTGCTGATACAAAGAATTAAAAATGGTAGTTCCTTCTTTGCCAAGAACAAACCACTTTACCTTCACAGCTATTTCAGTCCGTAAAACGGAAGTGTCCACCAGCCTCGTGGCAAGACTCTGCAATCAGTCAGCTAAGACTGTTTTCCTGAAAGTAAGTGAAAATCCATTTTCCTCACTCAGTTAGAGGAACGCAGATCTAACTGCGTCCAAGACAGACTGAATCACTTCAGAAGCATAGCAAGCTCGTTACTCAGCAATGCGTTGACAGCATGCAAAACTGCCACTGCATTACTACCAATGAACAGGGAAGTTCTGAGGGCACCGCATACTTGTCTCACACCATTCGCAGGGTAAAAGTCTTACGACGCTATCCTCTCTTTCTTATGAACACATTCAAGAGCATAAACAAGCCTCCTGATGGAGAGGAAAACTAGACTAGGGCAGTACAGCAATTGAAGATGGCAGCAATGAAGGATCATAGCCCCTAGGAAGCGCATTTTCCTCCCATACATCAATTAAATAAGGCATTTTCCACACCTGCAGGATGCTGAACCTCCTCCCGCAACAGACAATTTTCTTTCCATAGCTGTTACAAATGACACGGGGAACCTTCAGATGAACAACCAAGGACTGTGTCTTGTTTGACTTTTGGTAGTTACAAAAGCCTTTTGCAGTAAGCAGAAGCTTGTTTTCAAAGTTATTAGTGCTACCTCTCCAGGTATTCAGTTATTATGCTTATACAGGAATAGGTCAGCAATTTACACTCTGCTTTCTCACAGCAGGGCTTATTTACTTAGGGTTCATGTCACCTAGGAAGCACCAAGAAAGCATACCTGCCAACAAAGCGTGGATGTTGAGGCCCCTGTCTTGATCCACTGGGCTGCATACATCCATCATGTAGGCATGACTGGGATTGTCTGCGGAGTCTGCGCTGAAGTCCATGAGGACAACACCACAGACCGTAAGGATGATCCCCCACTTGTGGTTATTCGCAGTGTCAGACAAGGCACTCCCTATATCTTTGCCATTCAGCGTCAGTGAGAGCCCAAGCAAAGCTCCTGGGAACAAAACCAAACCAAAATCAAAATCAAACCATTGACTGCTTGTAAGCAAAAAACCTGCACCGCTCCATTAACTAAAAGCATGATAGTACCTGCACAGCCTTGGGGTAAGCACTATTGTTCTTGTTTAGATGATGGCAGTCTGGGGAATAAGCATGGCTGATGAAATACACAAAATCCTTTCCCACTGTTCAAGCTTACAAATGTCTGGAGTTGTTTTTGGACAAGGAAAAACATTCTCGACCCTCAAAACGTCACCTCTTCAGACTCTGCTAAGACAAGCCTTTTTATGTGTGGATCTCTGGCTGCCAAAGCACCACCTTGGTGCCACTCACCACGTTTTTCACACCCATAACACCCAACATTTTGTTCAGCCTAGTGCTACAGGAGATGTCAGAAGAGAGATGCACAATGTTTCTACTTTACAAGTGTTATGCCCATCCTTTCTAAAAGACGCACCTACTGCCAAGACCAGAATGAAAGGTCTTCTCCTCCCGAATCTTGAGGTGCATCTGTCACTCCAGGCCCCCAGTAAAGGCTGTAGCAAGAACCCTAGGAAAAAGGGCATCACCCATAAGTAGCATTTTTCTACAAGCTTGTTTCACAGCCAAGTTACAATAGGTAGCTTAAAAGGCAGTTATGGGTAGAACACCATGGCACAGTGATATCCTCAGTCGCTGCTAGTCACCCAAGTGCACACAGTGTGCTTCCTGGCATTTCCCAGGTCAGGGGCTGGTTAATGTCACGTGCCGCTGCTCACTGTCACGGCAGTTCACTCTACATCATCAATACAGCAGAGTTTGGCATCAGGTGAAGAGTAAAAGTACAGCAGTTATACTTTCTAAGGGACTCTGTATTAGTAGTGGTTGACAGTCTTTAATGACTACAATGCTTCATTTCAGGAAGTTAAACAGGAAAAGGCAATCCCACTCCACTTTTTTCGGACACCTTTGCAAACTGTCTCCGTATGCTTTTTTTTCTTTTAGTAAGGACATAAATGGATATACTGAACCCCTTTTGCTAGTTTTTAAATACAGGAACAGAGTAACCAAAACTTAGCCTTGCACAAGATGTAAGAGGCTGGGAAGACATTAAAAGAAGAGACCTTTTGATCACACCAGGACCATTTCAGGCAAGACACAGGAAGAATTATTCTTCACTCAGTTATGTAAAGTTATGGCTAGTGTTTCTTAATGTCACGAGCACACAGAATATACTTGTGAACAGCTAAGATAGGGAAAACAAAAACATATACCACCCATCTAGTGGAAAAAACAATAGGGAAGAAATAGCATAAAGAAAAGTTACCTAATATAGGGCTGATGAACCACACCATTCCATAAAGTTGGTCTGGGAGCCCCATCTGAAGCAGCACAGGGGTAACATAAGCTGTTTCCATAGCATAGCTGAACTCGAGCCCAAAGAGAATGCACCCATTAAACAGGAGTTCTAGGAAAGACCTCTGAGGCTGGAGATCCCCAAAGTCCATCAAATCAATAGGACATGGAGTATTTGGCGGTGGTGGTGGCGAAGGGCGAATGTGTTTTCTCCTTTTCGGATGTCTCTTGAAGTTGTTGGCCCGATGACTTATGTGCCGTGTGACCGATCCAGAATAGCCTGGAACTTGGGACCTCCAGATTTCCTGAGAAGCCACGCCTGGCAAGAGAGCAGCATCGCTGACAGGGGTTGTTGCAGATGGTGGAATCATCATGAGTAGGTGTCTGAAAGAAAAATAGCTCAGAATAAAACAGTTGAGCAAGAAAAAATTTGCTTTATTTCATTTACCAAAGTTCAAGCCATTTCTCAATATTTCACATACTGAATATAGCCTTCGTATCAGTTACAACCTCTTCTCTCTGTCTCTTGACATGAGACACACATTTTATGGCCACGTCTCCTCCATCTTTGCACAAAGGAGACACCAGAGATTCTAGCTTGGTTAACTAGGAATTGCCTACCATCATCAAGGATTAACACTGAAATATTTAAAACGACTAGCAGTCAGACACATCACATTTCCCTGGAGGTTCCCATAACAGCAATGGGCTTACATGTATCTGCAATTCACTTGAACTAAAGTAAGATGAATCACGACCTCAGTCTACGTTTACAGTGAAGCAAAACTGTGGCTTGGCTGCAGATCCAGACCTCTGCTGCAATGTGAAATCACCTTTCAGTACTGATCCTAGCATTTCTGCTGCCCAGGCTGAGGCCGAGGCTTAATGCGGAACTTTTTTTGCAAAAACTGAGTTTGGTTTTCTTCCTGTTTGCATTCCTGAATTCAGTGGAGATGCGTGGTTGCAAAGACAAGGTCTGATCCCCTGCTTCTTGCTCGTTCTATTTCTGCAAGACTTTACAGGAGTGCCCAAAGAATATGTTTTTCAATTTCAGATTACACAAGCTGAACAATTGGATGAGGTCAGCTGAAAACAAATATGCTTGGAACAAGAAGTTCATATCATTTCTCAGTGCATGAACTGAAGTTTCAAACTAACTCCTGAGAAGATGAAACACACCCCACAAGCCACGCTCGGAACTGCTACCCCTCTCGGCAACTCATGGTGGTCAAGTGTTGAACAGCCTCCTCGGGTCTCATTGGAATCAGGCCCGTAGCCAAAGCGTGCAGAGTGTGGTGTATAAAACAGCCAAAGGGACTCCAAAAGAGCATCTCAGGCTAGATGCTGACAGATCTGCTGAATTAACGAACCACATGTGATTTATTGCCTCTTGTTGCCAGAAAGGGAAAAAGCTCATAAGCCTAACCTTTTCCTTCTGCTTTATTGCCCATGGACCAAAGGCTGCTGCTGCTGCACAGGAATGGCCCCGCATCACACCACACCTCTTCAGGAAAATCCTCACACCTGCACACCAGTGAGCAAAACAAGAGTCTAACGGTTTTGTTTACAGTTCCCCTGCGGAAAGGACTCCCAGCTGTTCTGCTGCTTTGGCTGTACAGAAATCCCACAATCTCCCATTTTCTGTTTGACACACCAGTCTTTCTTCCTGTAGCCCTTAGTCTATGCAACGCGTATCCTCATCCTAGATCCTCCTTCATCTTCCTGCTCCATACCATGCATTACAAAGACATTGTATCGCAAGCGGTAAGCAGAAACATTTTGGTGAGAGAAGGAAAGAACTCCACACTGCTCAAAAATACACGTCGTGCTTTGCCATTACTTAGCTATTAAATTAAAAGGATATTACTGACAGCGTGTCACTGGACCAGCAGGTCAGAGTAAAACTGTGACCTGAGCCTCTATTCCTCATCATCCATTTTCCTCAACTTATAAATTCCTCATCAGAGGACATATTCGAAGGATTTAAGCCTGTCCTCAGGTGAATCCACCAGGTGTTCACAACAGCTCCAAGGCAGGAAACCTCTCTTTTGGCATGAAAAACAATTACATGGCTGTTAGCTTTCACTGTCAATAGTTATTTGCGATTTTTGGCACTTGACATTCGTTACCCCAGCCGCTGTACATCTCAATCCACGGGGCCTTGGTGATCCCGGCTCTGCTGCCAGCTGCCGGCACCGCCAAACGTGCGCAGGGACCGGTCATCGCTGCTCCTCCCCGGCACCTCTACGCCCAAAAAGTGTTTCTGCTTCCTTGGCAGAATCTGGCCCCGATTTTTCTGCGGTGGGTACCGGGGGCTCCGAACACCCCAAGGACCCTGCCCACTCTCGCCGCCTTCCCCACGCCCGTGTCGGCCGGAACGGGCCGTACTGCCCGCGCTGAGCAACCGCCCGGGCGCAGGGCGGGGCCGCCGCCATCGCCCCCCCACGGCCCCGGGCCCACCGGGCCGCAGCGCTCCCCGCCCGGCGACCTCACCTCCAGCGGCCCCCGGCCGGGCCCGCTCCCCGCCGCGCGGTGACACCGGCCGCTCCCGGTGACGTCGGCCCGCGCGGCTGAATCGCCCCCCGCGATTCGCCGGCGGAAGCGCCGCCCCCGCAGCGCCGTCACGGCCGCGCGCCCGGCCGCTGCTGCCCCTGCCCCGCCTTACGGCTCCGCGTCCCCACAGAGCTCTGCCGGCAGCGGTTGCGATCGCGCTCCGCTCCCGCAGAGACATCCCGGCACCGCCAGGGCCGACCAGGAGCAGCCCCGAGGCTGCGCGCCAGCCGAGAGGAACGGAAATCCAGCGCTCTCGCTCCGAGCTACCCGCGCAGCCCCCGCGCCTGCTCTCCGTACCCACGCTCGCCCCGGAGCGGTGTCAGCCGCCGCACCGGCACCGCCGCAGACTTAGCCCACATTGGCACTGGAATCGCAGGGAAAGTGGGTCGCGATAGTAGGATTTTTAGCTGGAGCGGGGATACTTTTTGGTAGGCTGAGTAGATGCCATAGATGACGCTGCACTTCTCTCTCTTCTAATTAACAGTAGTGCTCAGTCTTCCCCTTCCTTAGGTAAGGCGATTCGTCAATTTTGTGCTCGTGTTCCAGATTTCCTCCTGGTTTGCAAACCAAAGTGCCATTACGTATTTTTTAAGAAACTTCAACCTCAGAATACTCAGCCTAAGCATTAAGCACTAAGACCATCTCTCTGGGAAGCCTGTTCCAGTGACCACCTCCTACTGACAAACCTTTTCCTAATGTCCAATCTGAACCTTCCCTGACTCAGCTTCCTTCCAACTCTTCATGTGCTATCACTGGTTACAGCTGGAGTTACCTAGAAGAATACAGGCATCCATCACATAGGCTGAAGCGCTCTTTAAACCCCAACTATCCTTGCTCCTTCCACAATCCACTTTTCTTGATCATTTCTGGAGCCAATGCCAGTTTGCTCTTGTCCCTCAAACTCTTCCAGTACATTCCAGGTACACAAGAGCTTTTACTCCATTGCTAAATGCAAAAGAAACTGCTTTCTGCAACACTTATTATATCAGTTGAAGAAGTAAATTTATATTTCCATAAATGCCCAGTCATGCCAATAAGGTCCACGGCCTATGGTACTGAACTCAGTGCAAATACAGAGTAAGACACAAAAAAAGAAGCAAGTTCAAACAAAGTGAGGTGCCTTTCAATTATGTGTTCATAATGCCTCTATGGTAAGAGGAGATTACCACATCAATTACACCGCCCTAGCATCCCTTACATGTCAGCTGAGTAGGTGTAAGGAAGTTGGTGGGAGGCTAATACAATGTAAGAACATAAAGAAGTCTCATATATGCCAGTTTGCACAGCACCTCCATATCTGACCCTTAGCATATTGTCATATGATTTTAACAGCCCAGATAAATCGTTTCCTGAACCTGGATTCACCAAACTCCTATGCTGGCTACATTAACAAATGCAATTAAACATTTAAAAGGGCACTTGGTTTTAATGTAGAAGGGAAAGCACAAGGGAAAACAAACAAACAAACAAACAAAACAAAACCCACAGCCAAAACATCATCAGAAATGAGACCCAGTCTTTTGCTGCAGAGTGAACAGCCATGATAACAGCACTGATCCATTTGCATTAAAATTGAGTTGTCAATTCATTGAGAAATGAAATTCAACATAGTGAACGACTATACAAGATAAGAATGTGATTTTTTAAAGAAACAAGTACGCACTTCTGACAACTGCTGTCTGCACTTGGTAAGTCTGCACTTGTGTGGATACAACAGCGTACAAAAGCAGTTTGTGTCTGCTCCCGTCCTTTCCGGGAACAAAGCAGATCTACCCAGTTCTTTTCAGATGCGAGATGAGGCCATGTTCCTGAAATTATTCGTTAAGAAATATCCTCAAGATGCCCTGACAAGTGTGCCAGGCAACTACAACATACAATACGGCGCATTGAGCTCTAATAATACAAAAAGACAAAAATGACCCCACTGTTGACAAATACACAGAGGATGAACATACTCTTGGACTGTAGTTCAAACTGTTTCGCAAAACAAATGAAACTTTTTTTAAACCGGCAAAGTCTTCAGTAAGTAAGTAAAGTAAGTAAACCAATTAGAAAAACTGGAATACTATTAACGGTACAAATGAAACATCAGTAATCCATCAGCCTAGTCTACAGTTGCTGTATCAAACAAAAACCAGAAAGCCATGGCCCCTTCCCAAACCTCAGAGAACAATTATTCAGAAAAAATTCTCTAATGTCACACTTCTCTGAAACTATTAAAATGTCATGCAGTGACAGCCCAATAGGTTTGCACTTGATTTGGCTCATGTTTCAGTTCAGACATGCAACTCCCACAATAGCATGCATTTGCTTTCTCGAGCTTTGTGCAGTGACTTCTCAATGAGCATTTCTATTTGCTTCTGCAGGACAAACTAGTGACGCCCTCAAAATAACGTGAGGACATTCCCCCAGCTCCTGTCCTCACCACACAACAGCTCCTTCCATGGCTGATCTCTCTATGACACTGGAAACTCGGTACAGTTCCGATAATTAGTCACTAGAGGGCACTTAGAGAACCCAGAAGATTGAGAAGGCACTCGGCATCCGAAGGCTGCGGTCCAACACACAGTTTAGAGTCCAAGTGACAAGTTTTATGTTTACTTCCTAACGAGCTCCTGCGACCAACACTTTAAGATACAGAACCACGGACATAATTATATTTCAGAAGAGCTTTATCATCGTCTCTTTTTCAGTCGACTAAATGAAAGCAGATTGAGGAAAAAAATCTCCTCTGAGGTAACACGCATGCTAGGCTACATTGACCACGCACTTCTGGACAAATGCTGAACACAAGTGTTAACTGCAGGCATGTAAGATATTTGCAATGCAGGATACCGGTGCTGTGTCACTGTTGGGTGCAGCTTCAGGGACAGAGGTGCAGGAACACAAAGCAGTGTGGCAAACTCACTGAAGTACAATGTTTTGTTTCACTGTGATGCCTCAAGCGGACTATACGTTTCATAAAAGTCAAGGATGTGATTATGCCCCAAAGACCCTGCAGGTTTTTTTCTGGATGTGACAAACCACAGAAAGGTGACAAGCAGTATGTCAGGAAAGCAGGAGCGAGAATCCTGGATGCAGGAACTTGCCGTCATGGGCTACATGTATTTTAGAAGTAAACTCTACTTTCATTTAAAGATAGAGCATAAATAGAGATTGCTGTCATCCCTGCTATGTTATCCAAACAGCTCGATTCCTTGCCTCTCATATTAATTGCAAGCTGCAGCTTCCGGCCAGTAGGCCTTGTCATTAGAAAGATCAAAGTTTTATTGGCTACTGGATGTCTTATTCCTGTGATTCAATACACTCCTGATCTTCTGTTGTAGAAGGAGAGCAGAACTCATGTGATTAGTGAGTTCTGGAAAACCTCAAATCACTGCTTTTGTGAAGGCCAAGTGCAGGGCAGCACAAGGGAGAGCTCAGGCACTGCTGTACCAGGACAAGGTGGCTGGGTGAGGCACTGTGCAGAGGGCAGGCACAGCACCTGGCTGCAGGGAAGCTGGGAAATGTGACCCCGGCAGGGCCATCACACAGCACAGCCCTTGGCGGAAGAGGTGGCAAAGGGAACCAAACTGACACTGCACCGGGCTGTGCTCCCCAGCCACTGCCCGAGCAGGGCCTGCGCTGGCTGGGCAGTGCCTGCACAGAAACAGGGCACTCGGAGCTGATCAAAGACACGCGGCAAGATGCTCGAGTAGTGGGCACTGCAGGAAGACGGGAGGTGTGCCTGCCACTTGCTAAGCATTCATGAGAACTTGGGTTTATAAGTTGGCTCTGTACCTTGTTTAAATTGACTTTGGAAGCTTATGGGAAATACTGCCCTGCTTGCCTGTGTTTACCACAGGGGAAATGAGAAATCACCGAGTCCCTGGGGCTAATTACTTTCTTCAAAACCCATCATTGCTCCATATTTCTGACTCAGTGCAGCATTCAATTTTCTGCTGAGATTGTATCTACATCACATTACAGGATGAGTTACAATAGCATCCAATGTTAATTGCAGTGAACAGACTGCTCCCTTTTCTCCTTTATACCAGTTATCAAGAAAAACCAGAAAGTCTGCTCCTGCTGTTTTTAATTTAGTCTCTTCCATCCATACCGAGTGCCTGTCAGACAGGAGAGGCAGGGGCTGTCATCCCCTTTCTGCCTGAAAGTGTCTAGCAGTGAGGCAGAGACTATAGGGATGTCTACATGCCATCCCAAACAATCAGTCACCTGATGGAGACTGACAGATGTTGGGGTGCGGTATGGCTGCTTGTTGTAAACAGATATGGAGAGGTGCTTGATTATTCCTGGACGGCCCCAAGGCCGCTCTGACAGCCTCCCCTGCCTCTCGCATCCACTGAAGCAGAGAGAAGGGCAGAGGTGAAGTAAAAGAACAAGGACACTCCTGTGCCACTCTTTGGAGCCTGGCAGTCTCTTTCAGGCTCTCTGTCTGCCTAAAACACCAAAGCTACAACACTAGATCAGATAACAGTCCTGTTTCCAACAGGAGGTAGCAGTGGACACTTTGTTGCTGCTGTTCACAAGCCAGCTTTTTGCTTCTGCTGGTCTAAGTAAACTATTCACCCTGATATTCAATTTGTTGAGTTTTTTTACGTAAGTCAAAGTGCTCTAAATATCTTCTTTCTTCTGATTTCTCACCCTTGAGTTAAAGGCCCTTTCCCTGTTTGGCAGATCATTCTCAAGATGCTTTCTACTCCCCCATCAGCAGCAAAGAAACCCCTCTGACGGGAGCGCAGCTCTGCGGTCAGCTGGCGTTTCCTTAGAAGAGAGGTGGGGAAAAAATGGAGAGGAGAGGAACAGAACATTCTGTCTAATAAACATTTGCTAATGCTCTTGAGCAAGACAAATGGAACAGGTAGCAAACAGTAACCCAGATTAACTATCTGCTAGGGCAAATGCACAATACACAAAGGTTCCCTGTACACTGTTTGGATGGCTTTTCTGTGTTGAGCCTGATACACTGTTATATTAATTGACCTCTCCAACAAGAGCCATGACTTTTAGATACAAAATTGGAGGTCAGACCTCAAAATAATCTAATTAATCTCCTGCCTGGTCGAATAAGAATAGGCTTGCTGTTAGTTTGCCATCTCTACTTTTGGGTTTGTTTGTTTTTTTTCCTCTCCCATCAAGCAAGAAAATAAGAGTGTCCTGATAGGAGACTTGCAATAAAGGAATTGTTGGGAAGGAAAGTTCCATGAAATGGACTGTCCACATTCACAGTTCATCCTCAGAAACCCCCACTGTCACCTTCTTCTACATCAGTTGACAGAAGTCATGAACGCCAGGTCAGCTAGAGCATGTGGCAGAACAGCTGCTTTCCACTTGTTTGTTTGTTTGTTTGCAGAGAGCATGCACCTATGTAGCAACACATGTTACATAATAGTAAGTCATAAGCTAAAAGGAGTCAGATTGCTAAATCCACCTGCTGTGTGGATGAGATTTTTACTTCCACCACCTGATATTTTAATTGCCCAATTAGCTCCGCCTGAATGCCTTGGCTGTGGTAGAGGAATGTTCCCTTGCAGGTCACAGTAAATCAGAAGACAGGAGGCAAGCAAGCAATGCAAAGGTAAATGATTCTTCTACAGCAAACCAAGGGCATTGTCCAGTTGTATCTGCTCTCTTGATCTGCTCCTTGCAGTAGTGTTTGAGGGATAGAACAGGCACCACACAAATAAAAGGCCATAAAACTCTGGTCAAAAGCCAGTGTCATAGGAGGCCTCTACATGGTTTAATCCCAAAATTGTATCAGCCAATTCAAACCTAGATCACACATTTATTTTTGCATTTCTGAAATTCCATAACATGTCTAATTTAGGTAACAGGGTGATCTCCTCGTTGATGAGGATTTTGAAACATTTGCTGTGTCACTGAACATCATACTATTTATTTCCTTTAGCCAAGAGGTAAGTGGAAAAGATGGCACTGAAGTGGCACTTACTGATCACCGTGGAGCAGAGTGGGACTGACTGTGGGCCTGTGGGTGCGACTCTTGTGCATCAACAGACCGTCACACTGAGGGCTTCGGTTGCAACAAACGCGACCTGTAGGTAGGTACAACTTGATGGACTTTGTAACTTATTTTTTAGATTTAATGAGAAGTAATTACTTCTGCTGCAGAAGCAACTCTTTGCTGTGTTGCAGGCACCTAGATCACAAGAACTGTTTGTATCATAGCATTCAAAGAAATCAAAGAACATGCAGTTACCAGAAAAATCTGCATTTATAATAGATTGGCTATTGTGTAGTAAGGGCCTGGCTCTGAATAAATGCATTTGACGCAATTGCTTTCTAGAAAACTATAAAATCACAAAAGAGACACTGCTGGTCTGTGTTCAGCTGTGGAAGCAAAAGAAGCCAAAAGAGGCTTGAAAAGTCTACATCTAGTGAAGTGATGGGAGAGAAGAGTTTACAATGGCAGTCACAGACAGTGAGTCCTGAAGGGATACATGCGCTCTGCTATGTGATCCCTATGTAAGGTCTTCTCATGAACACCATCATTAAATTCCTACCCATATTATCATTTTAAATAGCTCCTTCAAAACTCGATTTGTGAACATCCACTGGTAGTGCTCCTTGCAATCATCATGAGAGCTCACGTTAAGCCATTGAATAATGCGCCTTTCCCAAATTCCTCCCTGAAGCCACCTATAAAACCAGTAAAGGTGAAAGAGAATTTACTCAGTGATTACTGACCCCCTTTTGCTTCTATTTAGGATGCAGTGTCTCTCAGATTCTTGGTCATCAGAAATCAGCCGCCTGTTGATCCTGCAAGTACTCGCCGTGCTAGAAAATCCTGTTTCTGCCTCATGCCATGCAAAGGCTGACTGGATGCTACTTTGACCTGAAAAACAAGAAACAAAGGAGGTTTGTAGCCAAACCTTGGGCTGTTAACTGCACCTGTGGCAGGAAAAGGTGCATCTCTAGCAATCAGAACTTATATTTAAAATGCATATTTTCTTGGTCAGATTCTTTAAATCAGGGCAGATCAAAAGAGCTGAATTTAATCAGAAAACACTTGTCCCAGATGTGATATTGACAATTTTGGAAATACAAGATTAATGGAAGCCAGAAAGGAGCTAAAAATAGCAGCAACTATACATAACCAGTTTGGGAAACCGGTAACAGAAGCAAGAGGCAGTGAGGGTGGGGGGCAACAACAAAAAACCCAAACAGCAACATCAAAAAACACACAAACACCCCCCCAAAAACCCACCTCCCAGCAGACAAAGACAACCAGAAGTCAAACAGAAGTGTTTACATACGCTAGGAAAAAAACAAATGTAACAATCTATTAAAACATCTGTAATCATCAGATTGTCCATACTACATTTGTAGGGTAAAATCTGTCAAATCAACACAGAAAAGGTAGATATTTCTCATAGTTATTTCTGCTCTGGACTGCAAGACAATGCATATCATATAATCTCTCTTAAAACCAACAACTCGGACTGATATTTAAATATTACCAAAGGTGAGATATCAGTGAATCAGCACCCCAGAGCCCTAAAAGAGATGTCTGAGGATCTAACTGCCAACACTGACGTATTTTTCAATGACTTGCACAACATAAGCTCCATAGGTCAGGGAGAAAGCTCATCTCTCAAAGTACGAATAAGACAAGCGGGAGAAGGGACACCCTTTTTGCAGAATTAGGGGGGGCATTCCCAAAGCAAGTAGCTGCCACCTGGGCACAACCTAGCCGACCGGCCGCCACACTCTCGCCAAGCCGCTCAGCTCCCCAGGAAGCCACAGGCACCGACGGTCTCAATAAAATGAGTGTGCCCACCAGCAGAGCTCTGCTCCTGGGCGAACACAGGGCCGGGAGGATGCTGGGCTGTAACGCCAGGTTCAGCACCGGTGCAGCAGGGTACCAGGACAAAAGAATCTCTCATGTCTTTGGATACAATAGCCAGGAAATAGCTAAAGTACCTCTAAGCCTGCACCATGGAAAACTGTTCATGAAAAAACAGGATTACTTCTAGGAGTCACAAAGAACTTGGGAGGTCTTGCAAGAAGAACTGAAGAGACAGAAACCTGTGATTTACGGTCTCCAACTAGAACTTCTCTGCTAGTAAATAAAAAGCTGCGACAGCAATAGTGACAGATTCCAAGTAAAAGCAACTCGACCTTCAAAATGTTTGGATTAAGGAAGCGCACTGTAGCTTAATGTATTTGGGATGTAATCAGAAAACTGCACTTAAGGTGGTAAAGATTACCCTTTTACCCCACCTAACACAGCAAAATCTGCAGAACATTTCAGTATAAAGATAGAACATTCTGGAAGAACTTGATGATTGTTACTTTACATATGAAAAGTGTTTCTATTCCATCCTTTGAGATGTTATCATGCAAATCAAGCAGAAGTGGCTTACTGAACATTCCAAAAGGCTTAACACAACTTTTACCGTGTTTGCTTAGGCAAATACTCTGATACCTGTCACCAGTTCAAATTTTATCTTGTCCCAGGGTTAGTAAACAGGTCACGGTACCTTATGCTCGCCATTTTGTTGCGAAATTTCAGTGCGTTTTTATACCAAGGATACATGAAGCGATTTCTAGGCCAGCTAACTTGGCAGGTACCACAGCTCCCAGTCCACTGCTACAGGATTCCCACGTATTTATCTTTTTGGAAGAATACAAGCAGTGAAATATAATTTGGTCTTTTAATTGTTTACAGTAGCTAGGAATGATTTATCTGACTTGGACCAAAAAAAGCACCAAGTTTTAATTTCACCATTACACACAAACCTGAACAGAAGCCTGGTAGAAAGCCACACAGTTCTGGCACTTGAGATCTAGTGGCATTTTAGGTTTTCTTTCGCATTGCAAGCTCATCAGATTTCAAGCACATTTCCATGTTTATAAAGCAGCTGAGATGACCCAACACAAATAAACAGGCGGAAAGCCACAGGAAACCGAAGCACTACCAATTACCTGCAATTGCATACCATTGCTTGGAGAGACAATATGAGGCACTGATGAAATGCAAATATTCACTTTTGGAGCTGGCTGGCAAGCTGTAGGCTTTCACTTGGGGCTGCGGCCCCCGCCAGCTGACCCGCGGCCGGCTCCGGTGCCTCCAACACGGCCGCCCCGCGCGGGTTCTGCCACCTCCAGCACCACGGCACAGCCACCCCGCGCGGGTTCTGCCGCCCGTGCCTCGCGCTTGCAGCCCACGCTCCGGGCAGGCGCCCCTTGAGCAGCTCCCGGACCTGCTGCTCACAGCACCTCTCCTGCACCCACAGCAACCCCATGCCCAGAGCGCCCCAGGAAAGCTCAGTTTCAACAATCACACAGAAGGGTGAGGAAGTGCTAGCAAAAACGTCTTCTACTTTGGATGCGGAGGAGTGGAGTGCATCTGCTGACTAACAGCGGGCACCAGGCGGGAAGGGAAGGCAGCTGGCGTGTCTACAAGGGAGGAGATGCTTTTGGCACTACTAGAAAAGCTGTCACCTTCAACAGCAGCACATTGCCTCTCAGCGATCAAACACCCACTGCTTCCACCGCACCAAATGCTCCTTCCCCTCCTGGCTAAAATGCATGTTAAATATGATGAGCCTGCAACAGTGAGGAGGACTTAAATTACAGCTAGAGCTCTCTCTGGCTAAAAGTGTTCAGTACAAATGGAAAAACTGATAGAATTTGTGAAGCCCTGAAAAGAAAAACCCAGGATACGCAAGTCCATTTGTAATAAAATGACTTTCTGTGAAAAATAAATGCAAATGGGCCTGACACATCTGTTCCCGATACCCACACACGCTGTGCAGAGAGCAGAAGGCCGTTTCTGAAAACCACCACCAGGATCACCGCACGCGCGCTGGCACCTCAGCCCTGTGCTCATGGAGGAGGAGAGCAGAAATGCAGCCACCCAGGAAAAGGGCATGCATGTGCACAGGATGGGACACAGCGGTTCTGATGCTTTTTCACTGAATTTCCTGAAGGAACTTTTCCATGGTACAGGTTTGTGGGCCTCTTCAGGCTTTCTGGGGCCAAAGACATGCAAATTCCCAGAAGAAGAATCTCCTAATACTATCAACTACTGAAAAAAAGGTTCCATTTTTTTCAACTCTCATCCTTGCATGTGACCAGCCAAGGCACTTCCATCTTATGATGAAAATTTCCCATCAGCTGCTTGAGAAGTGCCCCACAAGTCTCCAGACACCCTACACCCTTCACCTCGTGCCTCTGCTACACGCGTCTTCACCACAAGGCAGAGTGAGCCAGGCCTGCCCGTGGGGATCAGGGCCTCCACAGCCGCTGATCAGGATGTGGAGGAATCAGCCACATCCTGGAAAGGCAAGGGGCCACAGGGTTGGACAGATGGAATGACACTGACAGACCTGTGAGTCAGAACCTGAGGGAGAAATGAAAGACATTGTCAGCAGCATGAGGACCCTGGAGATCAGGGAGCCTGATTGCTAGACGCTCACAGAACAGTGAATCAAGGTAAAACCCTCCATGGCAGATGCCGAAACATTCAGCACACACTTCCAAGCAGAGTCTCACTGTGGTGTACTTGTACCACTGTCAGGACCAGTGCGAACAGCTTTTTAACACTGCCATATGGGAAGAAGGCTTCAGGGAGTCCTTTGTGATTATTAGTTCTGTTAGAACAGACTGGACCTTTGTGTCTCTGTTAACTTTTTGAGTCAACTCCATAGTGACCAGCCAGAAAACCCAACCTGAAATGCAGTCTGATGTTTCGTTAATAATACACTCCGTGTTTGTTCATGCTCTTTAATCACATGCTTTTTTGCTCCCTGGAACATCCTGTCTCTCTAGCCTAAACCAGTTCAGAGGTAAAGATGCTTTGGACTGAATCCAGACTACATGTGTATATTTTTGTCCTGCTCTGGAAGCCCTATGTCAATTTAAAACCAATTGGTAGAGTGTGTATTACTGTGTTTTCCTGAAGAATAACAAGAACCTGCTAATAAGACATACAAACAGATAGCCCCATGTGTCCCCCCACCTCCCCCTTCTCCTCTTCCAAGACAGGAAAAAACTGTAAGGGAAAGGCTAGCACCTGATAAATTTCTTAAGACTAACTGCTCATAAGAAGCTATCCAGCTTTTGCTGCTGCTATGTTTCTTAGACATCCTCAAATGTGCTAACTTTATGTATGTTCATGCTAAGGTCTTAACATTAATGTTTCATCCTAAAGTGTTTGGTTTTTCTGGTTTTGTGCGGAAGGTTCTGGTTTTGGGGGCATGTTAAACTAATCTCAAAAATTCATATTGTTTTTCTACTTCCAAAATTAGGAAACCACCAAATACAGCTCCAAGTCACTGACACTGTTATGAGCAGAATATATTGAAAGTAAACTTACCACTGAACTGCTAACAGCACAGATTCATGGGTAATTTTCACAAAAACGGTGGGTTCTCGCACTGATGCCCGCTGCACACGCACAGCCCGGCGAGCCCGCGGGCGCCCCGGACACGGGCACACCCAGCGGCAGTGAATCCTCTCTGCAGCCCCATCCACGCGATCCATGCTTTCACAAGTTGGATAACAGGTTCTCTTTGATTTCTACCATGTTGCTCAAAGTTTACAGAGTGTCTCAACGCTTCTCCCTCTTCCCATTTGTGTAATATCTAATGGATAAATTACTGAAACTGTGTCAGCACACTCGAGGGTGGTGGGGGACCCAAACAAAAACACAACACAACAACTAAAAACCCTCTAGATTTCCAGATCCCCAAAATAAGAATACACTGCGTAATGCAAAAGCTATACCAACATGGAGTTATATTTTATAATAAGAGCCAGAAAGTAAATGTATCAGACAAATGCCATTTCAAACCAAATTGTCTCAAATACTGTAGTGTAAGAGAAGCAGGACTTACTGTCAGGATGTTACAATAAAACATTTTACAGGGACATTTTAATTAGTCCTAAGAGACCTATTCTGAAACTAAGCAGATAAATTAATCAATAATTAGCAAAGTTACTGCAAAATTATTTCTCCATTTCAAGACTAAGTGTCTTCCTTTATCTTTACTTCGAGAGGCAGAAAAGTATTCTTAAAAATACCAGCTTTAAAACTCTCTTACTTGAGGCAGGTCTAAACAAAGGAATGCTAGTGTTTTATTTCAAGTCTGGAAACTTGCAGCTGCATGAACTGCAGGAGGACGGAGTGAATTTACACAGGCGGGAAGAATGATAAATTTTGCTTCTGGGAAAAAGAGCTGTGCTTTGCTTGCCAACAGGACACCAGAAACATTCCCAAGAGGGAAAGAACTTAACAATAGTTTGTAAGCCATCAATCTGCACAGCCTTCCATTAAATTTCCAGAAGTTAAAATAACATTTTGGAGATGAAAGACTAAAGCAGGAAGTATATCAGCAGAACAAGCTTGAAAAGCTGTGACCGGCAGCGCTGGGTTTGCCTCGCAGCGCGGCCACGCTGGTCCCGCAGCACGCTGCGACACCTCGCAGCGCGGCAAAGCGCTCGGCGCTCAGCTCCCCGGGGACCGCCTACTTCTTTGTTTTTTGACATTTTCCCTGAAATATTCTGATTCTGCATCCACGACAGAAGTAATGAATCTTCAGGATCACCCAAAGCAAGGACTGTCTGTAGCACAGTTGAAGGCTGGTATGCACTGGTGAGCCTGGGACAAGGGAACAGACTATTTACACATGAGCTGGATGAACAATAAGTTCAGGTAAATTGATAGCATTTTAGAACTTGTGGTTTTATTCCTGCTGAGAAGCCTGACTCCACTATCAACGCAGTCACAGCAGCGCTATGTAATCAAGGAAGCGAGTCTGAAGAATGACTCCCCTTGCTCCAAGGAACACATCTCAGCAATTCCACCCCATACTGGTAAAGAAATGATGCCCACTCCACCCATGCCCACCAGCACGCACGCAGGGCTCTGAAGACTTCGGCACTGCAAATCAATTTCCTGTGCTACAAAGACAATACTTTCGCAAGGGCAGTGACCGCGGGCGATCCTCAGCAGCCCCGCCGCATCCAGGGCACTTCCCGCAACCAAACCACACACCACTTGAATTTCTGCTCACATTGGGCCCTGCCCCATGAAAGGCCCGGCTTTCTTCACTGCAGCTCTATTAGCAGTGCCAGCGAAGAGAATTTATGCTGAGAGAGAAGGGACTGGAACTCCTTCTACAATAGGGCCAATTGTCTCAGGCTGCCACATTCAGCTAAATGTTGACTCTGTTATTTCACAACTCCACAGGAAGCGAGAGGTCAGACCCGCACTGCGGCCAGAGATGCTGTCATTCCTCTATTCACCTCAAGCCAAGACTCGCAGTGGGAGACCACTGCTTTCCAGCTTTTTTCCTCTTCCTCCGGGAGACAGACACCAGGTAGTAAATTAAAACTCCAGCAATTCTTCCAGTCTGGTTTCGTATTCTAGAAGAAACACTAGAAGTCTGAGAGTATTCTGTCAAGATCCTGAAAGAGGAATGTTGCTAGGATTTATTTACCAAGACTGGTTAATGGAGAAAGATTAATCTCTTGAGACTACCCTTGAAGGCCACACAGGAAAGCAAGAGCTATAGCAGACAGAGCTTCCTGCGACACAAGGCTCCTCTCTGCTCAAAACGGTGAAGACCTTACTCCAATTCAGAGTCCTTCAGAAGCTGCACTTGCCAGTACGTATGTAAAATAAGAACAACCACTTAACAGGAATAAGACTGTTATTCTTGCCTTGTTATGAATAGACAACCTGCAGTTTTGCTCTCAGTCGATGATGTATGAATTCCCTTGGAGAGCTGCTTGGCCACCTAATCCCTTAAAAGCAGCCAAAAATTTTCTTAACCTGTACGTATATTCTTCCTCTCTCAATTAACACGAGGAAAAAAACCACTGAGTTTAGCCAATGAAAACCTATTCACAATAGTAATCAAGCTATTCTTCTCAAGAGGAATATGCATGGGCCAGGTAAACATAATGTAATTTTCAGCTAGTTGCGAACGTGCTCTGAGCTCATGAAGAAAACCTGGAATATCCGGACAAGACATGAATGAGTCCTGCTCTGATGAAACTTTGACCGCGCTGTTTCTGATGGTCCGAGCGGCCAGAGGTCTATGGAGGAAATGGTAATGCCTCGTGCTCTCATGCAAACGAGCAGGCAAAAGTTAGTAAGAAAAGCCTCAGCAACAGAAATGAGCTATGCTCCATTACGACACTGTCCCTCATGTTTTGAACCTTCTCAGAAGGGAAATCTGAGAGCATGCAGCAGCAATGAACAAGCATCAAATGTATTCTGTCAAAGAACCTGAAGGAACCCCACCTCTGTGAAGCAGAGAGATCTCATGCCCATCTCACGGTGCGGTCCGCATTAGAACACAGTGTAGGGGGCGCTTCTGCCTCCTTGTAACACTCAGCATAGCATTTCAGGCGGTGACCCAAAGCCAAATTCAACACAGCACAGGTGCGTAGCCTAGGTTCTGTTGTGCTGAGAACACTGCTCTTGAGGTGTGATAAAGTGTACGTGCTCAAAGCTATGCAAAAGAAGAAAAAGTAAAATAATGGACAGAAGTGTCATCATCAAGACATTAATAACAGGCCAATGATTCAAGGAAAGAAATACTGACGTGAAAAGGTAACACAAATTCAAAAATTCTAACAAGAAAAAGAAAGCAAAGAAATTCCATGTTTTGTGCTGCTCTCCGTGAGGTCCCAGTGCTTCTGCAGATGTTCATGTAAGTGCTCCCTTCCCTTGATTATGATTCACTAATGCCCTGTAACAATCGGAGAAGAGTGTTGGCAAAAAACAAGTGCCACGCATCTTCCTTTCCAGCCCTCCAGATGATTCAGGAGCAATTATTTAAAAGTCATTACATTGCTCATCTCTAGGGGTGAGTCAGAGAACTCGGAAGTGACTCGAGTTCCAGACCATCTATGTGGACCTTACAGTCTTCTGGCACGATTCCCACAAGACCAAAACTATTTCTAGGACTGACTGCTTTGTGACACAAGGTCTGTTGTCAGGGGGTTGTCAGACACTATAGCAAGGAGGGAGGTGAGGCTCAGGGTACCGAGGACAAACGCGGGTGCTGTGTCACTGGCCCTATTTACTTGTACACATACATTATGAGCATACTTCCAGCAGCTTATTACCATGCAATCAAATGCAAATAACAGTTTCCCGATGTTATGAGAGTAAATAAAAACCCCACACTGTCATAAGCATAAGCACAAGCACTCAAAATTATTGATTACAAGGATGAACACTATCTGCCATTTGTTCACACCTAGGAATGAACATGGCAAATATTTTTAAAACACTATCTATATCTGTAAAAGTCTTTCGGGTGCCTTAGGAGCTTGGTTTGTTTTTTGTTTCTTTCTTTTATTTGTTTGTATTGTTGTTTGTGGGGTCTTTTGGTGGTGGTGTTTTCCCCTCAAGAACGTAGCTAAGTACTAATAAAGCCATATCAGTGTTAAACTTATTTCTGGATGCTAAGTACTGCTGTAGATCCCAGTGGTATGTAACTCACAGACATATGATATAGCCATTTTCTGCAATGCACACTCTAAGCGAGCTAAAAGTAAACTTAATCTTTCCTAGAGCTTTACTCCTGTTCAGCCTTAATGCTTGTTCTTTATAGTAAGCTGTTCATGATAGTATGTAGATGGAATCTGGAAATGAAAGGATGTTCCTCAGTCACGGCTATGCCATGTGCTGAGAAGTTAATTTTATTATGCATGGATTCCCAGAAGAGGTCAGATGGACACGGGCATCACTATAGAACTGACTCTTGAGTAGTTTTCATATGGGGATTACTTCATATTGGCAGGAAGGGGAAGATTTATCCGTTGGTCAGAAACCATCAAGGGGCCATTGGAAACCACAGAGGAAAAATGTAGTGCTCTAAATTCTGATGTTTGCAGGATCTACGTTCATACTACACCACCCTGGGGTTTAACAAGATCAGGTAGCCAAGTCTGGTTACCTTTTTTGGCATGAATTGCCAGAAAACAACTGTTTTAAAAAGCAGGTGCTTCAGTTACAGCTCTATATGAGAGATTAGTGATGCCTTTGAAATGTCACTTCATACCCCCACAGGCACGTTTGCAGCATAAGGTGAACTGAAAGCAAGAAATGTGAGTTGGAGTGCAAGTTGTGACATAGAAAATACCAACCACCTTGTCGATCAGCTGCTCAGACACGAAGCGGATTCCAGAAGAGCTCTCTCTTAGCATCTGTGGTTCTGCAGCAACCGACAGCCCGAAGCGTCAGGCTCCCAGGCAGCGAGCAGGAGGGCGCGCGGGCCGCGCTGACAGGCGGAGTCCTGCGCCACTGCGCGGTGCTAGAGACCGAGGCCCGCTCGGACGGGGCGCCCGGGCGACGCTGCAGCTCACACGGGGCCAGAGGGGCCTGTCCACCACGCCTCTGCCTGAGGAACCATGCAAGCTCTGCACCCATACAAGTCTGACGTGCCACCTCAGAGCATCTGCAGAAACACCAGGGAAAGAACGGCACAGGAATACAAGCAGTACACTGCAACATAAATTCCACCGTGTCCCTGGTTTTCTTCTACATGCGCAGGTCCGACAGCTCAAGCAGTTCTCCAAGCCGCCAGTTCAGAGCCGTGCCACGCTAACTCTAATGCGGAGGAGGCAGGGGGTGATGCCTGTTTAATTCAGTTTACAGAGTACAGCTCCTGCGTATCCAACTACAGCCTTAGATTAAAGTTTTTAGGCTTTGCCCCCTAATAATGGTTATCAGTTCACTCTGTACAATGAAATCCGCCCTTCACACAAAGTAACCGGGAGTTTCACTGAGGCAGCAAGAACATGGAAATGTAGAGATTGATTCTCAACTATCTATGTGAAGTTCAAAGTCTACTCTTGCTAACCTTGCCTCTGCAAAAACTTCCTAAACATCATTTAGCAATGTATTTTAAGTTGACCACAGGAAGCGCAAACAGGAAGGTCCAGGAGAAGCCTTGTCTACCCCTCAGGCACTTCCTGCACTTGTCACAAAAGCATAATGCAAAATTGCTAAGAAAATGTTTCATGTTTAGGTTATGCTTTTTCTTCCTTTTAGGCAAGAAATCTTTGTTCATCAAAAACGGCGCCCTGGCAGCAGCAGTGCCGCTCCCGCGCGCTGCGTCTGGCTGGAGCCAAGGTGCTGGGACAGCATCTCATTAACCAACTTTGGGAGCGAACTCAGAATGAGCCAAACCAAAGCTCGTAGTTTTTCGTCCCACTCTTCAAGCAGAGTGGGAGCTCAACAGTAACTTCATCTGTTGGGCCACACTTGCTGAAAGGAAATCACCTATACTCCTCCTTTCCACCAGCCTTGTCATCACTTGACTGACAGAAGCAAAAGCTCAATTGTCCTTTTGAGGAGAAAGCAGCTGATTCCAGCATTCCCACGTTAAAAACAGACCCTACACAACAACTGAAAAGGCCAGCAATTGTTCCCCATTGCCACAGCTATACAATACCACCACCCCCCTCACCCCCAGTCATGACAGTTCACAGTGAATTCTCTCTTCATGCTCAGACATCTCAGCAATGAAAGCAAGAACAGATGCAAAACATTCACAAAAACATTTTCACAAGTATTAATATATTTTTTCCTAAAAAGCCTACGGTGCCTGACTTTAAACGCATGAAGCAAAATCTGTAACGGTTAGGCTAAGTCTAAATGTGCGTTTGGTCCAGCCACAAGCTGATGCTACACTGAAGTAAGAGTTGGGCATTTTTCATCCCTGCTTCATTTCCACGGCCAGAAAAGGAATGTGCGCACCAGCATGTAGACGGAACACACTCTGTTTTAAGTAGGTACCTGACCCTGATGACCGCAGAAGCAGGATCTTGAAGAGTCTGCTGCTTAATCCAGACACAGCATCTGATCTCTGCTGAGCATTAACAGAGGTGCTTCTCTGCACTATTCCCTTTCTCAGGGCAGTTTGTGCTTGCCTATTCCCACTGAAATCTCTACATCCTAAGTAATCACAGCACACTTCTCTATTGTTCTACACAGTTCCTGACAAACTTGAACAAGAAAAAACTAAAAAACTAGCAAGCAAAGATTTGGTGTCCTTAACCATAAAGGTCATTGCATCTGTATTCACACAAGTCACAAAGGAAGCGGGGAGGCAGAACCAAACCAAAAAAACACCAAAGAAAACCCACACTGGACTCAGAGAAAACTTCAGTTCCTCTGGAGAAGGTTTTAGTGAAGACTTCACGGTGTTCTCACAGCCCATTGTAAAATCAGCCCACAGGTTTTAGGTAAACATGGAGTCTTCGTAGTCTCTCATTTCATTATGGTTCTCAGGAAGCAGGCAGGATTTGCGTGCCTGTTTCTGCTAGCATTCAAACGTTCTGTACTGTCTGCAGTGCCTTCCATGTCCCTTCCTCAAAAAATACTATTAATTTTGCCAAAAGTCTTACTACCGAGAGAGTTTTCCTGCAGTATAAGGAAATAGTACCTATTTCAAGTCCTTCACTCAACCATCAAGTCTTCTGTGTCACCACAGAAATCAGAAGGCAAAGCTTTTTTTTCTGTTTATTTTTTTTTCCAGAGGATATTTTCTGGAAGGCCCATGGGGGGGCAGCCTGCGCCCCCGACTCCAGAGCGCGAGACACATAACGCGCGTGCATCAGCAGCCCTCGGGCTCCAGTTGTAACAGCATTTCCCTCCACGTCAGGGCAAAGATCCTGTGCCTGACCAGAGCTAAAATCAGGGAATGCAGCTTTCTCAATTACCTTCTAAACTGAGGGACTGCAAGTCAAATTACAGAGTTCTGTGAATTTGATTTCTTCAACTAATGCACACACAACAAAAGCCACAATGGGTCCTGGGGCAAGAAGGGGAGATAAGCCCTCTAGAAGGCCCATGGTCTTTCAGCTCCTTAACAGAATCTTGGTAGCACCGATTCAAACCAAATCAGTTGCTTCAGTCCATGCTGAAATTGTTCTAATGCCGCATTCCTTCTGCAGGAAGCTTATCTCGCCTGATTTTTCCACTAGTACACAGACATGCCCCAGACTGGCCATCTTCTCTCTGCCCTGTCTTTCCACAAATCCTTCCAGATTGCAGCTTTGTGCTGCAAGATGCTGAGAGCATCCAGAACCTTATGGTGACACCAAAAGTGACATCAGAAGGCGTGTCCATGGCAGCGGCTCGGTGACGGGCGAATGGGTGCAATCACTGAGCAGAGGCAGAGGACAGGACCACCACGGAGGTTCAGCACAGCTCTACAGGCATGTCTGGAACACACGTTCATAACACGTCTGCCACATCTGGAAAATCAGAGAGTAACTTCAGTGGGCTTCACAAACAGCAAAGCCCACCCCTCCTGACCAAAAAGACCACGCAAGTTAAATGTATTCCACCTGATTAGCATAAGCCCTTTTAGAAATATTATATTATAATGTCTTCCATGTGGAATATTTTCATGTGCTGAGATCAAACTCCATTATGATCTGGTGAAAGTAAAAGTAAGGCAGTTTCTTTTTGCCTCAGAACAGCGAATATTCCTTGTGATTTAACACATCATGGTGTATGGAAGACGTCTGTCCTGAGTCTTGGACCATTTGAGATCTGCCACCTTGCATCAGCAAATTCAAGCACTGGTAGTATCACCACAGGCAAGCTTTAAAATTAAAACAAATCTGCTTCCTGTACACAAAGCCATGCAAAATGAGATTTCAGAAAATCATAGATTTTTTCTTTTTAACCCACAAAATAAATCCCCCCACGCCAACTGGGTTTCTGTTTAAGACTCATGGATTGCCTACAGGTACTGCTGTGCTACCTCTGCCTCCGGGAAAAAGAGATAAATGTTACCAAGAATTAGAACAGGGAGCAAACTGTACTGTCAGCTGAGCCAATGCAGGTATACCCTGTTAGAGTTCCCTCGCCTACCACTGCTTACTTGCTAAATACACTGACCGATGAGTCAGTCATTGCAACAAAATGATGTAATGTGCAAAAATTCTGAACTAGTAACCTCCAATATTCTTTGAACACGCAGGAATAACCCCTGCATTAGCAGGGAGCAGCAAGTACAAGCTGCCGCTGCCTTGGTGAGTCATGAACAAAAGAGACTTGGCATCTCCTAGGGCTTTGTGTAACCCTCCTCCTCATGTTCTTCTACTGCAAGCCAACGTTTTCCAAATTGGGCACATAGTATGAGCACATCTGTGATGCTTGCTACCTCCCTACTACATCCCATCAGTGACTCATTCCAGTGTGCCCCAACCAACTCGTGCTTCGTGACCTGTGCTCCTCTGTTTACATATATCTATTCACTAAAACATATGCATTTCTGCATTGGATCCGTTGAAGTGGGGAATCACCCTTTTGCTGCTCCAGGTCATGGTTACTCTGACAAAACCAGAAAAGCCTTCTCTGTCCCATGAATGCTTCACTTTCCTTTTCCACACAAAACATCAAGAGATTTTTACTTCTAATTACAAACAAATTTAACTCAAAATTGCAAACAGTTTTCATACAAGAATCCTGGCAGAAAGCACCTTAGTATTTGCCATATTCTAGCACAAACACATATTTACTTAAAGGCTAAGTACTTGAAAGCTGGCAAGGCCAGGATACAAGGAAAGCTGCACTGTTTAACCTGCCAGCTCCAGTTACCTTCTCAGCAACATAGGCCCAGGTATCTTAAATGTGAGGTGGAAAGAAAAGGAATGAGCATGTTCAACTAAGAAAAAGAATCTGCTGCTGTCTATGCAGCTGGGAATTTGTGTGTATTTGGACAGCAGGCCTGGGTTAATGCTTCACTAGCCTCTACAGTTTATACAGTAAAATCAGAATGGTAAATAAGCTTAAATGAAAAAAGAATATATATTAATAGGCAAAAATCTCAGACCCACATCGAACAGTTTCTTGCAGTGCTGAATGAAGTGCCTTCGCTAGCTGCACACACGGCCCTTGCAGACAGGCAGTGACATCCGGCTGATGTGTAAGGGGTTCCCAATACACTCCGAGCCACACGACTGAAGCTGCAGCTTCTGCACAGCCCTGATGTGCCATGTTTGTGACAGGGCTGTGGGAACAGAATAACAAGGAGAAGGGCAAACAGCGGAGCAATTAATTCCCCCTCCAATCAGTACACACCAGGCTATATGCATCACCTCCCACCTCAGAGAAAAGAGCCCCTGAGAACTTCAGGCTCTCCACCACTGAAGACAGATCATCTCCAGTTTTTGCTTTGCATTTGCATAAATCTATTCCTCTTCCTTACTAGCAGCTTCGGGGACTTCCATTTTCTTATCCTTCAGGATGCAGATAGTAAGCCTGACACGGTTTCAGCATCATCAAGATCAACTCAGGGCCTTTACCCTACTGGTCCTTGATAGGCATGAGCACATTCTAGAAAGGGTTGGAGGAAGCAGAGATTAAAAGTACACCTTGCCTTGCCAGCTTTCAACAAAACAGAAAACATCTCCATTCCCTTAGTCTCTTTGGTCAGAAAGAAGCAGAAATTATTTGGCCCCAGCACCACTCGTGGCCCAGTAAGCATTCCAGCTTTCCCTCTCAGCATTCCAAGCAGAAGAATCAGCACAAAGGGTTTTTGCCTTTTCCTCTGATTAATACACACGTAAATTTACACATGGCAAGCGCCGGACATATTTTGGTATTGCTTAAGAAACATCTGTGTTAGGCAAGCAGAGGCTAGAGTGATGGAAATCGCCTTACTGGTTCTACGAAAGGCTAACTACAAACGAGGCCATGAGGTTAGGACAACATTTCTGTAGTTAACACATACGTCACATCAAGAGGAAGCTGCAAAGCAAACTTGCGCTGCTGCTGCAACAACTCCAGAGGTTGTGTGCTGAGCCCAATGCAAATAACTGCTCTGACTTCTTAACAGCACCGTGATGCACAGCAGCAGTCATTGCACTATGCACAGAGAGAGGCAGCCTTTCCATTGCTGGTAGCAACAAAGCAGTAGATATTCTGGAGAGAGGAAAAAAAAAAATGAAAAGTATCCATCTAATTCTGTGTCTTGCTTAAGAGAGTTGCCAATACCAAGTTCCTTAAAGCAGCATGCAAAACAACAGCCCTACAGATTAGCTCTTTCTCTGTAAGGAAAGCTCTTACCTGGTTATCGAGTTTTCTTTGTGCAATGCCTCATCCCTTTGAACCATAAAGGCCAACACCACCCACTACACTCCAAGTGATCCTCCTGGCTCCAATGCTTCTCTCTGGAAAAATCACTAACAGACTTTGGCCGAGGTCCAGCTCACCCTTCACCTTGGCAAGTGTCTGAGCTGGGAGTTTTACGACTGGGGAGAAGCAATCCTTCAGCAAGGATCATCAGCAGGTGAGCACAGGACAGGACCCCCGGCGAGACAGGATCGGTGGCAATGCCAGCACTTAAGAAATCCTCTAAGGCGGGTTCTAGGCAACGGCCTCTCTCAATGGCAGGAGATACAGGTGAGGACGCACACAGCTCAGCAAGCTGCCCTCCCGTCCACCAGGCCTTACCTGTTCTGAAGGGAATTTCTCTAGGAACTCTGCTAACTAGTCATAATGGTGCTTTAAAGACACAATACTGCAAGAGCCTAACCAAATGAAAGTCAGAATTGCTCGTCACAGGGAGTCCCCCCGGGGCAGGACTCAGCCTTCCGAGGGGCTGCGGGCAGACTGCTCAGCGCTGCTGCCAACACAGGGCACTGGTGGCTTGTCCCTCTGACACAAGGGGCAGCTCCCAGGAGCCAGGGAGGGTCCTCAAAGGCCGCGGTGCCCGGGGACCCACCGGAGCAGCCCTGGAGCATGCCCACGGCATCATCTTCCTCACTTGGTTAAACGCAGACGAAGCACAGCTGCATTTCCCCTGTTTCCACAGAAAAGCTGCATTGAAGGTGACACTTCAGCTCAGCTTTTCTCTCATTTCTGTTTTCCAGTCCAGTTTCTTCAGAGATGGCAGTCAGATCTAACATTCTTAAGAGGAGGGCTAGCCTCTCCTGAATCCTATCCAACCTGAAATACTGGCTTTGTTGGCTGGGGGCCCAGGTGAGGCTGTAAGTGTGACACTACATGCAGTGCCTTTGCTTAACCTTTTCCCTCCCACACTGCCAGAATGTAGTCTGGATACTCTGACATCTTTGCAACAAAGAGGATTTCACATACAGCTTTTTCCTTCCCCTTCCAACCGAGCGTGCCCAACACTCTCCACTGCAGCAGCCGCCACCAGCGCGGTCCCTTCCGAACCCGCAGCAGACACGGCGCCTCTCAAGCGCCCAGCGGCGCGGGAGCCTCCGGCCCATCTCGGGAGGGGCTCAACGGCACCCGCGCCTTTGGCCGACCGCTCACCCTGTCCCACCCCTCTTGACTCAGCCGCAAGGAAGCAACGTCCTTTTCCCTCTTACTGTTTGGCCCAAACAAGAGTCTTGTAGGCTTCTACACACAGAGAATCCAGGTTCTTTGCACAGACTTAGTTTCAGACACAGAATCCTGAACCTTCATGGTGACTTGAGATGTTTAGCAGCCGTTCTCCAGCTGTGCCGCAGCTAGCTGACCAAAAAAATAAATAATTTTTAAAAGTTAAACTAAGTGTTCAAACAAATTCCTGGGACATATTATGGCAGCTGGCTCTGGCAGTTCCGTAATTCATTGTCTTTAAACACAGCAGCTGCTCCGGAGTTTCTGTCCTTAGCTCCTCATTGGGGATGACTCTTTCTTCTAAAATTGTGAGAGGGCTTTACTTACCATAAGAAAAGCCTTACGCTAATCAGTGTAATTCCTCAGCCTAGCATGTTTAGAAGGGAACTCTTCGAAAGTTAATCGCTGTGTTGGCTTTAAGCGTTGTGAAAGCAAACAATGCGTGTATATTCTGGGCAGGGTCACCTGGAAAAATGGGATTTGAGCAGGCTGGACAAAGGCACTCCTACAGCTTTCTGTTTGCCTGTACTTGCTACTAATTGGATTATATGACAATTTAGGGTGAAAGAGACTTCAGAAGGGAAATGGATTTCAATTTTGCAACAACAACAACAGA
This sequence comes from Columba livia, assembly GCF_036013475.1. Lineage (NCBI taxonomy): Eukaryota > Metazoa > Chordata > Aves > Columbiformes > Columbidae > Columba > Columba livia. The sequence goes on from NC_088622.1 coordinate 129,326, forward strand.
TTACAGACTGCGATATCCCAGCTACCTTAAATCTGACTTCAGCAGTCGAGTCTTACGTTGGGTGACTCAGGGTTACTCAGCTATCAGGACAAATTATCAAGCCAACCCTTTCACTTTGACACCAAGAAATAATGACTCTCGTGACATTTCTTCCTGTTCACTTGCTTGCCAAATAATATTGTTGATATCTTCTTTACAAAATAAACACCGGCTTCCAGAACCTGATGTGCAAGCAAGCTGCTCCAGCTTCTCTCAAGTACAGATAGCAATGGTACAGTTTACATAATTTCCCAAACCTGTAAATTCAAGTGATTAAATACACTTAACATGACTTTTATGGCACAGAATATACTTACGCATCTCCATTTAAAAGCAGCAAAGCGGCCTCTGGAAATGCCACAAAGCACAAATACCCTGCAGATCCACAGGCATCCTGGGGCCTCGAGGTGAGATACAAAGCCCTGCTATCTCCTCTGGCCCAGCCACCCAGCGCTGGCGCGAACTACAGACCCATCAGCCTCATGGATACAGATGGCAACGCCGGCTATTGGTGCAACCTCAAAGAGGAAAAGGGAAAGTGTAAAATAATCTCTCATATCTAGGTTGAGTCTAATTTATCCTACTACCTGTGGCAATTTCAAAGCACGCATTGAAGGGCACGAGGGAGTGTGTCAGGTATTGCACAGGAACTCCTCAGCAAACATATAGGGAAGGCATTATCCCTGAGACATTTGCCAATATCCTTCACCACCTTTGCTGGTGACTGTACTGGAACACAGGCTTCTTAAAGCCTCCTGTTCCTTACACCGTCTCTTTGTTTTAAAATAAGCTATAACCACCTCATGCTAGAGACTGATTTAGGAACCTCCAAGCATTAAAATGTAAAGCATACCCTCCAACAACTCCCAGAAAAAAATGCCCAGAAAGCAATCTAAAAAGCCTGAAAACAGCTACCGGCGTAGCTGGACTGTTGGTCTGACCCATGTTCATTTTATTCCCACACACAAATCTCTCAGCTTTAGTTGAATCCACAGTCAAACAGAAGATTCAAATTCGCAACTCCAGTTTGCGCGCTGTCTTGATACTCACGCACACACACGAGAGCCTCAACAGGCGTCATTTTCATTGCACAGTTCCAGATTCTCTCTCTTTTCCATGGAAGCGTGGGCTGTCCTGTGGGAGCCAGACGGGGCTGCTGAGCTGCTGTCGGGCGCGGGGCTGGAACACAACACCCTTCGACTGGCAAGGAGAAGAATTCTCCATGTCTACCACGAACATGCCAGAGGTTGTCACTGGTGTTTGTTGTGTGTGAAAGACGAGCAAATAAGCAGACAAACATTCTCATCTACAATGAGCACATTGGAAAAGGGCAAAATAACATATTTGCAGAGTACTGTGCAGCAAGCCCTCTGCACACGTGCCCTCCTGTAGGTAAAGCTTACTGTCAAAGTTACAAAAAGAAGATTTAAGAGAAATCATGAACCCACCACTAGAAAACTTGTCCTCTTTGTAAGCCCCCAGTTCTCCATCAATATAGAGACAGCATCCTTCCCTGCTAGATTTAGTGGATACTAAAGCAACTTGGAGATAAGGACTGTATTACTAGAAATCACTTCACAGCAGAAATTTCATGAAGGATTTACTCTGAAACCACTGCTTCCAGCGAGACCAGAAAGCCTGGGAGGTCACACCGAAACTAGAAAGCGCCTGTGTGCCACGGCTGAGATTGAGCCCCATGCCTTTCCTTCCCCAAAAAACTCTGATAGCAGACTTGGTTCAGTTTATTTACAGGTTTGCGGGTAATTTTTTAACTTGTCAAAACATATGCCAGGCATGTGTGCAGCAGCCAGATAACTTATCATGTAAGTAATTTCTGAAAACAGCAGGCAGAAATAAACATGTAATACAGATGATTATCACTTATACTTTGATTTTGGCTTCATGCTACTATCTTTGCATCACTGTATTTAATTACACTCCACATTTCCTTCATGATTCATCATTGCATAACAAACTAGATAGCCACTTTATGGGTGTGTTGCAGGTTTGCACAATTAACTGAGTCTATTGGACTGGAAATGACGATTTGTATTAACTGAAAAGATCATGTGGCTGCATGGTTTGTGGGTGTTGGTTTATTAGAATGGAAAGTGCCAATTAGAGAAGCAGAAAACAAAGACAAACTCATTATGTTTTAAAGAGAAGTACCTATGACTTCCTGGAAATGTTAAAGCTTATCTGGGGTAGGATTCCCAGTTGCTAAATTACACAGAAAACTGCTGTTCCCCTGTTCAAATGAGCACACGGGACTGGCCAAGGAGGCGCAGGAGAGCAAAGCCCGCGGCACGAGTTCCCAACGGCCGCCGCGTCCCCCAGCCCCCGGCGCAGCGGCCCCCCCCGCGTCCACCGCCCCCCCCGGCGCAGCGGCCCCCGCCCCGGCACAGCGGCGGCCCCCCGGCGCAGCGGCCCCCGCCCCGGCACAGCGGCGGCCCCCCCGGCGCGCTGCAGAGCTGCGCTTCCCCCGGGTCTTCAGCTCCAAAGCAAAGTCAGTCCGATCATACGCAACTCTCCACGTCTGCTTTCAACAGCCCCGTCTCACTACCACAAATTTACATGAAAAAATGTAAAACTCAAATGCCTCTGACCTGACTAAAGCTTTTATTGTTGACTATGGTACTCACACCATTTTGATTAACAATTAGAAGATGATGCTTATGACAAAGCAGACACCATACAACTTCCGCAGTTGAAATCAAAGATGTGCTAAAAACTCAACTTATTTAGTTCCTCAAACAAACCTCCACCACCATTTGGATTCACCCCTCAAATGAAATGGGAAGTATTTCCCATGAATTCTCTGCAATGTAGTTAAAACCAAGAAATTGCATTAGTGAATTATGCATTGTAAATCTTTGAAATTTGAACACTGAAGGCACTTCAAGAAATAGACATCAAAACCACGTCACATTTTGACATGACAAAAACCAGAAGCACATTCAGCAGCAGAGTCTCACTTTTTTGGGGTGTCTGTAGCAAGGGATCAGTAGTGCAGACACAAGCACACATCTCAAAATATAAATGCTCGACAGACCGTTGTGTCCCCTTCCACATACCCTGTATAGACAGAATCTCAAATATGAATAAAATTAACTTTATACTGTTTAGGGATCAAGTTACCAAACTATTAATTTCTACAATTATACACTTAGAACTGTTTCCAAATACTGTTTCTATATATATAGCTTTTCGACTAAAATTACTGGTTCAGAATGAGAACAAGCTGAGCTCCACCCCCACTGTCCGTCCTGCTCAAACCGCTGCAACCCCCCCGGCTCCCCAAAGCCGCACACGGTTCCACCTTCGGGCCTTGTAAATGCCCGAAATCTCCTTCCCCTGCTTCCAGAGGTCTCACAAATACCCACCTGACACTTCAGACATCCAGAGCTTTCCTGGGTTATGTTTGTAATGGCATGCTATACTTCTAGGCAGTCAGTTTTCCTTACTATTTATTTTGTAGAGGTCATAAGCCAGACCTATTGATGATACTTGATAAATAAATTATTTTTTCAAAAGAACAGACTACGGAATTGCCCTTAATAGGTAAAAAGGACAGAACAAGCCACAGGAAAAGACACAAAGAAAGCAAATAGCGGATTGCTGCCATTCTTTCCAATCTCAGTGAAGCTGCCTGCCCAGTTACGACTGTGAAAGGCTGACCAGTTCTAGGCTTGCCACCACAAAATACCTAACAGCTATAGGTGCTGGCAATGTTGAGTTATTTCTCCAGAGTTCCTGTTCCATGTTGACAAACAAGGGTCTGGCCATGGCAATGCACGCGTCTCACCCGGGCAGCGCACGCCGCGCGCCTGCGGACTGGCTCGGTGCACGCGGCCTCAGCAGCACGCGCTGCAGCGCGCTGCCCAGGCCCGGGTCCTTCCGCAGCCGGCCTCCCTCATCTAATGCATGGCCCTCACCCCTGTGTCCTTGACAGAGTAATTAATCAACTTCACCGTGTGCGAGGACCAATTCAGAGGCCCCCACATGGGAAATGCTCTTTGCAGTGTGCAAGCCGGTTGAGACCTCTGGGAGCAAACAGACAGAAATCCATCCCTGGCAAGGATAAGAAACACTACACAGACACTGAGTATTTTGCGGTTTTCGGATGCAAGCTCACTTTGGCTGTTTATCAAAGCCAACACACAAAGAGGGGTATAACAGCTCAGACTGAGCACTATGCCACTACTCACATAGCTTCTAGCTGTTTTGAAGAGCAGCCACTTCTGCTTGCAAAATACTGTGTGAATGCATCGTATCGTTCGTAGGCCATTTAGCTTCAGCACAAAGATGACAACTATCTATCTAGTGAGATGACCACAGCAGAAAAAGCACACGGAAAAACAAATAGTATAACAGACCACGGTAACAGAATGTTCTTGGGAAGGATGAAAAGGAACTTCAGTGCTACTGCAGACCCTAAGACCGCATGTGGATAGATTGCAGGAACTTTCCCCAAACGGTCATTATGTGTAACTCTCCGCTTGTGTGGAACGCTGTGCCTACAGGGCGTACAGACACAGCTGCGCGGCCGCTGCAGCGAGGCCTCGGCTCTGCACGGCGGGAGAGGGGATGCAGGAGGGCAGTTCAGCTAGGAACTGAGCCAGCTCCTCCGTCCCTGCTCATGTGCCCAGCATCCGGGGTGAAACGTCTCACAACACTGTCCTGAACGAATCCAATCTAACCGGCACTGAGCGAGCGCCGCATGCTTCATCAGACTGGAGCTTTGCTTCCCAGTGGCCAGTTCACATGCCTGAGAGCATGAACAAACTCAGCCTGGAGGACTGTCTAACAACGTCCCCACAGCAACAGGATGGCTGTAACGTTTCTGCGAGGCATTCAGATATTACAGAATGGATGGCAAAAACCAGATGTGGCTGTGGCCATTTCTGGGAAACACAAGAGTGAACAAACGGCTATTTTTAATTTATCAAGTTCCATTCCACTCTAAGCTGCTACAGAATCTGTGTCAACCTTTGTGTCCTTTTTTGATCTCTTTCCTCACTCAGCTTATGCTTATGTGCTGAAAAAGTCTAAGCACATGATTACCCCATCCAGGCAACATGCCTTTGAAATGGCTTTTTAATCTAGACTCTCCACTCCCTGACAGACTGACTTTTGCAGTATGTCTGTATTTGCTGTCTAGACACTTGAATATGCTAACCTCTAATTTAGCCCTCCTTTACTGACCCATGAGTTTCCTCCCTTCTGTGGGTCTTCTGGCTAAACTGGAAATGCAACACACTCATTCTGCCCTACACCTGCCCGGTGTAACTGCATTCATACCAACCTGACCAGTGAAGTAAGCACATTTCCCTCATTCACAGCAATGACAAATCCTCACACTGGAGAAGTTTTGTAGTGCTCTCCTAATCCTGCTCCCTTCTTTGCTGCCTCCAGACTTAAAGAACTGTGCAGTCCTTTCCTGGAGGGATTCGGGACACATATGCAGAGACAAGGACCTAAGCTGAATCTTGTAAGCAGAATTAAATCATTGTGTACCCAGTTACATAGGCAGATAACAATAGAAGAGTCTGATTGAAATATGAAAGGGAGAAGAAAATACAGATGTATGCTAACAGCAGCCACGCTGCCTCAGATCCAAGGTCCACCTAACCAAATATTGCCCTAGCACGGGGAAGAAGGCAACAAGGTGTTGAGGCAGCGGGCAATGGCCTCTCCCAGCACAACGCGCTCTCTCTGCAGCCTCAATGGGTTTTTCTTTCATCAGGCTCTCTGTGCCCAGTTTTTGAAGCCATGTAAAACTTCTGGCATATGCAGCATTCAGACAGATATAATCAAGGCACACAGATGAGTGCTCACAAAAGCCATGCTGTACTTCCACTTCAGACAGTACGTTTGCATCACAAAACACTTCCATACGCCTGAAGAATAAAAGATTTGCTATCTGTGTCAGTTTCTACAGGTGACTTAAGAGGCAATTTAGCATTACCCAATTGCTTTAAAGTCTTGTATGGGGTGAATTTGCACAAAGCCCGAGTAATGGCCCCTGTAGGAGGCTGAATATCAGCATCAGGTCTGCACAGCTGTGTATTGTTACCCTTGCAATACCAGAGTCTGCATCCCTGACCTTTGGATGCACCTTACACTCAAACCCATTGGCTTTGCCCATTCCTTGCACACGTACGCATCTTTCCCTGTCACACAGTAAGTACCACCACAGAACATCCCCCGTAAGTAAGTATCAAGTTTAACCACTTGTATGTTGGGCAATATGATTTCTCCACCCGCGTACCAGCACAGGAGTTTACCACCGCGGCACCGCAGTCCTGTTCTCAGGTCAGTGAGACGGCAGCAGTTCCAATGCATCCCGTAGGTATTGGTTTTTTCCCTCAAATTAACAGAAGTTCAAGTTGATTTCCCTCACTTGAGGGTGGCAAATGTTCAAAACACAGGTAAGAATGTTGTTACCTGCACACTTTGTTTACACAGTCATCACGCAAGCATCACTACAGTAAGAGAGTACCACACCAACTCCTTAACCTCAGCGTTCACATGTAGATCTGCTCTGTCAGACTACTACAAAACAGAAGATAAGGACCTGAATGAGACCTATGAAATGAAACTACATAAGGATCGCACATAGTTTAACTTCTACTGTGCACATCTTGATTCTGCTTAAGGTAAAGGCTGTGATCTTTTAAGAAAGAGATAAGGGACGTGACAAGTCATTCATTTTGGAAGTCCATATCCAAGCCAAGGTGTTATATTTTATTCTATCGAATAATGACAGAATTTGGCACTTGTCAAGTGGGAAAGATTTATTAATAGGCCAACTTCTGCACTGCTTTTTGCTAGGTTTGCTTGCCCCAAGCAGTCCCCTACTAAAGGTTTCATAAAGGCTACATCTGAAATAACTGGTGACAGACGGTGTTGGCTCTGCAGAGGCACCTCGGAGCTGCTGTAGGACTGTATCTACACCACCCTCGTTCACACATCCAGCCATGCAAAAACTAGCACCACAGCATCCAGCTTACGCTTTGTTTACCTCTCCTCAGCAAAGCTTTTCCTCTCTGATGACTTACCACAATTACCTCTTCTAGTCATTAACAACACAGAAGAGTGTCTAAGCTAGTAATTCCCTTTCAGGTAAGCAGACCGGAGGCATGCTTGCTCGGAAACACAGGAAAAACCCCAAACTTCCTGCTCAAGAGCAGCTGCCACGAATAGGTAGGACTAAGGAATAATGCAGCAGCAGCTACTATAAAGCAAATACAGTGTTTATAGAACCTGGCTCATGAAAAAAAAAATCACTCCAATCTACAGAATGACACACGAGAACTGTATCAGACATTCTATCCTAAAAATACAGATCTATTACTTGTCATGTTAGTCTTCCAGTATGAAATTTTACTTTCATCATTTTCTAGCTTCCTAAAGAGATTTTGCATTTTGCTTCCCCAGCTGCTGCTTACATTGACACCTCTGTCCTCTCAAAACCAACAGAAATAGCAACCAGAAATGTTAAGTGTTGAAAATGGGAAATATCAAGGGAATAGAGATCACTGAAAAGGCGTACACTGCAAAGCGAGCTAGAACCAGGAGCACCGGATCGAATGACATCCCAGGGATTCCCTCTGCAAAGGGAATCCTCCAGGGAAGGGAGCACCATGAATTAAAGTCCGTGATATTGGTTTTTTCTATACATAATTCAGACATTTTGTTTATTGACCAGACAGGTCTGCTACCCCTCTTCCAAGAGGGTACAAAAGAGGTTTAAAGCATCTTGTAATACTACTTGAGCTGCTTTTTAGCAGACTTGTTATTAACAAGTATTAACCAACCAGGATGTTCAAGATTACTTAGGAGTTAGTCTTTAGGCTAATTTGCAAATTGCACAGAGTGGTTTATACATGCCTATAGAACTGTGAGGTGGTTTAAGAGTCCTGAAATAACTTCATATCACAGAGTAAGAAGAGAAACAAGAATTCTGGTACAGAATTCAAATTCTGCTGTGCACGAGTCAGTACAGAAACCCTTACAAGTAACACCATTACTAAACATTTTTATTCAGTAGAACAATCAGAAATTTAAGGCAGTGAACAAAGGCCATAGATAAAGTCATTTAACAGTAAGACACAAAAATTCCACACCATTACCTGCACATGAACTAACTCTCAAATTACCCAAGCGAGCAAAGCCAGGCCTGCTGATGGAGGCACTGAGACCATACGCCGCCGTCTGCGGGCGAGCCGGAGTGACCTTTTCCCGGACCAAAGATGCCCAGGCACAACCCAGTTTAAAAGGCAAACACCGTCCCTCCTCGCGCTCCGCACGGAGGCGCCGCGGGAGCGCCCCGCGGCAGTCACACCAGCTTCCTGAAGTGTGTTTTTAAAAAAGCTTGTCCTTTGTACCCATTCATGATAACATTTAGCGCTGTTTGCTCCATCAGCAAGAACGTATCTGAACACACCAGAATATAGATATATTTTTATTTTAGAATGACAACTTTCTTGTCAACACATATATGCAACCAGGACACTTTAAACTCAAAATAACTCACGTTGCATGCACAGTTCATCCACAGAAACAATTAGTTGCAGTCTTCAAGTTCAGACCAACAGAACTACAGCAAAGCATTTGGAAGAGGCCTTTGAGCACGCACAGTTCAGCACATCATCACTAGCTGCTACCCCCTCTAAGCCTCAACTTTAACACAGCAAGCCCTAATTAATCAAACCCACACAGCCTTGCGTGTCTGCCCTCCTCCTTTGTTGTGATGCTTCCATGCCCACCGCCCCCTCTTGAATTCTTCTCTTTTGCTCATCTGATAAGATGCCCAGCCAACCTGGGAGAACCTCTCCAGCACATCAAATAAAAAAAAGGAAACAAGCAACAGAATATCTCTCCTAGTTTATGTTCCTTCCCTTTCTTCTCACATCACCTTCATTTACACAGCAATACAGCAGTTCTTAGGACACAAATGACACAAATATGCAGCAGGAGAGCTTACTGTCGGGAAGAACAAGGGCAGATGGGGGACTTACACCAGAGTCAATAGAAAACACAAGGGAAAGCAGAAGTCAACTGCAGCATGCACCCCACAGTGCAGTGAAATCAATCATTCTTCTTTCTCAGCAATATTAGTAACTATTCCAGCTCAAAGAGCACAGCAGACACATTCTGTTAATCCTGTTGTTAGCAGCTCTTGGTGCTGGGAGTTTTAGAGCCCCATGTTGACACTTCTTTGTCCAGCAAACAAGTGATTGAACTGTACAGCAAAATTGATCAAAACCCAGATTCTCTGTTTATGGTGTGAAAACCAGCATCACTCACAAACTGTCAATAAACAGTCTTTACACAGCAGCTTTCACTGAGAAACCTACTGCCCTAACCACTACATTTTACTATCACCACTGTCCAAGTCTAGACACAGAATACACTGTGAAGTTTGTGAAAACCCACATACGCTTAAAGATGTCCGATAAATCATTACACGTGAAGATGGATTTATTTCAGCACAAAGCTCATGAAAACGGACACCCACACTTGCAATCCGTACAACGGTTAAAGCGTTGGTATTTTTCTCCTCCTGGTGACACTGAGGGGCGAGTGTTCCCTTTGACTGCAAAGCGCTCGCGTGCGGCGAGGACCAGCTCCGCGCTGCCCGTGTCGCCGCAGCACGCAGCGCCGGGAGCGGAGCCGCCACCAGCCGGCCCGGCGGGCCCGGCGCTGCGGGACGCGGGGCCAGCGCGCCCCGATGGCGGCGGCGGCGCCGGCAAACGCCTCCCGAGCCGGGAGAGGGGCTTCCCACCCCCGCCGCGCGGCACCCGCTGCCCCTCGTGCCGCCCGCGGGAGCGCGGCGCCCTGCGGAAGCCGAGAGCGAGCTCCCGCGAGGCCGCGCCGCCTCCGCTCCCCGCCGCGGCCTCGCCCCGCCGCAGGGCAGCAGCTCCGCGGCCGGCCCTGCGCCCCACTCACCCCCGCGCGGAGGCCGTTCAGCGGACTCGCCCGTCGCTCAGCCCGGAGGCGGCCGGGCTCGCACACGCGGGCGGAGGCGGGGCGTGCGCGAGGCGTGGGCGGCACCGCGCCAGCAGCGCTGCCTAGCGGACGCATCGGCGGCCATTCGCGCAGACCGACCCAGAAGAGCGGACACCGCCGCCAGCTCCCCGTCCCCCGCCGCGGCCCGTGCCGCCGCGGCCCGCGCCCGGCGAGGCCCGCGCCCTCCCGGCGGCGGCCGCCCGAACACCGCTGTAGCGCTCGCGCGGGCGCACCCGCGGCCGTGGCCTCTTTAAGGCTTTTTCCGCCGACAGCGCAACGTGAGGAGGGGCGCGGCCGGGAGGCGTGGCTCCCCTGCGGCTCCGCCCCCCAGTATAAGGACGACCGTCCGCGCCCGGCGCCGCAGTGGTCGGCGCTGTTGCGGTTCGGCGCATGCGTGTGGCGCCGGCTGCTGCGCGGGGACATGCGGAGCTGCGCGACGCTTTCGGGGTGAGTGACGGTCCCCCCGGCGGCACTTCCGCCGCCCCGCGCCGCTCGTTGCCATGGCGGCGAGGCCCCTCGCTGCTGCGGCCTACCGATCCGCTCCCGTCCGCCACGCACCGGAACTTCCTCGGCCGCGGGCCGCCCCGGGCCCCGCCGCCGGGGAGAGGAGCGGGCGACGGCCGGCGGCAGCAGCAGGTCGCCCGAGCTCGGCCGGGCCGTGGCGCCAGCGCTGGCCGGGCCCGTGGGATGGAGCCGCCGTGCCGGCACTGGCCACGCCAGCGTGCGCGGAGGGAGGAGGCGGCCCGGGAGGCGCGCCGGGGCCGAGCGGGAGCGCGTTGTCTGCCGCGGTGCTGGCGGGGGGAACCCGGGCCTAGAGCCGCCGCCGCGCCGCTTACCTGCAGGGCCTGGCTGCGGGGGGAGTGAGGGGCTCGGCGGCGCGCAGCGGCAGCGGCGCCTCGGGTGGGATCCCGGCGTCAGCGGCGCCCGCAGCCGCTTCTCGGGAAGCCCCGCGCCGCCCTCCGGCCCCAGAGGAGCGTTCGCGGTTCCTCTCGGCTCCGAGCTGCTCCTCGCTGCGTCCACAGAAGCTGCGTTGTGGGCTCAGGCTCTGGACTTTGCGCTCTAATTTAGGATGGCTTAATTTAGAATAGACATTTCTCCATGACTTAATACCCCAGTACACCCCATCCTCGATTTTCTAAAATAACCTGTCTGTGGTGTTTAAATCTGGAGACGCCACTCTACCCTTCAAGTATTTACAGAGCATCTCTCGAGCATGTCTGCCCACTGCGGACACGCACGATGCTGGTCACGCCAAGCCAGCAATCCCGAGTGACTCCGGGACTCCAGTGGCCTCGTGTCCCTAGCGCACAGACTAAGGACCCTGTGCAGTATTGCTGAAGCAATAAGCCAAACACTCATTATGCTTGATCTAAAGATAACAGTGTTTGACTGGATACATGGGAAAGACTCTGGGGACAAGGTCTCTTTGGCCAGTTCAGGGATACTCAAATCTTTGCCATCGTACTGGAATGACAGATGAACGATGCCTCTGCATCACAAACACATCCGTGAATTGCATTTATAAGCTTGTAAAACTAAGAGAGGAAACCAACCTGCTCAATTCATCCAGGTTACTTTACACACACTTTTTTTTTTTTTCTTAAATAGAAACCTGTCATTTGAGGTCGCATATGATCTTGGTGAAGGCCTTTGCCATTCTCTCCAAAACAGGAATTACTTCACAGGAAAACTGTTCCACTTCTCCGTAGTGAAAAACCGAATTAAAACTTATCACAGCATGTCTAATGGTATAGTTATATGACTGAGTCAGCTATAAAGGAATTTTTATTTCCTGAATGCAAGCTGGCTATAATCACATTAAAATTTTCAGGAGGGTGAAGTACCATACTTTAAGCATGCACCTGTAATCTGACAAGCAGAGGCAAGGCAATTGTCTTGCTATTTAATTATTAGTTTTGTACCGGCACCTTACAAGTTTCTCCCAGTTGCTGTGTAGCATTATGAAGTGGCAGTCCAAATTTTAACTGAACTTAAACTCCTTGATGAACTGTAGTGCTTTGAATATACTCCAAAACAGCTGGCTGTTATAATGTAAATGCATTGTTTGTCTGCTGTTCAGTTGATCTGTCTCTGTAAAGTTATACCCATCGTCATCTGGGGTATACATGTAGAATTAATTTTGTTTGCAACCTCCAGTGGTTTGAACAGCTTTTTTATCCATCTTCACTAAGTGATCACTCTTAAATTCTCTACCACAGAATGGTCCATTTCTGGTTGGCAAAATGCGTAGAAAAAAATATCTCAATGCTAAGAATATGCCTCATCTAATAACTGTAAAAACATAATTCCTATAAATGGAAAAATCTCCTGCGGCCTGTATCTGAGCATGAGCTTGTGACTCCAGGGAATACAGAACTGCACTGTGGAGGTTTGGTGCATGGTAAATCATATCTAGTTAGTTATTAAAGGACTAGATTTAAGTTAATCTTCTCATGATGCTGTTTCTGCTATATGTCGGTTACTCATCATTGATCTGGTTGCAAAGACAAAAGCACTTAAGGGATGATATGACCACCAGGAGAAGCAGGAATTAATTTTTAAGTACACGGAGTTCCAGAAAGTATACTAACAGCGCTTAGGCTTTTAAAAATCCAATTAGAAGTCTGAAATACTTAAATATTAAAAGAGATGGGTCTATCTTAGATACTTAGATTAAATAGAAAGTCAAAGGAAGAAAAGGAAATGACATCACATTGTCAAATAAGGAACAGCTAGCTGGAGCAGATGACTTGTAGTGCAAAAATGTGCCCCTCCTCCTGTGAATTGCTTCTGAGATTTGTTAAAGAGATGTGGTGGCACTGTGAGCAAGAATAGGTTGTGGATTTAAGGTAGCCGCATTTCTTCCCCTCCCGAAAGTGGTAAGTTGGGCTTGCTTCCCACCCCCCTGTTTCTTACAAGAAATATATCAAAGCTGCTTATCAAGAGTGCTGCCTTTATAAAAATGCCCAAAATTTGTGCAGGCATTCAAAACTCTGAATGGAAAATTGCTATATTCCGTACCCATGAAGTGAAACGTTCTAGAGCAGGCTTTGCTCTACTGTGAATACCAGAAAGATTTTCTTTATTCTGAACCTGACTGGCCTCAAATATTTGGTTGCATGGGGGCTGGGAGAGCAAGGAACAGAGCAACAAGACTATCAGTGTGATCAGTTACAGGTATTGAGCTAAAATACATGCCAACACTTCTTAATTTCCAAATAGAGGATTATTGTCACTATAACGCAAGTATTTAGTGATATATGTCACTATGAAAACTGTATGTTTGGGATGTTCTGTATAATGGAAGTTCATCTCACAAGAATCTTTTTTATAGCTTCCCATATGTATTCTTCACTATGTAGACATCCTGCTGCTTATGGATACATTAGACCATTTTCAGCTTACACATATGCATCCTACCATTCACTCATCAGTTCAGGTCTAAAGGTATATTTGGCCTTGCAAAAAAAAAAAATCACATCTCTGGTATTTAGAATAATTTGTATTTGTTAATATGAGCAGCATGAATGACGAAAAAGGATCTTCCTTTGCACAGTTACCTTCCCTTAGACTGGATGGTGTTAATAGCTTCCTAATGCACTGACAAACCTTTGAATTGCCCTGCCTTGAATCTGCCCTGTAGTAATTACTAGCTATAGTTTTAGTTTGAAGTAACTCAGTTCCTTTTGAATAACACTGAAACTGTAACATCTTCAAAAGTGTTCCGATCTTTCCAGGTGCCATAATCTATGCCTAACTAGGCCAGACAGGCAGAATAACCAGAGTTTGTACATACAGAGTTTGTACTTCTTGATTACACATCCTCATGGCTCCCTCTTAACACACTATTTCTTCAAACAAGCTTGTGCATGCTTTAAAATATAAGCATCAGCTCTCTAGACTCCCCTGAAAAAGTAACTGGGTGATGTAGTGGAAGAGCACACACGCTGCCTCTCTTGATACTCCTTGCTTAAGGCACGGAGGACAGTTTCATAACTGTCCATTCACAACTCCTCCCGAAACGTCAAGACAAGTCACCTTCTTTGCATTCACAAAGACCTTATTGTTAGAAGCAAGTTTTATGGCTGCAAAATCCGCGTGCATTATTTTTAAAAAACAAAGAGTTGATTGAAACAAGTGAAAATTACCTTTTCCTAGCATATGTAAATATTTAAGTCCATTTCAGAAACTGGACTTAGCATTCCAGAGGGATTTCAGAGGGGCGATTGTGCAATGATCAGTCTTGAGAGCTGAGATTCAGGCAGCATTCCGAAAGCTGACACAGTAATTACAAGCAGTGGTTTTGGCGTGGGACCTGATGGAGGTTGGGCTTCTTAACAAGCCCTGCGAGGGCTCCGTGTTGTCACAGCGAGCACATTACCTGTGCTCTCACCTACAGCAATGCCACCCCCCTTCTTGTCTCATTTTTGTATCATAATCAATGTCTCGTTCATGGTCTTGTCAGATCTTGTATGTGCACTGAGATGGAGTACTGTCATTTCCTGACTAATCAGTGTGCTGTATCAGTAATTTTTCAACTTGTTAACTTGCATTTGACTTCAAAAAATAACGAATAGGAAGCGCAAACTCCATAGGCATTAGCCTTAAGTTCACTAACTCATTCTCCTTCATGTCTTTTGCAGATTTACTGCTAATAGGATAGGATCTGTGAGGCATAAAGAATACCACTGCTCAACACAGTGTGAACTGATGGGATGGATGTTTCATTCGCAAATTGTGTTAACATGATAGGAAGTAATTTTAGAATTGGTGTTATACTGGCCCTGTGCTGCTTAAGTCTTTTTGACAAATGGGTTTCTCCAGTCTTCTGCTTGCACATAGACAATGGTTCTGCTGACACTGACAGAACTGGAGACATTTTGAACTCATTTGGTAATCAGAACTATGTTATTGCTTCCTGGGGGTGTATGTAGTTAATTTTACTATGAAAAATCTGCAGTTCCCATTACTGTAAAGGGTCCAGCTTGACTGTGTAATGCAAAAATTTCCAGGGTTAAGCTAGCTTTTAAGGAGATTGTCTGAAAAGGAAGGTCTTCACTGAAATCGGGAGGGCTGAAGTCAGTAGAACTCGGATGCCCTGCTGCAGCGGACAGGATGCCGGTTTGGCCCTTGTTCACTTGTGTTAGGGCTGATGGACTCCTGTCTCAAGCTCTCAAATGCCTGGCTGAAACGCTCTGGCTTTGCTCAGATGTGCCGTAGGCTGCCACTTGTGTGCGTGCCCCCGGCTGCCCCGTCCCTGAGACACCCCAGGCCAGGCTGGACGGGGCTCTGAGCGCCCTGGGCTGGTGACGATGTCCCTGTCAGGGCAGGGGGGCACTGGGGGAGAGTGGGGGGTCCCTTCCACCCAAACTATCGTGGTTCTATGATTTTTCTCACAGTACCATGGTGAGAAGGGGATTTTTCATGATGTCTGTAGCTGGCCCTCCAGTGTTGGTTGACTAAAGTGGAATTTTTTCTTTTGTGGGAGAGAGGCAAGGATGTTTGTGTTAAGAAATATTCTTGATTCTCAAGAGAGATAAAACTGTTTTGGGTCCGTTGGTTTTCGGTTGTTCCGATGGCTGGGTTTAATATTTTTTGTTTTAAACAGCCACACAGCACCATTTTGTACTTGCTGGAGTTCGGATAGTTGTGCGGATGAAGCACAGACCCAGAGAACGTGTTTGCTTCTAGTCCTGGATTTAATTTCTGGGGCCTTCCGAACGGTGACTGTCCCCGCCCCCAGCCCATTTGGAATTTCTTAACAAAGCCCTGGGAATCAGCTGGTTCCTCAGACTGGGATTACTTATTCAATATAAAGCAATTGCCAACACTTTTTTTTCCTGTTGTAGGTGGGCCAGGTAAAGCATCGTTCACGCATTCAAAATAAAGCTGAATACAGCAGGACAGTTTAATCTGAGATTATTACAAATCCCTAGATTTCCAATTTGTTTGAAACAGCTAGAAAGACTTGAGGCCTATTTAAAGTATCTTCATGCTTAAGTTTGGTAATAATAGTGACTGCTTTATATGAAAGAAGTTTGGTAATTCTGATTTAAGTAATCAGTAATTATGTTTAATGGAGAATAGGCCATTTGTTAAGCTATTGAAGGTAACACTTAAAAACAGATTAGGCTGTTACATGTTGGCTCTACTGGAAACCATAAACTCACCAGTAGAAAGAAAAAACCAGAGATAGACAGCCACTAGAAAATTAGAGAGATTGTTCTGGAAAACTCATTTTGCGTAGATAACTGGCAGTTTACGTACAAGAACCGAAGTTGTTGATGCTTGTTTGCCATCTATCAATAGCTTTACTGAACATATTTTTCCTATACAGTTTGTGTAAGAGAACTTACCTATTTTGTACTTCAGTTTTGCAGTCAGACACCAAATAAACAAGTTGGGTAGTTTGTTTCTTGGCAGGCATTGGGACAGAAGGCCTTTCTACGCAGCTACTTCATTCCTTGGCACACTGAAATTGCATACGGGAGATGAGGGCAAGTTTGCATTTCTGATATTTATGTCCTCCTCTCTTTTGAAGGGAATGAAAACCACAGGAAGCCCGTCAAGGACTGTGGATTTCTGGGGCCGTGAGACATCGCGAGAGCGCCGTGCATAATGTCAGCTGCAGGAGTTGCTGCGCAGGACATCAGAGTCCCGTTGAAAGCCGGATTTCTGCACGCCAGTCAAGGCATGGGGAGCCTGAACACCTGCTGGGGCAGCCACAGTGGATTTGAAAAGTGAGTGAGGCTAAAACTTGATCTATTGCATCTTCAGATCTATGAAATGAGCATTAAGAATATTTGTACCAGACCAGTACCAACTTATGGTTTATTTACAGTGAAGGCTTTTTTTTTTTTTAGTACTTTCTTTAATGTGGATCCTATAACAGTGGCATATAATCTGAATCCATCAACAGAGCAACATTTACCATCCATTGGTAAGTATAACGACTAACATACGTATTTAGGTGGTGAAATGGATTTGTCTTGGAAAAAACCAATCCTCAGGTCTTCTGTCAGACACTGAACGCTGTCCGGTTCTGCATGTGCGGCCGCCCCCTGGTGACTGAACGCACACGTTTCCAGCAGACACCACTCGAGCCAAACACCACCACACCCGGACAGAGAACCCCAAACACTTTCAATAACGTGATCAAGTTGAACAAAACCTTTTACTCGGAGGCCTCTGAATTGCCATTAGACTTCTGACAGAAAAGCCACTTAGTAAAATAGCACTTGTTCCCTTGTAGTCCTCTGCTGGGACCTTGGTGGCTCTGTCCGGGTACTTATGCTTGGGGTCTCATGAACCACCTCGTTTAACTGGAGCACTGCCTTGAAGCAGTAAGGTAATCAGCTGCTCTCTTAACTTGAAACACATAAATCCATGACCAGAAAATAACTGTACTAGCTAAGTTTTGCTACTGGAATCATTAAGCAGACGTTAGTTACTGTTGCATTAGAAGGAATGACAGTTAAATATGCAGTGGTAAACTCTTGTGCTAGAGCTAAAACAGCATTTCTAATACTTTCTCGTGTTTTTAGGGCACTCTTCCAACCATGCTTCCATGAATGGCCACAGCTTTCCTGAAAGTTGCATCCAAGTCCCATCTCAGAAACCCAGCCCACCTCCTGTAAGTCCCAGGAATGAACAGCCAGTTTCAAGATACGAAGACCATCTTGTTCCTGGCTTTAGTAAACTGTCATTAACCATGGGCTGTGTTTCTGAAGAAACACCTCCTCACATGCCAATAAAAAATGGGCCAATTCAATTTCTGTCTGCTTCTTCCAATGAGCGTAGCTCCAGACCTTTGCCCCCGCTGCCTGTTTCTGAAGACCTTACTGCAGATGAGGTTGACAAAGAGGTGGAATTCCTGACTAGCTCAGATACTGACTTTTTGTTAGAAGATTATGAACTTCCTCCTTTTAAATCCAGTGCTCCAAGCCGGCGAAGCTTTAGGGGCTGTGGACAAATCAACTATGCATACTTTGATACTCCAACAGGACCAAAACCGGAAGATGCCCACCCTACACAAAGCCTAAGTGGATACATATCCAGTATTTATCCTCCCGCACAGCAGCTGCATCGACGTTTGCGAAGGTCCCATTCCGGGCCAGCTGGATCTCTTAATAAACCAGTAGTACGGCTGTCTGGACACTTAAATCGGTCTTCTCCAAACTCTGATGAAGACAAACCAGAGATTCCACCACGGGTGCCCATACCTCCAAGGGCTCTCAAACCAGATTACAGAAGGTGGTCAGCAGAAGTTGCTTCTAGTGCGTACAGTGACGAAGACAGGCCTCCCAAAGTGCCCCCGAGAGAACCTTTGTCACGCAGCAATTCCCGTACACCAAGTCCCAAAAGCCTGCCGTCATACCTCAATGGGGTTATGCCCCCCACCCAGAGTTTTGCACCTGATCCGAAGTATGTCAGCAGCAAAGCTCTACAAAGACAAAATAGTGAAGGATCTTCCAACAGGATCCCTTGCATTCTGCCAATTATTGAAAATGGTAAGAAGGCCAGTTCCACGCACTACTATCTGCTGCCCGAAAGGCCTCCGTATTTGGACAAGTACGAGAAATTCTTCAGAGAAGCAGAAGAGAGCAGCTCTAACTCTGAGGTTCAGTCCTGGTCTGGTGACTGCACAGCCACTTCGGGCCCAGCAAAACTGGACTCAAAACCTCGAATGGACATAGCTGGTCACCTCAAACGAAAACACCTGTCTTACGTGGTTTCCCCGTAGTCTCTGAGAGCACAGTCTCAGCTCAGTTGTTCAGGATGGAGCTGAACTTTACCACGTTACAAAGTTCTTAAGGTTCTCAGATAATGAAGTAGGACCAGTTTGAACTCTGAGAACTGGAAAATGGATGGTAAAGTCCTCTTATGCTGCATATCTCTGATATGTTTCTTTAGACTGGTTTTTGTCTTGGTATGTATAGCTGGAAACCTGCAAAGATTCCATAGAAACATATGAAGGGATAGTAGTCACAGTTGGCCAGTTATATGCTACCTAGACTAACATATTTGGTAGTCACAGTATCCAAAACAAACAAAACAGTAGCTTTGGTTACGAGTCACTTACGAAGCCGACAGAGCAGGTAACACCGTACAGCTGCTGCAACAGGCTTTTCCAAAATTCCTTTCACAGAGCAGTAACTGCTGAGAACAGGCTCTGTCCTCTCTGACTCGGGCACGCCAGCCTGGTAAGAAGGCAACTGCAAGATCTGATAGCTGCTTCAAGACTTGGCAGGCATACTGGAAGTGCGTTTCGAAAGACTAATCTATTTTACAACTTAATTTGACCCTAATAGACTTTTAAAGTGAGTTAGGTTTTGTGGATGCTTTCGGTTGCCAAACACGGCTCAGTTTTCCCTAGGACAGACTATGGGTAATCCTCTGCTGCTGCTCTTTTCCTGCTGGATCGCAGAAACGCGTGAAGGCGCCCTGAAAGCAGCAGAGGATGTGAGCAGCTGCACCGTTCCTGGTAGGTAGGCAGTAACAACTACATGCTCACCTAAAATTCTGACTGTATTAAATACAGAATCGCAGCACAAGCTGGTCTTGTGTTTTGGTTTCTACTCAGTATTTTGGAGGAGGAGGGTATGAGGAAAACACGTTATTCCGTTTATGAGCAGTGTCAGTCCCATCTCTTGCTGCTTCAGATGCTGCTACTGGCTGTTTAATTTTTCCTCGTTGTGCCTCAGCGATCCACTCAAGTTCGTTGAAGTGCCGCATTTGTGCGCGAGCACTTTGTCGTGCTCGCTTTGGTTACGTTCATCCCCTTACAGATCAGCACAAAGAGGAAGGGTGCTCATTAACAGAGGCACAGAAGGTGAATATCTTCCTCCTAACAGAAATAAACAGGCTGTTTACAGTTTAAACTGCTGAATGAGATGTTTGAGCTATTTTAAAGCTTATTTTTTATTTGTTTTAGTACAGACTAAATGAAGGTGAAATACATGCTATAGAAATGCACTGATATTTCTGCATCATGTACAGTATTGAATAAAAAAGAATTCACTTTGTATTTTGAATATTGTAATGTCTTGAGTTTAATAAAGTTATAAAATACTTATTTATGATACATTTTGGTTTTTGCTTTTTTGAGTAGTGTGTGCAATTGTGCATTTGAGTTCTGCATTTACTGGCAACTTCAAAGTGAGTAATGTTAAACATGCAGCAAATGTTGAATTTAGCTTGCATTTCAGATTTCTGCAGAAGTGCTCAGTAACTCACATCGCACACCATGAGTTCCTCGCTACCTGGCAGTATCACGTAAACCCTCCTTAAAAATTAAGTTGCTCGGCCTATCACTATTAATTACCTCTGTTACTTCGAGAGTCACCAGCGCATGTTAGGCACCGTTGTACAGAAAAGAGAGGACAGCAGTGTTACTGTCTTCAACTTCTCACCTGTTAAAAAAGGACTAAATTGTACATTAAGGGTAACTGAAGAGGAGCTACTCATGAGGATGAAAAAAGCTCAAGAATAGTGTTGGCCTTTTTCTTCTTAGGAGGAGAAAGAAACAGCCAATAGTCATCACAAAGCAAGTACATTTAACTGCAGTATGCGAGCCATGCATAAGGTTGCTGAAGATACGAAGCATCACACAACTTGCATCTTTCAGCTGTGTATGCAAGTAAATACTCGCCTTGATCTGGCAGACTGAAGTCTTAACATTTTCGGTAATGACTTTGTTTCAGAATAAAGCAGGTTACCTTCCTTGGAATTTTACTTGATGGAAAAAGTATCAGATGTAGTTTTTCAGTAATGCCTAATTACTGCATGTCAGCTGAATAGCAGCACAGAGTTAAGTCTCATTCCAGAAGTTAAATTATGAACTTTAGCGCAACTGAAGCAAAACAGACTGAGCCTGAACGGAAAACGGTGCCTGGAACTGCCGGGCTGTGAGCAGAACACTGAAGCAGGTTGCAGAGCTCACGTGCCTCTTCAGTATGAGGAAAGTAATTCATAGTCAAGTCTTATGGCATTTAAGTAACTTGGCTATTTTCCCTTAAAAAAATCCAGAGTAGGAGGGTTTCGCTGAGGACTTGGTCCACGGTTCAGTGGTTCTCCCTGGGTGACGGAGAGGGGGTCACTGACAAAGGCACCTGGAAGCCTTTGTGTGTTCTTAGATACCGTGCTCCTGTGCTTTGGGGGACAAAGTTTGTGTGATGCAAAAATTGTATCCGTGTTCCAGGTGAGTAATTAAGGCTGTAGAGTTGCGAGGGAAGCTTTGCAGGTTCTGGCCAGAAGACATTTCTCTGCTCACCCCCGACACATTATAAGACTTGCAGGACACAACACGCTTTTGCAACAGCCTGCTCACGTGTCTGAATACTCAGAGCTTGGGCTCCCCTGGGCAGGGCCTGACAGCTTGCCCCTGAGAGCCCCTCGCCACATAGACCGGACTGGAATAACCACACTTCAAAGCAGTTACAGCTTGATACACCGAAGTCGGAAGAGTCAAGGAATTTGTGTTAAAACAGGGAAGAAAGATGTGCATCTAAGGAAAGGCAATGCCCCGAGGGTGGCGAAACACCCCCCACCTGCTGAGTTTCAGACCAGTAAATCTACCCCGAGGAGCTGAACTGGAAACTAAAGGATGGGATGTTTGCCTCAATGTGCCTTTTCCTGAAAGGAAGAGACTGTGTGACTTGAAAACCCCATGGAAATAACACACAGCTGTACTGGGAGGTCAGTTAAAAACCTCTTGCTCAGCAGTTTCTACCGCATCCGGAGGGATACATCTAAACAGAAGATAAACCTAACTCGGAAGCATGCTGATTGGCAACGTAATTGAATTCTGCAGTCATTTAAAATTACTGATCATTGTTGTTGCTGTCACTAAGAGCTTTCCATTCAATCCCAGACACAACTGCCGCTGCACTGAAACTGCAGAAGAGCTCTCACCGAGATTGCCTTTCATTGCTGCAGCCTTTGTTCTGTTTGCGAACAGCCTGAGTGAAGCTGTAGGCTGGACAAGCACCCATCTAGTCCAGGACAAAGGCACCAGCTGTTTTGCAAGGGCAGTTATTACAGCAGGGAGTAGCTGCTGATGGTGTTCATACCGAGTCTTGTCAGGAATTCAGGGTTAAGATGATGACCAGATCAGTCACAGTGGAATTCCCACCCTTCGAACTCGTGATTACAGACTGCGGCCCTTATAAACATGTTTAATAGTATTACAAGCTACACGTTAACTACACACTCTCTAGACTACTGGCAAGAAATTGGAGATGGAGGTAATGAGACACATGATTTTATCTGCTTCTAGGGTCTCCGCAGCTCAGTAACCTATTCAGTGTGAGTGGCGTGTTCCTGGGGTAAGCTTTTGTACTTTTTAAAGTAGCCTAATATTTCCTTTTCTTGATAGCTTGCTTTCCAGAACAGGTTATAGCCGTTTAAAACCGAAAACTGATAGCAAATGTTCTGTTTCCCTTAGCTCCTTGGCACTGAAAATCTAGCACACAAAGTTCAATAATTAATATTTGCTAAACAGCACTGTGGAGATTCCTCTGGCTGCTGAGCCTGTGATTAGCGTTTGTAAGCGAAGGAGGTGTTACCCCCACCCATCCTGCGTTGTAATTCAGGCCTTGCATAATCCCCACCCAAATACCTATTTTCATCCACACTGCTCATTATTTTTTCTGAATCATATTTGGATGCCACACCCGTGATTGCTCACAGACTGCTGCTGTATTATTTATATATTGGTGTACACCTTCATCCCAGTTGCGGTTACTTTTGGAAAAAGTGTTAAGTATTCCAAATTCTAAGCGGCATGCCAGTGAAACATGGGAACCATTCCTGCTATTCATTTCCTTACAAAGTGATTCAGAGGAAAAGATGCTTCTATGTTGAAAACACACAGCTTCTTGCTGAAGATTAAAACTGTTGCCCACAAATTCTTAGCATTTGAAAACTACAAAGAAGAAGCATGCAAATATACCACCATGAAATACCAGAAGAAAAAACATGCCAGATGACCACACCATCACCGCCCCAAATCTGCGCGAGGACGCTGACCCCTGCACACTGAGCCATCGTGATGAAACGCTCCGCGCACGGTCTCTAGATCAAGCACAGGCGCATCAGCCTGACCCAGAAGAACAATCTCCGGCCAACCACCCACCCAGGCAGCAGAGGGGCGTGTTCCAGTCATCCAAAATAGTGTTTTTACCTTCATTAACGCGTTTATTACGCTCACAACAGCTTCAAGGGCAGGGGCAGCACTACCGAGCGCCCTCTGGAAGGCAACTGGGACACACGACCAGCCCTGTGCACTTTGCAGTCTTTAGGCGTAAAGCTCCCAGGGAACTTCACGCTGAGGAACTCCACGCACATCAGCTCACGCCACGCTGAGTCCAGCCACCACGCGGCCAGGTGCAAGGGACACGGGCGAACTGCAAGCGGACCTTTGCAAGGTTGCTCACCGCCCTGCAGTCCCTGTGGTGTCACTTACTGGCTGTTAAGCAAGGTCCAGAGGAAACCCGAGACTCCAACCATATTAGGTTGTACTTGGTGACTTCGTTTGTCATCTATCACACTGACAAGGTATTCCAGAGAAGTTTTTCTGCATCCCGGTTGCACACCCCTGCGTTTGAGATTAAGAAATTTGAACTGGGATTGTGCTCTTATGATGCAGAACCTACAGCGCAGCAACAGGCACGTGGCAAGGCAAAGGCCTCTGACAACTCAGGGCGGAGATGAGATTGCGGCGCGCGCCCTGACACACTCTGTGCTCATGGGATTAAAACAGCCTGAACTGCTCTTGCTGGGAAGAGGGAGGGCTGCCTCTCAGAGAGCTTCTTATCGTGCTGAGAAAAGTGGTCGACAGCCCTGTCCCAGACACCCTTTTAAAAGAGGACAGCAGCAAGGCAAGTGCCAGTGATCTCCTGCCCGATAAAGAGCCTGATGGAGAACTAGCATGGGGCTCTAAAGACAAAGGACAAGCCTTAGAGGATGAACTGCGTAGCTCCTACCCTCAAGTTAAACGGTTTAATGCTAGTGTTTTGCTAAAGACTGACAGTCTAAAAGCACATGTTTTTAAGGGTGAGGAGTCCACATCAGACCATTTTCTTCTAAAGGTTTTACCAGTCATACGATGCCTTGTGCCACCCGCAGCAGCACCGCTCCATGGGAATGGCCAAGGACCGCGTCGCTCCCCAGCCAACCTTCCCACCGGAGGAGCAGGCTGCACTGCAACGGGACAGACGCAGCCCGCACCGGCATCGCTCCAGCCTCAGCTTTAGGAGCCCTGCACGGCACGGGAGCGAGCTCAGTCCCTCGGGCTGCCAGCGACCGAACGGGCCGTTGCCCTGGACACGCTGCCTCGCCCGGGCGGGCCACGCTTCTCCTGTCAGCAGAGCTTAATCAGACCAACCTGGCCAAAAGCAAGCTCCACGATAAGGCAGGATGCTATTGCATGCCCTGGAGCAGCACAATAAGTAAGGTGGCTGTATTGCAAACAGCCTGACTTACAATTCAATGCCTGAGCTTTATTTTACATTGGGACATTCAGTTGTGCACAAGGGAGTGCCCAGTGCAACACAAATACATAACCCGGGCCTTCGCAGGCAACACGACAGGATGCAGACAATGCCCTGGAGAATTCAGGGAGGCTGAATATTCCCCCGAAACGGGCTCTGTGCAAAGTAACGCACAATGCCAAGACCTTCCACCCAAAGTTCCAGATGCTAACACCCACCAACCCCTTTTATTGACCTGCAGAAACTCCTGTCACACATCCTGCCCAGGGCCAGAGAGAACTACAAGCATTCATTTCCCTTCTGCACAACTAAAGGGGAGGGAAAGTACTCCCTTGCAAAACACAAGGACGGGCAACCGATTAGCATGTCAGATGTGGCAATGGGAGAAGTCAGCAGAGATAAATGCATCTTCTGTTGCCAGTTCTCTTATGAGACAGCAATTCCCCACCCCAACAGCAGGTTTCCTATTGAAAACGCAAGCAACAGTGCTGTTCCCATCAGTGGTCGGATTCGTCCCCACCCCAGGCAGCTTGCCTCGCGCCTGCCAGTCACTACCCTGCCTAGCTGGTAACTTCAGTGTGAGAGGGCTCGGTCTAATTTACATACAAAATAACGCGGGAGAAAGTGGGAGTCTGAGGCTAGAACTGCTTGTATGTGGAAGTAAACAAAGCCTTCTGAGAACTCACTGTAATTGAGAAATGTTTTGATGTACAAAAGGAGGCAGCTCCCAAAGTCAACAGTACTTACAGTGCAATGCATGCAATTTAAAAAGCAGTGTCGAAACTACACAGAGACCAGTCTCCAAAATAACTCATTGAAGCTTAACAGCAGAGAGAAACCAAACACATCATCTAAAGAAGAGCTATAACTGCAAAAACTTCAATAGAAATATGCCTCTTAAGAGTACTGCAGTTCAGAATTTCCTAAATTCTAGACGCAAATCCAGAGAGTCTTTAAGAACTAAAGTGCTTCCAACTAAAGAGCAGAAAACATACCTGTTGCCAGGTTCAGAGCCAGCAAACAACACTGTCTTGTCCAGCACCACAACCCGTACGCTCCAGGAGCGAGCACAGCAGCGCGGCCGGGCGCGGAGCGGCGGCGGCTTCTCCACACGAGCAGACAGACCGAGCCCAGCGCAGGGGCAGCCGCCGCCGGCACCGTGCCTGCGCCAGGGCAGCGGCAGCCCGGCACCCGGCGACCCAGCGCCCGGCAGCTGCGAAGCAAAGAGGCATCTCCAAAGGCAACCAGGAAGCGCCCCAGGAAATCAGCCTTAGCAAAAACCAGTGCTGGGCCCAAGCCTCAGCCTATATGCAGCTCTGGGGGCAGCAGGTGCTGCGAGGGCCCAGGTGAGGCTGGTCGGGCCGTGACGGGCACTCAGTGCCCACAGCTGCTGCTCGACCCCGGGAAAACCTGTTTCCAAACTGTTTGAAGGGATGATGGTCACTGCTCAAGGACATTTTCATTTTTAGGAACTAGCAGCAAATTTAGGCCAATACTTTGAGTGTCCTGCAGTAAAAGCAGTCTGTCTCAAGCATGAGGTGCTGTAATGCACCTGACTTCAAAAGCTCTTATTAAAAATGGCATTACTTCTTTTCACTAAGTCTTGAACAGCAGATAAAAATGCGTAATTAAGTAAAATTCAATATGCTACTAGACTGAAAGGACACTCACTAACACTCACTGTGGGTCTCATGCCTTTGTAGCTAGGTCAACGCTTGTAATTACTGGATGAAGCATCCTCCCTTGTGTACTTTTACAGCTGTAAGCACTAGTGTATGGGCTAGTTTGCATCCGTTAGGGTTGTGTTTATCTCCACCTATTTTAAAAGCAATGCCTTTCTCTCTCCAGAGGAGCATCCTCTCTCTGTTGCTCCAAGGGATGTATTCCTGGGCTGGGATTTCCACCTGCTTACAGCACAGTGCTGCGCACTTTCCCTGTTTGGAAAGAAACTTGCCAAAGACCTGCAGCAAAGCCACGCTGCTCGCTCTCCGCATGTCCTGTCTTCTGGTTCAGAGCTGCTGCTTCAATTACAAGCTACTTCATTCCAACGGAAAATATTTTTCAGCAACGCGAGTATTCACTGCAGGTGTGAGCATCTATGCCATCTTGTTCATGTGCCTAAGTCATATAATACTTCTCAATTCAGCGAAAGAGCTCACTCTCAAATACACATTTAAGCCTACACAACCACCAGAATCAAGAGAACCCCCCCACTATCACTGAGGGATGCCACAAGGCACGCAGCAGCTGCTTGCTGATTACCTTCTCGGCAGGAAAACAAACAAGACCCCAAATAATCCAGCAGTCAGGGAACAAAAAGCTAAATTCTAGGTAGAGAAGAGCGGATGCACTCTCATTTTAGCCAAGTTCTGTGGCCAACAGCCAGTTACCGTAGGCTCTAAAACTAAAGCTTGCCAATACTAACAGGGCACAAAGTTCCTAGTGTTCATGAAACACTGAGCAGAACAGTACCGCATCTTTCGGCAGCAGATAAAGGGGATTTTAGGAAAAGATATGTAGCCAGCAGGGATCTTCTTTATGAAATGTGAAATGGAGAAGGAGAGAGGAAAAAAGCATTTAACAACTTGGAAGGTGCTTTTTTTTCCCTCTAATGAGCAAGTTCCTTCTAAGTACTTCCCGTAAGAGGAAAATTAGCTCAGTCTTAGTTCACACAACTCCCCTGACTTAGAAACTGAGTTAATGACACCTCAGCGGAAACAGATAACGCGCGTAAATTCAGGTTTGCTGGACGCTGGCAATGTAAAAGGTTGAGAGCAGGATCAGCTTTATAGAAGGAAACTGTGATGCAAGCAGCATTGCCACCTTTCATTAAACACGTCCTGATTGCTGAATGCAGTGAAAGAATCTGAAAGCTAACCAGATCCATTAATGGGCTCTAAGCTCATTTTATTGAGTGCTTTTCCTATCACTATTTTAGCAGGAGTGGGTAAGCCCAAATGTGTGCATTGAAAACCTCACTTATGTAAAAGGAACTCTCAGCCTTACAATAAAAAAGAAAAAAGTATAATCAAGTTCCTGGCTGCTTTGTTAATGCTATATAGAAGCTTGGAAATATTTTCCTTCTATTGCTACAAAGCAGCACGACTGCCCGGGAACGCAGAGCGTTTCCTGTATTCTGAATCCTGCCCATTTACAAACCAGGTGATTATTCCAGATTCTGGGACAAAGGCTCTTTCCATCATTTGGTTTACATTTGCATGGCAATACCAGTTAGACGTGCAGATTTAATGAACAAACATGTCCAATCTTACATAGATTACAACTTTTTGCATATCCTGAGTATATTTTAAAGCCAGAAAAACATACAAAAGATTTCCTAAACAAATGAGAAGCAGAGCACACAACTAAAGCAGTTCTTCCAGTAGATACTAACAACATAGAGGCATTTGCAAAGTACCTACGTATGTCATCACCAAAATGCAGTAACTGAGAATGAACTTACTTCCCATTCAAACAAGCAATCACAAAGGCACCCATGCAGCCATTCTCTAAAGCTCAGACTGTACTCTCCAGATGTACAGAGCCAGCTCTCCAGATGCTGTGACAACTTCCGAGTCCAGTGAGGTGCCACCTTGTAACCGCAACAGCCGACGGAGCCAGGAACAGCAGAGTTCTTTGGTAAAAGAAAGGCAGCAAAGACAAAAATTGATCCCAAGTTCTTTATTCGCGTGGGGATACAGCTCCACTACTTCCTCCAGAAACCTGTCCAGCAACTCCTCTAAAATGACCTATGCTGACTTAAGTCACGTTTGCAGCAAGTTCTGATTTATAGTAAGCAGAAACGAGCACTGCTACTGGTGGTAAGCTACCAAGTCCAGTTTCCTGCTTTATGCTGATTATTAGCTGCCTAAAAAGCTCAATGGATTTGCAATAGTTTAAGAAGACAAACTGCAATGGTATCTTGGACAACCTGCAAGCTATGGGAACGCTGGGATGCTTGACAAGGTAAGAATACTCCCACCCTAAATGTAGTTCCATGTTGTCTCAGAATTTCTAGTGTCTCATTAGACTCCTAGCATCTATTTCAAAGAGTCATAGAATATCCCGAGTCAGAGGAGACCCACAAGGATCATCAAGTCCAACTCCTGACTCCGCACAGGCCAACCTAAAAGTTAAGCCATGTATCTAAGAGTGTTGTCCAAATGCTTCTTGAACACCAACAGGCTTGGGGCCCTGACCACTTCTCTAGGGAGCTTGTTCCAGCACTCGACCACCTTGTTTCAGCTCATACGTCAGAAGAACTGTGTGAGATTCTAGACAGAAGCTGTTTTGAATAGTAGTACATTGCCAGCCATAGTGGTTTAAAGGTTTCATAGGTCTAGGTTGGTAGAAAACACACAAAGAAACAACACACAAGCAAGGGTCGCTTCATTTTTATTTACTCAGCAAACATTTTCCAATGTGATTTTTTTAAATGCCATCCACGAGCCAACTAAGATTGTTAGATGTTGGATGCTTCTTCGTGATGAAGCTTTTTGCTAACAGCATCTTTTTCCAGAAATAAAGACCATTGGTTTGTTAAGGTACACCAGTTTAGGTAAGTGGAATTACTAACTTCACCCACAATTAAATTCTATTTACAACAGCGCATCCTACAGTTATTCTACAGAGGCCAAGACTCTCCATCCAAAATTGTCCTACTCCCTGTCCCACGCCTGGATTTCATTCCTTCAGTATGAGGGGTGCCTTCACCTGCTCAGCCACTTCCTTCCCCAGCAGTGTTTCAACAATGGCCAACCCAAACTCAAAGCTGGTACCAGGGCCGCGGCTGGTGAGGATGTTCCCGTCTTTCTCCACGCGGCTCTCGGAGTAGCGGTAGTGTTCTTGGGGGAACACAACAGAAAGAAGGTCAGTCTTCAGTGCAGTGCCCACAGCCGCTGCAGAGCACGGATCTGTCTACCGCTGCCTGCAGCAACGCAGGAGCGGCGGCTCCCGCCAGCAGCGTCGCGCTGCGCAGCCGGCACCTCGGCGTGGGCCCTGCCTGCCTGGGGCTGCGCGTCTCTGTCCCTCCAGAACCGACAGCTCATCGCTGCCTGCAGTCCTCAGGCAGGAAAATGGCTGCAGGGAGCTCAGGGAGCCAACACACATGGGATGGGAATGTACCCCTGATTCTACAAGCTCATCAAGAACTGCTCGCTGTGCCTGTCAGTTCCCATGAGGTTACTTTTGGAAGTCAGACTGCTTTTGTGTAGCTGTTCACAACTTGCTTTTTTTTCCAAATGTGTGCAGAGGAACTCTGCCATCTCCTGCTCTCCTTCAGACTTGCTAATGTTCACAGAATGACTTCATCACAGTGCTTCAGCACCACTTCCTTCATGTATGAGGAGGAAGTGTGGGCCCACCAGCTGCTCACAGCATCACTCACGGGAGAGCAGGAAAGGCGCTGCTGGAGTTTGTGGTTGGAAGAACCGAGGCAAAGAACCAAAAGGGTAAAACATGGCACAGCCTCAAGAGGACAAGGGAGAAAATGCTCCTAGCGTGACACCAGCAGCCTGTTTTGCCCAAGAACGTGAATGTTAATACAGCCCTGTATTTTCAGGTTAAACAGCCTTAGAAGTATAGCTTTAGCATATTCAGATGAATTCTGATTACATTCAGGAAAGCCTTAAGGAAATTCTAAGATATAAAATAAGATACAAAAACCATTTTTTATTTTGCTTTCTTTAGATCAAGCGTTCAGCTAAAAAAAAAACAACAAACATTCTGAGAAGGGTTCAGAAACTTACAAAAGTCATTACGTACCTCCGTTCATCATTTTATCCTTGGCCAAAGGATGTGTCGTGACTTTGCTTCCAAACCCTACCCCGTGTGCCAGAAGGGCAGTAGGACCTGAAAGACACAAGTTTGCACCTGTGAGGAACTTCACACGTTGGAATTGTGTGCCAAGAAGTATTTCAGACAGATCATGGGCTAACCACGCGGTTTTTTGTTTAACAGCCTTTCTCTTTTATTTTCGTACTTCCTCCTTGGCCTGAATTGAGGAAGGAATTTGTGTCAAGAATGCTTAGGTCATCTGACAGAAATCCTCATGGGAATTCCAAAAGAAACTGAAGACAGGATTTGCCTAATGTGAGTTTCATTTCTGTAGATTTGATTCATTTCAGATATAGTCCAGAAAATAACCTTCTTTGTGTTCAGTTGGAATCAGCTCTAAGAAGCATTATACTTCAATAAATGGACCATCCTGATTATAAGCAAAGGCCTTTATTGGGCAACTGCAAATTTGCAATTGTTCTGCAGATGATACAGTCAGAGAACTAGAAAAGCACCACTGCCAAGGTCAAGAATGTTTACAACTCTGTACACGCACCACCTAAGTAAAGAATGAAAGCAAAACCACCTCAGCAACGTACCAGAAAACAGAAGTGAAAACACACAAACACACTCTGCCAGATTGTCTCGTGCTTGTCACCACTCTCCTCGTTCCTAGCCGCAGGTACCTAGGCCAGCCTCTCCGTTCAGATGGGAGTACTGGAAATTGTTCGTCTTGCTTTTTTTTACTTACAAATCTTGCAAAGAAACGAACTGGATGCCTGGCTGTGCGGAATATGTAAGCAGACAACCCTGTCCTCAGAGGAATTCCATCTTTAGCTACCGCTCAGATGAGGAAGGGTGAGCCTGTAATTCTATCTTTACGGCACTCCTCCTGAAGCTAAAGGGCAGCAGAAGTCACATAAATTTATAGCAATAATGTTCTGCCAGCACTGTGTCCCCACAGAAAGAACACCAGAATAAGCAAATATTTTGTAAAAAATCCCAGCACATTACCTTGCACTTTTAATTTTAAAGACAGTACCACAACTGGTTGGAAAGAACTGGGCACCAAGCAGAACTTGTAAGAAAAGCATTCGCAATATTTCAGAGATCGCTATTAAATTTACAAAAAGATCACATGCTGATGGGTGCACGTATGGTACAAATCCCTGCTATTAAATTACAGGAATACAGATTTCTAAGACAGGAAACTGTCTGCACGGCCGGCCCTTCGAAATATCCAAATGCTTTAAAAAGCGAGATGTCCTGTCAACCCACCTGCACATATAGCAGCAATCAGGCCTTTTCTGCTTTCCTGGTCCTTCAAAATGTCTTTGACAGCAGCAGACTGTATACAGAAACCAGATCACAAGTCATTGTTTGCAGTCGACTGTTTGAAGCACAGCTGAAACATTTTCCACAGAAAATTCATACACAAGTTTTACAAAGAAAACCGACACCTCTCCCTCCTGCCTCAAGACAGATGGCAACGAAAACACTCAAGAAGGAGAAAAACTGAAATGAATAAATACTTGTCCCACATCAAAATTAACAATTAGCAATTAGTTTACTGATTCATTCAGAAAACAATTTTCAGATGCTGAACTGAATTTGCAGGATTACTAAGCAAGTGTAGACCACCCACTACTCATGAGGATGCCCACGAACCTTTACAATACCAGAACTTTACCTCTGACAAGTTTTGGGCTCCAAGGTTACCCCCAGGCAGGACCACGACATCGTAAGGCCCCTAAACAAAGAAAAGATAAAACTGCTCTGTACAACAGAGGCTGGTACGTGCATTACCCCGTTTTAAAGCCATTACAGCTGAATCAAGCGAGAAACAATGGGATCTACCTTTTCTTCCACGGAACAACACTTTAGACTAGGAGAACCAGTCGCAATTATGGAACTCCAGGAGTAGCCTACTATTGATGAAGTCTGCTACAGAACTAGCTTTTACGCCTAGTGCATTTGAGAGCTTCAGCACGCAATGGCAGCTCTTGCACTGTAAGGACAAGTGCTTTTGCCCCAGCCTTGCTGTACAGAATTGGTCAGCTTCCCATCGGAACTTTCCAGTTGTTCCAAATCACAGTGTTTTGTGGGACCGACTAACATGCGAAATAAAGCTCTAGGTTTGATACTTTGCAAAATACCTCTGCAGAATTAAGAAATCTGTCTGATCTTAGCATGCTGTGAAGCAGGACAACACCAAAGGGGAGCACTGCGGGATGTGCAGCTCTGTGAGTCACTGCAGCATAGAGCCAACATAACATGCAACATATTTCTAAAGGGAATGCGTAAGCTTTCCCGATTAATCTCTGAAACCGTGAGAAAGGCTATGCTGGCTGCTACGTCAGACCAGGGTGATGACCAACCTCTTTTCTGGCATCTTCAAGACTGGCATCAGGACAAATGAAGACGTCTCGACTACACTGCACTGGTTCTTTTCCTGTTAGGCCTGCAACAGTCACCTTGATCTGACAGAAGAATACATGGATCATTACAGCCCAAGAATTTAGGAATTTTTTTCTTACACATTGGTTCTTAAGTAGTACACAGAACAAGCGAAGCACCACTGAAAGCTGTCAAGAATGGGGCAACACGTAAGCTCCCCCAAACCATGAGTAAACCCAAACACACAAGGTGAGCAGCAATATTCATATAGAGATTAACAAATACCTCTAATAGTTCAACTTTTCAAACAGGACATTTAGAGAATACCCGATTCCACGGGTTTTAAACAAAACAATACAACACAACCCAGGAGAGCCAGACTAAGTGGATCAGATAATGAATTAAAGTATCTCTGAAGGCTCGAGCCATTTTCAAACACACTTATGGTGTGTTCCATTTTCTCCTTTGACTTTTAGATGCCTGGTCGTAATATCATAGATGTGCATGGCACAGCTCATATTCGCAAGCTTGTGCTTCTCCTGTCAGGTGAAACAGAGAGCACATTAACGAAACTACAAAGGTGGCTGGAGAAGGTAATTTTTATTTTAGCCATTTCTATACATGTGAAGTTAGTGTATTTATTTAAAATCTTATTTTCATACCTAATCAGATGGTAACACTGTGTACCACTACAGTTGCTAAAGTAACAAACAGCATGAGGAATCCCACCAGACGGAATTCTAGTTAATAACCCAATTTTAAAAGTAACTCAAGAAAAGCTATGTAATGTCACAATCCGTAACGTACTAAGCTGTTCAGACCCCCACAAAAAAAAGCATTTCCTGCTGTGATGCAAGGGAGTAGCCGTGTTTTCTGACAGGGTAAGATTTACTTGAAACATCTGCACCAGTCCACGTTAGGCTCGCGTTTTACAAGTTTACCTTTTGCACAAATGTCTGTTGTCGTGCACCCTTATTTGGAGCACAGCACAGATATTTGCTAACCAGCAAGAAGGCACAAGTAAATTTTCAGACTAAACCTTGAACTCCTAGCAATGAACTTGGGGCAAAGTTTGTCCCCTTCACCAAGCACTCACAAACAGACTTTTCGTTGCCTGCATACTCACCCCAGCTCTTCTCATAACATCGGTGGGGATTACAGTCTCCATTTCCTCAGCACCTTTTGCTAGAATCACCAATGCTCTTTTCGAGGCCATGTCTCACTGTGTTGCTCTCAGGTGAGACAATTGTGAGGGGAGGAACTAAGGAGAGTAGAAAGAGACAACGTGGTTAGAAGGCAAATTCCCTAGTGCAAACCCTTCCTAATAGTGAAGTTCAAAAGTGAGAAATTTACATTTGCTTTCACTTAAGCCACCTCAAAATAGTTCACTAGCTTTAATCAATATTCATAGTGATCTCATTTCACTAAAGAGCTTTTAACAAAGAATGTGTTCTGATATTAAGGGATAAAGACATTTGTGCAGTGGGAGGCACAGCACGTCATCACCAGAACGAGAAGCAGCTTGGCCTGATCAAGACTTTACACGATTTGAGTCTGCCAGAGAGAAGGGTTCAAGGTGGGTGAGCTGGTTGCAATTTGCACGCCCTCACACGTACCCAGCCTACCCACTCCTGCCCAGGTCAGCGTTTAGACGAAGGGCTTGCAAGAGCTTTGACCTCATGTCTGGTATTTAGTTTCCACACAGCATGCTTTCGGAAGTTTCCTGTGACTTACAATGACCCGACCAGTACCCCTACAAAAAACGAGCAATAGATTTTTGGGGTATTGCACAATTGTGTGTGGGAGAAACGTGTGTGCACATGTGTGATGGGGGAGCAGACCACAGAATTTAGAAAATGGAACAAACCAGGCTTAAGACTTTTTTTTTTTTTAGCTCCTAAATTCAAGTTGAAGGGAATGGTCAAATTTCCATGTGACTATAAAGTAACTTTAACTACATCACGTAAAATACACACTAACTCATACTGGTCTGACAGAAGCCTGTGAAATCATCTGTGGCGTGAGAAGGCATTTCATCCACTCTGTAAGACAGGGATTTTTTCCTGTGTAGGGACTTTCCATTCAGAAATTCCTGTAGCATCTGGGGACTCTTCTTAAAATGAGATCCACATTTAGTTGCCTACACGAAGGAAAACCATCCCCTTATCCTGCTTCATCTATTTTCAGGTTTGCTCCCTACTTTTAGCCTCATTTAGCAAGATGCTATTCCAGAATACAGTAATATGCAGTAGAACATCCTGCAGCATGCAGAACCAGCCAAAGCAGACTAATCCTGTGTGTTAAATCCTGCTTTTAGGGCAGCTTTATGTACTGTCAAATGCAAGGCCAACCGATCAAGTATGCTCAGATTGTATGTGGTGTGTACGGAAGTAGCCGTCACGCTGTAAATACCACGGGGGCAAGGCTGTTTTCTGAGAAGGCAGAGCCAAGTCACACAGAGGCAACAGCCACTTCATCCAACAAGCTATCTGTGCAGGGCAGATGCAAATCTGTTTGCATCGCAGTGCCAGCGTACACACAGGCTGCCTTGGACCACTGTGATAAACGCACTTCCCTACGTGGTACGTGCGTGTTTCTCGAGAGGGCGACTTGTGGCAGGATCAGAACGCTAAGGTTTCTGACTTTAAAAACCCCGACCAAGCAGCGAACTACCAGCGGCAATGGAAGTTTTACGGGTCACCAGTTCGGCCAGGCTGGAGGAAAGGCCACATTCATCCGTTTATTTTAAGACACAGCGCCATTCCACACAGCCAGGATTTCAGCAGACCACGAAGAACGGCACGGGGCGAGGCGGCCGGGCCTGCAGCCGCCCGGAGCGCCGAGGGGGGCGGATCGGTCCCCGGAGGACCGGCGAGCGGCCTGAGCGGCCTTCCCGCCCGCCCGCGGCCGAGCCCCTGCGGCGGCTGCCGAAGCCGCGCAGCCCCGCCCGGCCGCCCCGCCAAACTCACGCCCTCCGCAAGCGCCGGCTCAGCCCCGGCCACCACCCTCCCCCCCGGGCAGTTCCTCCGGCCGGAGCCGGGTACGACGCAGCGCGGGCGACACGAGCGGCGGCGGCGGCAGCGACTCACCTCGGCCGAGGCGCGGGTGGCTCTGGGTGGCCCCGCCTATCCCGCCGCGCTGCAGCCACAGCGCCCGCCCCCCCAGCACCCCGGCCTGCGGCCCGGCCGCGCTCGCCCGTCCCCCGGCCGGAGGCCTCACGGGCTCCCGCCGTAACCCAGCGGCCACGCGCCTGTACAGAAGCAACGGCGATTGGCCGCGAGGAGCCGCAGGGGGCGGGGCTTCCCGGCCGGACTCTTCGGCAGCGCATCTCCGCTTCCCGCCCGCCCGCCCGGGGCCCGGCCGTGGCTGCAGCGCTCGTTCGCCCCGCGCTGCGGGATCCGCCGCGTCCCAGGGCGGTCTCAGCCGCAGGATCTCCGCGCACGACGGAGGCGCTCGCAGACATGTCGGCGCGGCCTGAGCCTCGCTGCCTCCGCGGGCCGCACCTCTCCCGCCACTCGGACTCTCCCCTCACCTTCGGGGGCGCGACCGGGGAACGGCCCCGCTTGCCGCACGGGCCAAGCCGCGGTGCCCTGCGGGGATTCCGCGCGGGACTCACCGGGGAGCCCCGGGGGCAGCGGCGGCCGCTGCCGGGCAACGCTGACAGGGCTGCAGGCGCTGCCCGGCAGACCTGGGGGTCGCGCCGGGGGGGCCGGAAAGTCCCGCGGGGCCGGAGTTTCCCCACCGCCCCCGGCTGACGCACCAGCTCCTCCGGGGGCGGCCCCTAAGGGTCGGCGCCTGCCGCCCCGCGCGCACTCCGGCACCGAGCCCATGGGAGCAGCGGCAGCGCGGGCGGCGCGGGCGCTTCTGCCGGCGGCTCTGCTGGCGCTGGCGCTGAGCCCGGGGCCCGCGGCCGCCCCGCCGTGCGGCGCCGACTGCCCCGCGGGTGAGCGCCGCGCCGGGCCGGGCCGGGGGACAGCGGGCGCGGCCCCGCGGCAGCGCGGCCCCGCGGCAGCCACCCGTGTCTCGGCCCGCAGGTACCTTCGTGCTGGGCGCGGGCTGCGGGCGCTGCCGGCGCTGCCCGCCCGACACCTTCTCCAGCGCGGCCGGACTCCGCGGCTGCACGCTCTGCCGCAAGTGCGAAGGTACAGGCGGCGACTTCTCGGCCCCTTGTTCCCCCGCCCGGGGTGACACACCGAGCGTGAGTCTGTCACGGCGCCGCGAGTGGAAGCGGCGCTGGCAGAACAATGCGGCGCGGCTGCGGGGCTTCTGGCTGAAGCCACCAGCCCGACTTGTGTACGAGCAAAGGTCCCGAGCCTTTGCTGCGCTGCGTCCGGCGTGCTGAGCACGCACCTGAACTGCGACTCGTTTCCACTTTCTAGGAAGATTCAGGTATTTGAAAGAGTGTTCCTCAACAAGCGACGCTGAGTGCACGTGCAAGGAGGGGTATCGCTGCAGCGGCGACAGCTGCTCCCGCTGCGACCGGAGCTGCGGCGTGGGCCAGGAGAACACCAAGAGCGGTAAGGTTGCCTTTCCACACCCGTTTAAACCTCTTGTGCTCACCATACCAAATGCACCCCTGCATCTTGCACAGCGAGAAAACTGCTGGAGTAAGGACACGGCAAGATAAAGGCCGCCGCTGCTGCTAAACGGTTTGAATTGTGTGTGGAGCGAGCCAAACTCAGAGCCCTACTGCAGCTCAATCGTGCACCAGTTAGGTTGCTCTGCATGACAGCTCTTTTGTCACTAGCCTCTGAAAAACCGAGCTGGGAACTCTGGAGTTAGAGACGATGTGTGGCACCTCGTGCCACATTAACTCACTTCTGTAGCTGAGAACTGTAGGGGGACATAGCTCACAGGGAAAGACTTGCCTTGCATACTCAGAGCATCTTATGAAATAGTAACGCTATGAATGTGCATCACATCACTGTACAAGCAGGCAAGAATAATCTTTCAAATGTTGCTTTAAATGCTCATCTTGTACAAATTTACCTGCCCTTGTCTGTCGAAGGTTGCCAGACTTGCCGCTATGGAACTTTTAATGATCAGCCTAATGGCTCCTGTAAAAACTGGACAAAGTAAGTAATCTAAAAATAAATGCTGCAGTTATTGCACTTGGCTGGATTTTTTTCCCATGGTTTTTGTTCTGTTCTGTTTTTCTGTGTTGCTTTAAAATGGCTTTCAGGTGCTCTGCAAACCAGGTCCTGGAGTCTGGAACCACAGCAAAAGATGTCATTTGCAAACACACTTCAGATAATCCCCCTTTACTTACTAGTCCACCTACCACCTCTCCTGCAATTCCACTTCCTATCACTGTGCCAGGTAAGTGGTTGTGTAGTATTGCTTATAGTGTGAAAGAATTATGACCTACTTGGAAACATACTATAGCTCATTCACTTACCGTTTATTTAAAGCAAGAGTCCGTCCTTCTATCCATTTCCAGTGTTGCAGACTTACCCAGAAGCAGAGCTTGAGACTAAGTTGTCAGCTAATTTGGGGGCAGTAGACTTTGCTCTGTAACACTGCTTAGAGAACGCTGTTTGTTTCCTAGGGGAGGACCTCCAGACGGACGCTGTCAGCATTTCTCTCACTGTAGCTGGGGTGCTGTGCATAGTGTTTCTGCTGCCGTCGTGCATATGCCTCATTATCTGGCAGAAAAAGAAACTACGTGATGTCTTCAAGAAAAGTAAGATAGCTAGACTCTTCACCTTATCTTTTTGAAACTAGCCAGAAATCAGGAATCCCTTGTTTTTTAAGTATCTTTCAAAGATAGTTGCAGACAGCTTCTTTTTTTTTGCCTCGTATGTCAGAAAACAAACAAACCCAGCAAAAACACCAAAAAACAACTGAACGACTGAAAGGGAAAGAGCTTTGGAATTTCTGTTGCAGGACGCAAGGAGGTGGAATTGCATCCAGCACAGTTGGCATCTCTGTTCCTTTGGGGTTTTCTCTCTCTCTCATCCTCTCCCCTTTCCCAGAGACAAGGGCTTGATCTCCCAGTGCAACTCTGAATACAGCAGACAGTTGCTCCAAAAATCTAACAGCTCCACGTTGGTCTTCCTTCCCGTGACACAGAAAGCACGAGCAGCCGCTGCTGCATTAGGGAAAACAAAGTATGATGAATCAGTTTTATCAGATGTACATGCTGTAGGGGAAAAAATTCAGAATACTGAATTATTTGAAGAATTTTTCCTGCCAACTTCCTGCACTTGTGACTGAGGAAGGGTGAAATAAGATGGCTGAATAAATGCAACAAAAAGTGAACATTTGATCTTTTTCTTCAGTGCACGCCACACCTGAGCAGTCAGTTCAGGAGGAGGATGCCTGCAGCTGCCGCTTTCCTGAGGAAGAACAAGGTGAATATCAGGACCACGGCAAATCCACAGAATTCAGAGATCTTTTGGAGAACTAGCAATGGGACTGTCCAGATCAACCATATGTGAATTCTCTGGGAACACAGGACAAGAATTTGTTTACATACATTGAAATTCATAGATTTTGACACCCTTTCTGAGTGCTAAACAGCCCAGCCACTGAGGAAAAAAGTGTATATTTTAAATCTCTTTTAAAAATAAAAATAAATTAATAAAATACCTAGTTTGCTGACTTTCTTCTTCTAGGACTAAGAATCATATTGCTAAGACGTACTTGATCTACATATAGAAAGTAGTACTGCACTTAAAAGCAGTAATAGAAGGGCAGGATGGATTTCTGGTCCCCCTTGTAAATGGCACCTAAGCTGTATTTCCATGCAGTCTGAAAACATTTGACACTAAAGAGAGGAGCTGTAGCACGTAGCAGAGGTACCTGTGACACTGGTGGCCTCTGTTACCATTACCAGCCACCCTCTTCAGTCTGGAGCTGCAG
The DNA here is from genome assembly GCF_036013475.1 of Columba livia. Classification (NCBI taxonomy): domain Eukaryota; kingdom Metazoa; phylum Chordata; class Aves; order Columbiformes; family Columbidae; genus Columba; species Columba livia. Next base: position 168,907 of record NC_088622.1, read on the forward strand.
TTCCTCCCAGAGTTCGGATCAGACCCAACAGTTTGGGGTTTCATGAGCGAATACAGATAAACCTTATTCCAGATCCCATCAGCCCTAGAAACAAGTACCTGTCCTGACCACTGCACCTTCCGATTCGTAGGAGAGAGGAAGCCATACGAGTCTAGAGCTGCAAAGTGCTTCACAAGAGCTTGCATCTGCTGCTGTGTCGCGCTGACTGGCTCAAGAGAGGCAGTGGAAACACTGAGAAAAGCTGTGGTTGACCTTCAAAATAGATGTGACTGTGCAGCTGGACTGCACCACCTTCAGCCCTGCATCACTCAGCTTTGATCTTTTAGGTGATGTAAACATTATGTACGTTGCAGATGAGGTATGTGTAAATATGATACATTTCTGGCACTATTTTTGTAACTGAGGTTGGAAAGATTTTAACATCAGACACTGTATCTGTCTCTTTGATCAATTACTGTTACTTTGGTCTCAAAGAGAAAAAAGGACACGCTTGAGTCACGGCACTTGCAACATCATTTTTAACCTTTTACAAAAGCAAAGATTTAATTTTATTTCTTCCATAAATGTTATTCAAAAAAATAAAGTGAAAACTCACCAGTATGTCCTGTAAAGGGTGATTTTCCCCTCTACGTGATTCCAACTTAGAGAACGCTATTCATGTGTTTGAAGAACGACGGCCCATCTTTCTATTCAGCAGAAGATTGCAACAGCAGATTATTTTCACCAAACCACACTTACACATTTTTATAAACTTGTATACCAGTAAATATAAAACAGTATGTGAGAAAATAAATGTCATACAGAAGACTGAACTATGAAGGTAAGTATATTTAAATGAGTGTATTTATCCATGGCCCCTGTCTAGCAGTACTTTCAACCATGAGACAAAGTCATTATTACGCCAAGTTCAAAAACTCAAGAGACATGAACAGGACACACGAAAGCCACCAATTATTTATAAACCAAAGAGCGACCTTTGCACCAGGGCACAGTGTCCTAGAACACGGGAGAACAGCTCTGCTCGTGATTAGTTTCTAATCCACGTGTAAGGTGTGAAAATTAAAGTACGCATCCTCTAAAAACTCAAAACATCTGGTGTTTTCTCCTTGGAAAAAAGATATTCCAGTTGGAATTTTACATCTAGTTAGTGAATTCTGCATATATTTTGAAATGCTCTGAAGACAGTGCAAAACTGCACTGTCTATCTCTTTAATTACTGGTAATCAAGGCAGAAGGAAGGAGGAAAGCCTGACTGTCTGTGATTCAGAGCCAGGGCTGTGGAAAAGCAGTATTTTTTAGCAATGACAAATAATTGATAGATCATGTGCATGTTGGTTTCACAGGGAGATTCACTGAACATACAGACTCTTTAATACCTGAAGAAACTTACCAGTTCATGTAGAAATTACGCAGTTCAGTCCTCCTAGCTCTTTAAGCTCTAAGTGTTGTCTGCTTTCTGTGAACATCTCTTTTCTCAACGATATTTTACATTTATTATGCAGCAAGTGGAAAGGAACGGGGAGCACCATGGCGACTCCCAAGCAGCCCCGGCGGCTGCGGATGAGGTCACGGGAGCTTCTTGCCCTGGCCATTTGTTTCTCTTGGAAGTCAAAAAGCGTCCTCCTGGCCGGCGCGGAGGCCCAGGAGCATCGGGCAGAGCTCTGAGGGCATGGAAAATGAGACAAATCCTCCCCAACAGTCAGCTGAAGCAGAGGAGCCTGCTGCCTTTTCATTGCTCCCACAACCAGCCCTGTTTCCTGGCAGTTACTGGCACCGGCAATTAAAACTCTATTTGTCACGTGTCTTGGCTTCATAATTTCATGAGTTGTGTGGCTAAGGAAAGCAAGAGGTTGATAGCAAAAGGTTTTCTCTCTCTCACCTCCCTCTCTTGGACAGGCATGCTTCTGCATTTCTGTGCCTGATACTTCTGGATGACAGAGACTCTGAAAATGCAACAGCTCCTCTCAAACGTACAAACTTCATGGTGTTTTTTAAAAGAATATGATTTCTTATTTTCAGTCTTTCTACCAGATCCTTCATAGGAAGCACGCTCTTCTCTGACAGTCATTCTAACACCAATGATGCAAAAACCTCCATGGGAGACACTCTGAAGAGACTTGACACAGAGGGAATAGCACTAAACAGGCAACTTGTATCACTCTGCCTGCATTTCAAACAGGTGATAAAAAGTCAAGGTACGTTTCAGTACTAAAATCACACGAAGTTCTAGCCCAGCGCCGTCCCCTCAGCTCGTCTCTCGGCTACGAAGGCGCCTCCCTGACACGCGGCTCCCGCGCCCGTCCAAGGAGGATCCGCGAGCTGCGCACCCGGGACAGAGCTGAGCATCCTGCTGCCCCTGGACCGACCGGGAGGAGGCTGCTGGGAAGCAGCACCGCCCCCACCGCGAGCAAAGCCTTCCAATACCACCTACAAAGAAAATGGAAAATCCCTCTAACCTCAATTTGGCAAGAATTAGTTATGATATCATCTACTATGTTGCCTTTCACCTTCTAGATCCTGGATCCCCGCCAGTTAAAACAGCAGACTATTAGACTATTCCTGTGGTACTCTAAGGCAAACTGGGTTACATTTTAAAGAAAAACACACCAGCTGAACACCCACTGAAATCAGGGAAAAATCTCTCCTGTTTGTCTAACCTGTTTGCATTAGGACAATAAATCAGGTTTTATTTGATTTAGCAAGTACAAAACCTCATACAAAGACACCTACTTCAATTTAAGGATGACTTATCCTAGTGTATCTGAAACCTGTTAAATCTACTCAGTTTACGTAATCCATGGAAACCATCTCTTAAAAAGCGAAGGGAGGATTCTGCATGGCTGACTGCCAAGAAACACTCATTCATTTACAAAACAACCTTGAAAGAACCACTTGAAACCTCAAGTTGCCCAGTGAGACCTAATGCCAACTTTCCCCGTTAAGTACGCGCATTTGTCCTGAGATGTGAATCACCCCGCCTACAGAGATTCCATTTAATTAACAAAAAAACCTCCAAATGGTGAAGGATTAAAGGGATTATGCACTTGGAAAGCAAAGTAAAGAATTAAAGTCTGCTTTGGTGAGCCATTCCTCTACTGCCTACACTACATAGGACAACTAAAAATGGCAGTGATTATTAGGATACCTCTTTAATCAGTCAGTGACCGAAGACTCAAGCGTGGCAAAAGCTTCTGGAGATGCAGAGCATGCACAAAATTCGATTCTTTCTCTCCCAGTTAATTCCCAAAAGCATTTCAGCAAACGCTGCTCCCCCTTCCATCCCCTAAAGCACACGGGCACCTCCACGCCACGCTCGGGGTCCCCAGCCTGCGCCTGTGCTCCGGCACACAGACACAAACGGATGCAACTAAATCCTGTGCGGGGATAGTACAGCGACGGACGGCAGGAGAAACGGTGATCTAGCAGTTTTATATGAATCCTCTGCAATGCCACGATATATATAAACCTATAGTTTCTATTATCTTGTCCTCACAGCACAGGCCTATTCCTTGACCTTATTTAATCATTCTTCAGAAGCACCGAAGAGAGCTCTTCAGCTGACAAACGTATACGTATGCAAGAAGGGATGAGAAATAAAGAGAAAAACGGGGAAAGGCAAACACCCCAAACCAACACCACACGGTCACGTTTCCCCCTTATCTAAATCGATACCAGTCCTGCTGGTTGGAGCAGCCCCAAGCCCAGCGCCCGCACCCTGCACGCTCCGACCGTTTTCGGAAGGTTTCCCAGCGGCAGCTCTGGGGCAGTAATTCCATTGTCAGGTCCCTTAGACCCACTGGGGGACAAAATCAACATGAGCAGGGAGAGCAGGTTTCTTTTCTCTGAAACACAGTCTGACAAAACGAGGCACCTGTTACTAGCGGAGGCACCGCGGCTAACTGATAAAAAATACAGGTGCCCAAAGGTTGATCGAGCCCTGCTCGGAAAACCAAACAGGAAAACGTGTCCAGCTCTCCCAGTTCTTTCTCAGCAGCTCTCCTCCTTCTCTCCCTGCGCAGCATGGGAAGGGTTGGCATGCTGCGTCTCGGACCAGAGCTGATGTGGACTACTCTGGATTACTGCAAGGTCTCTAAAAATCCAGTACTTTGCCTTGAAAATGCCCCCCAACAGCCCTCTCCGCAACAAAGAAGCCCGAGTTAGGAACTCTCACTGGTTCCAGGCGCAGCAGTGCTGCAGCAGCTCACACACACCTCACGGAAACTGAGCCCCGCTTGTCCTGCAGCTGGGACTGATGGACTGAGAGTGTAAGTATGGACCGTCACTAACCGCCCCCGCCCTCCGGCAAGGCTGCTCTGTACACCGTTCTGTGCAGCACGCTGGCCACAAAAGGTGAGATCAAGAAGGTTTTTATTCTGCTTTTCCCCAGATCATAATTTATTAGGGCTGAACAGATATGCGGGATATCTTGGTTGAGCAGGAAACGTTAAAGTTCCATTCTCGCTGCAGAAGCATCCCTCTCTCTCCCCTTAGCACCTGCTCTCATAATTTCAGTTTAAAAAATAAACTGTAATTGCATAGTTAGTTCCATTACACTTTTTGTGGAAGAAACCTTATTTCAAGATCTGGTCTCCGCTCCTCTGTTCGTGGCTGCGTTATCCAGAACCCAGTTCCCATAAGATACTGAAGCGCTGTATTTCCAAACTCCAGTCAAGCCAGACTGACTTTCTTTCATGTCAAACGGTGCGAAGCTTCAGTCTGCTGATGATGCAGTGCTGAGAGGACAGGGGAACTAAGGACCAGCTTGTCAAGCTTCACTTGGAGAATATACCCACCCTACAGTGTGCCAGCCCAGCAGGGCCAAAAATCAAGAGGGTTCCAAGCCCACCAAAGCTGGTGGAAACTACTACAAAGGGGCAATGTTTTGGCAGCTGTGATCCTGTAACAGAGAGCTGTTAGAGCACTTGTCAGTTGTACAGAAAAATAAAACACCTTCAGAAAGGACTACGGACCCGCCGCGTTCGCTCACACAGAGGTACGCGCTCTCCCACGCACCCCCAGCCCAACACAGAACAAGGAATCCTCCTGCAGAGCTTCTGCGGCATCTTACCTAACTTTGAGAGAAATTCGGAAGACAAAAATGCTACCGTGCACACTAAAAATACACCACACGTTGTCATTTGGTTATATAGAACATATACCACACGTACGTTACAGTTTGTGCGCAGTGGGCAGAAGCAGCATCTTCAAAAGAGGGACTCGGCAGCAAGTGCCCAAGTCACGGTCAGTTTTTCCCTTTGACCCACTGAGTCTCCCAAAAGGCTATTCTCAGTACACTCTGAAATGCAGAGTGTATATAAGGCAATGCAAGCTAGCAGCAGGAGAACAACTTATTTCATATATAATCCCAAAAGGCAGCTATTTCAGTGTGTAAAACAGACCTAATAACCACGTTATGAAGCTGAATGATTCGCTAAAATGAGAAATTCCAGGTTAAAGCTAACTTCTGAGGTGTTAGGACAGGTATCTGCTAAACCGACAGTGACAGCAGAGCAAAACCCCCAGAACTCCTACACGAGAAGCTGGACCCTATCGGAGAAGTCAACACTGCAAATATCTTTTTTCTTACACCAGCCAACATATATTAATATAACTAATTGAAACAAGATATGAGTCAAATTCTAGTAAAATCCAAGGAAAAGCTGGACACTTCTATAATAAAAGGCTCATCTGCACTTAGTGTCAATACAAAAACGTTCTACTGCAAAGCTCTCTCCATGCAACCTGAATTAAAGCAAAAAATTACCCTAAAAGGTATATCCTGGTAAAAAGTCCCTCATACAAATGCGACTGCTAACCCACACATTTTCTGAAATTCCTGCTTTCGCCAATTGTCACGATACTTGACTAAGATAACAACTCATGCTCGCTCATCATAAAGCACTTTAAAACAGGGGAAAGAGTTTTTGCATTATAGATTAGATTTCATCCTTACTATTTTACTCAGGTGGATAATTTTGGGGGTGTCTTTGATTAGTTTTTCTTGTGTTGTTGCTTCTTTTTCAAGTTTTCTTGACTTCATCAGCAACTTATTCTTCACCTTCCAACAGTCCCAGCTCACCGGGGAGGTCCCGTACGATTGGAAATTGGCCAATGTTACCCCAGTCCACAAAAAGGGCGGCAAAGCTGACCCTGGCAGCTCCAGGCCCATCAGCCTGAGCTCAGTGCCTGGCAGGGTTGTGGAGCAGATCATCCTGAATGGAATCACACAGCACCTTCAGGATGGACAAGGGATCAGACCCAGCCAGCATGGGTTTAGGAGGGGCAGGTCCTGTCTGACCAACCTGATCTCCTTTGATGCTCAGGTGACCCACCTGGTGGATGAGGGGAAAGCCGTGGATGTGGTCTATCTGGACTTCAGCAAGGCCTTTGACACTGTCTCCCATAATATACTCCTGCAAAAGCTGGTAGCCCATGGCTTGGACAAGTGGGTTGAGAACTGGCTGGAGGGCCGGGCCCAGAGAGTGCTGGTGAATGGGGCTGCATCCAGCTGGCGGCCAGTCACCAGTGGTGTCCCCAGGGGACAGTGTTGGGGCCAGTCCTGTTTAACATCTTGATTGATGATTTAGATGAGGGGATTGAGACCATCATCAGCAAATTTGCTGCTGACACCAAGTTGGGAGGGAGAGTCGACCTGCTGGAAGGCAGGAGGGCTCTGCAGAGGGATCTGGATAGACTGGAAAAATGGGCCCATTCCAATGGGATGAATCTCAACAAGGCCAAGTGCCGGGTCCTGCACTTTGGCCACAGCAACCCCCTGCAGCGCTCCAGGCTGGGCACAGAGTGGCTGGAGAGCAGTCGGGCAGAAAGGGACCTGGAGGTACTAATTGACAGGAAGCTCAACATGAGCCAACAGTGTGCCCAAGTGGCCAAGAAGGCCAACGGTATCCCGTCCTGTATCCAAACCAGCGTGGTCAGCAGGACAAGGGCAGTGATCCTTCCCCTGTACTCTGCACTGGGGAGGCCACACCTGGAGTGTTGTGTTCAGTTCTGGGCCCCTCAGCTCAGGAAAGAGATTGAAGTGCTGGAGCGGGTCCAGAGAAGAGCAACAAGACTGGGGAAGGGACTTGAGCACAAGCCCTATGGGGAGAGGCTGAGGGAGCTGGGCTTGTTTAGTCTGGAGAAGAGGAGGCTTAGAGCTGAGCTCAGCACTCTGTAGAACTACCTGAAGGGCAGTTCTAGCCAGGTGGGGATTGGGCTCTTCTCCCAGGCAGTCAGCAATAGGACAAGGGGCCATGGGCTTCAGCTCTGCCAGGGGGAATTTAGGCTGGATGTTAGAAAGCAATTCTTTGCAGAGAGAGTGGTCAGGCATTGGAATGGCTGCCCAGGGAGGTGCTGGACTCACCGGCCCTGGAGGTGTTTAAACTGAGATTGGACATGGCACTTAGTGCCATCATCTAGTCAATGGGCTGGAGTTGGACCAAGGGTTGGACTGGATGATCTCTGAGGGCTTTTCCAACCCAGTTGATTCTGTGATTCACGAGCCACCATTTTCAACCAAGAATAGTTGTTCCTTCTGATAATTAAGGATAATCTTTTGTGACAGGGTAACAACCATACAGAGTTTGTTCAGTAATTTATCTGGACTACTGCTGCCCTGTTATTTTAAACTGAAGCACTTGAAAGAAAGTCTATTAGTATAAATAAGAATTTTAAAAAGTTTTCCCACATAACGCTGGTTTTGATAAAAATTAAAACAGTTTCTTGCAAATCAGTTTCCAAGTTTTCCAAGTGCATTTCACATTTACTTCCCTCACCTATGTGTTCAGGGTTTTGCACCTTTGTTTAGGATGAGCTGTTTCTTTGCTTTGCACGATGACGCGCGAACTCTCCCCTGAGGAAAATGCCTTTGACATTTCGGTAGAGGAAAGAGTGTCCAAGAGACAGCTCCAAATCTGAGTAAAGGCAATAAGGTGCAGGCAAGCTGCCCAACGTCCACATGACGCACTCCACGATGGCTCTAAGAGGCTGAGTCTCCCTTCAGAGAAGACAAAGGACATGAGCTGCTCGTGAAGAGTGCTTCATTAGCTTTCCTTGGAGGATGCTCAGAGCAAATATTGATAATGCCATTGTCATTGATAGTTCACTGAAGGAGAAGCATTTGTACAGAGCATCCAGCACCAACAGTAACATCATGCATCAAATCAGACCTCATTACTGTCCGCAGTTTTGGAACGAAGATTTGCATGACTCAGACGAAGAGAGAGATTTCCTCTCTAGCTACTTATTCCTCTCACAGGGAAGCACAGGGAAAGAGGCATATAAAATGTATTAGGTTAATTCTGCAGAGATATTATTTTGTCATATCCACTCGCTTTAGCAGAGACCAGAGAAACGGGATGTGTAGTTCAGACACCTGCAGCCCGTGTTCTATCAGCCAACACCAGACCTCTCTGTATGCGCAGAAAGATAGAAAAGCGGAGGCTGGAAGGACCCCTGAAGGTCCTCTCAGCTCTCCCACTGCCCAGCCCTGCACTCAAAGCAGAGCATTTGAACTTACACTGGGATGCTTGTCGCCTTGTCAAGCTTAGGTTGGAAATCACGTCCCAGTCCACCCCCGAAGCTGCTCAAACCTGACTGGACACACTCCTGGGCACGCTGCTCTGGCTGAGCCTGCCTTGAGCAGCAGGCTGAGACCGCGCAATGTCCAGAGGCGCCTTCCAGCCTCGCGAAAAAATGAAATTGTAACTAGAGAAGACAAAATACGCTAGATGGAGAGAAATAAAGACTAAAGTGATGCGACTGCATAAAGCAGCTACTGTGTTAGCATTAAATAAAAGCAAAAGGCAAACGGCAAGAAAAACTAGCTAGTGCACACAGAATTAAGTTGCCAGTTCCAACTGAAAGAGAAGATAAGCAAAACTGAAAAGGGTCTCCCAGTCTGGTGAGGGTCCCGTGATTAATGTCAACCACAGCAGTTTTTATGCACCAAGTCAGTCTCCAGGTGGAAGCTCCACTTCCTTTGCCAAGGCAGCTCTCTAGAGCCACACAGGATGGGGTCTCCTCAAATAAACAGATAGGAAACGCTGTGAGAAGAAAACCCAAACAACTCCCCTAGCATTCCCTTTGTAAATTAACTCGATACCTTCGCTCCCCTTCTCTTTTACCTTTTCTGGCACGAGAACCCCAACTACAACACAACACATCCATCTCACAGAAGGGAAAAAAAAGAAAAGGTGCATTTCATATCAGACGCTTTGCGTCAAGCTTGCTAAGGCTCATCAATCAGCTGTCTTATTGCCCTGGTCATTTCAACCAACGTCTGACCCTTTTGTTAACTCATGATTTATAACTGGAAGTTTTTTGGTTTTTTTAATGCCAGATTTATAAACTTCACTGTGCTTGGTTTGATATAATATCCATTTTGTACACCAAGCTATAAGACAGTAAATTTATTGTCTATGAACTGTTACCTTGAAAAATTACATCAATGCAAAGTGGTTTCCATTTAGAATCAATGGGCAATAAATTCATTGGATTTTTTTTTGAAAGGGGGAGAGAACATGATGATATTTATGAGGTCATGAGCAGCTATATAATGGGTGAAACTGGGAGCAGAGACAACAGTCAGACCGTTCAGAGTGACGGGAGTAGACAAAGGCGAAATATATTCAACACAGCAAGGATGCATAAGCTAATATTCTGCTGTCTCACTATCATCAGCTTCTCCTGCCCTCTGTTGTCTCTCCCCATCATCAACGGCAGCGAGATGTCTTACCAGCTCTCAGGTAAGAGTCTTCTGATTTTAATAGTCAGAAAGCAGGGGCTGGAGCAGTAAAACCAGAAGAGAGGCAGGTGTGTTTTCCAGGGGGCCTTGATCTGTGCAGATCAGCTGTAGAAAAAGCAGGAATTACTTGGGGACACCGGCAGCGCAAGTGACATCATTGGTAGGTGGGTGCTAGTCTCGTAAAATTAGGAGTTTGGGTGCCCTAAATATTTCTTCCTGCTGCTTTGAGATCCAGGACGCAAAGGTATCCGAGTGTCCCAGCACCAAGCGAGAGCTGGCTCATACAGCGTCTGCCTTGGAAGCAGCACCAGTAGGCACTGGGTAATTTAAAGAAACTTGGTTGTACTTCCTCCCCCCTTGTCATGCTTTAAAATGAGCTAGGCTTAGCTGAGGTTTTCTTTTAAAAGAGGGAAACCTATGCAAAGATTAATGCAGTTTTACTTAGATCAAGAACAGGCAAGTCTGTCTTATACTACAAAAAATAGCAAGGTATTGAGCATGCTACCTGTTCGCACTAATGCAAACTAATCCATTCAGTCCAGTGAAAGAATAAATCTTTGCTTGAAAAACCTGTCCCCAAATTCTGAAATTATAGTGTAAGTCCAAGACTGAAATGGCTCAGTCAAAACGCAAAACAGAGTCTGGAAGGTTACTGCCACCAGACCTGACCTGTGCTGGAAGACTTTCTTAAATGAGTTCTGAAACAACAAGCAAATCTAACCCAAAGCTATTGCACAAAGCTCACGATTAAAGAGTGGCTGTTCTTACCTGCCTTGCAGGTGCAACAGCTGTTGTGCTGATTTAGCGGTACCAGGAGTCCTTAGTTTGCTTCGAAAATCTTGGACTCGCTAAGCCAGCATCTTCTCAAGCCAGCCGTCCACTATGTAACGTGCATTTACAGGCAACCCTGACTCAGTATGGATAACATCCATCGCATCACCGGCTGAACATGCTGGCTGCAACAATTACTGCATTTGTTTGAAGACATCCATTAGGCTTATTAAATCTTCCTTGCCAATATAAAGAGTTTCTGGGCTGGGTAAGATAGAAGTAGAACTGTGTAAGAGAGGGTTGGTTTGTTGTAAATCTCGAAGCAAATTTACCTGCTAAGAGTGCTCTGAATTATAAAATAATACAAGGCTACAGATACTAATTGCCTCCACATAGCACAGAGAAGTTACAATATTCTTATTCAGTCTTATATCGAAATCCCCACTGCCCTTTGCAATTGTCCTCAGAAATCATCTGAGACAGACTGAAACAGGGATTCAAAGTAAGACTCTTACCATATGCCCATTTCTGTCATGTTCCATTTGCAGCTGATGAAGATTCAAGATTAAATCTGGAGCAGCTGGGCAGCCCAGGAAGCGCTTCCCTGCTTCACTTTCTGCCAGAGCTCCTGGGCACCCTGACTGACGACAACAAAGCAGGTGAGGATTTACCACAGCAACAGAAAGTGCAGAATTGATAGCAACAGGCGGTTTGGGGGCCAACAGCCATAACAGGTGCCTGGTGGAGAGGACGGAGCAGTCGGCATCCGCAGAGTCCCAGACCCTGCTGGAACGCTGTGCCACAGGACCCGGCCACGCTGCAGCAGCAGGGTTTTCTGGCTGGTCCTCTGAACATTCCTGGTCAAGACTCTGCTGGCCGTAGCACTGTGGCACACGAGAACGAGTTGCGTAGGTTCACCATTTCTAAACAGTAAAGTATTTCATTATGTCTCCCCTCTACCAGGTCTTAGCCCCAGAAACTACAACCCAAGGGAAAATACCAAAGAGGTAAGTAAATCACCATCCGTCAACAAAACAAGAAAAATAAGACTTCACATTTTAAACTACACTGAATTGTTACTGAGACATCATTTAAGATCCACAGACTTCATGAGCACTATAGACTAAAGTATGCCGGTGTTCTTAGAACAGGAATCGCTTAGCAGTTAGACCAACAGAGAAAACAACCAACCAACCCCACACCAAAACCAACAGCAAGTAATCCAGAGCCTTTCATTCTAAACCCTCTACTTTTCTCCCCATAAAACCAGCTTTCTAAACAAAGGCCAGGTTCCAGCTACAACAGGCCAGGTCAGGACATTAACCAGTATTAGCTGCATGTCACTTTCCCCCCTACTTTAACACAAGCTGCACAGTGTTAGCAGACTTGTTACGAAGCATTAGGCAAATGGAGAGCATCATTCCTGTTTGCCTGCCTGCTGAACTAAGGCAGAAGACAGGGACCAGCTTCAGTGCACCAGCCGCCGCCACCGGGCACGCTGCGCGCTGCCGGGCGGCCGGAACGCGACGCTGGGCGAGCTGGGGCAGTGAAGAGCACACTTCGCTCTCCTGCTGGGAACGTTCACCATCCAACAGTAACCTCTCTAACGCTGTTTGACTTCAGGCTTCCTATGGAAACCATCCTCGAATCGCTTTGCTGGGCCGCTTCTTGACCCAGAAGGACAGGAAACAGTATAAGAAACGTGGGAATCTTTCTGAGTGCTTCTGGAAATATTGCGTGTAAACAGATGAAGAAACCCTCCCCGACTCGGGCTGCATCATTTATACAGATGTCTGAAAACTTGTATATAGAGTTGCTTGATCTAAAATGAGAATGAAGAAATACAAAGATAGCTCCTAACTTTAGACTCTCTGCTACTTGGAGATCAATAAATTCTTGGTGTTTTGCAATTATGCTGTGAGTGGTGTAGTATTTTCTTAGAGTTCAGCACAAGAGGAAGTAACAGGACAAAGAGATGAATATGCAACATGAAGGGATCTCAGGCAGGGAAAACAAGAGTCCCAAGAGACATGCCTGCAAATTAAACCTGGGAGTTGCTCCTTTGTACTTCCTCTAGAACACAAACTTGAGCGTGGTGGGGCCCCAGAGCCCCACGGGTGTTTATTATTTACCTTTTCTAAAAAATCAGCGCAGACAGAAGTTTAAATCCTTCATGTCCATCCCCAACAGCCTACACATCCTAACACAATCCTTCACATTCAAAAGGTACTTGCCCTTCTTTGTGGGATGCAATTAGAAAGGAAATACCATGTCCTGAAGCGGGCCAGGTAGAGCGAGATCAAGAGAACCCACAGCACAGGATGAGTGACCACCACGCGACCGTTTTCACCGTACCGACCACCTCAACACCTCTGCACAATCAGAACAAACGTAATTAATATTTTCTTCAGTCCGTTTTCTAGAAATTACCAACAACAAAAGTAAACACACACTTGAAACAGGTCCTTGCAGCACATTTTTCAGTTTTATTTATAAAAACCAGAAGCTCCTTTAAAGTGTACAGTTAAAATCACAACTGTAAATTCAACCACAGCTGAATATTATTTCAATAAAATATTCCTATCAACTGATGTAAAATCTCATTAGACTGCAATTTAAAACTCAGTTCAGCTAGAATATAAATTTACCAACACATTACTCATTCAGCAAATACTGCATACTGTAAAAACACACTAGGGTCCCTCATGTTCATAGCAATGCCATGAAAATATCTGCACATCAACTCATCTTTTAAAAACAGAACTCTGTATTCATGAATATAACAAAAAAGCTGCCAGCGAAATCCACCACCGAGGGTTTCCGAAGCGCGGACGCCCCCACGGGGGGCAGGAACGGCACCGCCGCCGGACCCGCGTGCTTCTCCGACCACCAACCACCCGGCCTCCCAACCAGCTCTAACCGTCTGGAGCGTTTTAATTACGCCAGGCAGAACAAAGTCACATAAACAAAACAGCATGTGCAAATCTGGCTGCAATATTTACTCCATTGGTCTTTCAGATCAGAACTGGATCTCACTTCATCTACCCCAGAGAACTACAAAGACTGCAAGATTAATATAAGCTGAAGTAAAAACTGCCAGTTCCTGAAAACATCTGGAAAGGAGGCCCTTCCCAAAAGGCTTGATAAGGCATTTGATGACAAGATATTGTGGTTCTAGGGGGGTAAACATTAGCTAAACCTGGTTTTGCAGCCAAGACCATTTGTGCTTTTAAGCACAGCCATGACAGTTTGTGTTTTTAAGTGAATAATTCAGTTTCATTGTCACACACAGCACTGATTGCCCTCTTCATCCCTCTTACATTCTTCTCCCATACCATAATTTTTCCTATAACCCAGGACTCACGTAGCCCCAGATATGGAATCGTGTACCTAAGATCTGGACAGCATTACAGACTTCTAATTCGAACTCCTAGGCACATGCACCATCACTACATACAATCGGAGGGCATGGTGTTCACAGCACTACAAAAACTGTCTAGGATTTCTGTTTCTATATGATCCTACTGGGCACAAATTCGTAGTAGTAGGTGGTACAAGAAGGGCTAACATCTCCAAACAAGACACACATTTCGTATGATCAAGCTTCTACGTACAAAATCAGAATCTTGACCACTTGTAGCAAAGATGCAGAGGACACAGTGGGTGAAGATCCCCAGATGATACTCCTGGGTTTGGTATGAAGTGGGGGTATGCACCTGCGCAAGTGCTTTGTGTCTCTGCCTCTTTTTATACAACTGGGACAACGGGAGTCATCATTTTGACAAGTTCCCAGACCTATGGATAAAAAAACATTATTCAAGTGTTAGGTGCACGTGACGATTCTCCTAAACAACGTCCCACTGCTTCATAAAACGGGTGACGTGTATGCCTGCTAAGACATCACAAACCACCTCATTCTCATGCTCAGGGAATAACCAGTGGAAATAATGTACAGCAAAATAATTGACGATCTAAACTTTCCTTCCAGCTTACACTTCCGAACTCTTTTGAGGGAGACGGCCATCCTTACGTGGAGTCCTTACATTAATCTATTTTACTAAGTCCCAAAACACATGAAAGCAGTCGTTTTAATTTAAGCACAGCTAACTAGAAAGGATTCCAGTGCATCTATTGACAGTCTAGTTAGGAAGCTTCTCAATTAAGAAAAAGACATATACACAAAGCATCTTATTACATGTTTTAGAGCAAATATTTTCGGCAGTGTAGTTATAAAGCATAATACCATATTGGGAAGTCCTGGAAAAAGACTAGAAAAGCTATATGGTATTGCCCACGTTTTCCTACTTGAGTACGTAACTTGCTAGATGTAATCACCTAATCAAGTCTCTTATTTTAAATGCCTGAAGTTCAAACACAAAAAGTACTGTGGCCTTCTACTGATCTATAACACAATAAGAAACAAGCTCAAGGTGAAAAAAATGAAAGATAAATAAGCATAAGTGGAAAGAAACAGGTACAAACAAAGCAGGCGAGCATACTGCTAAAAAAAAATCAAAAGAACACTGCCTGAGTCAAATTAGCCTTGAAAACTTAAAATTCTGTAAAAATAACTTTCCTTGAAATAAGCTTTAACAAGAAAGATTGTAACTGAATTGCTATTAAAAGTACCAAACCCAAAAAACCGTAGTATTTTGCTCATCACTGAGCAATAAAAAGTTGGAAACATAACCCGTCCTGCGCCAAGTCTGCGGGTCGGGAAGGGCAACGGCCTCCGGGCGAGAGGCTCCTCGCGGCCCCGCCGCAGCAGAGAGCAACGCACGGCGATCCAGCCACTGCTCGCGTTGGGAAGGGACAGCCAGACAGACGCACCGCGAGCACGCGTTACGGCAAAGCCAGAGGACAAAGAATGGGAATCACACCAAGCAGTTTTACTGACACAAGTGCTGATGCCTTCAACGTTGCAGGAGCGGAGGCGATTTTCCCTTGTTTTCCACATTGTCATCAGCCAGTGCAGCCTCACAGCTCGCTTCCCTAATGTCACATGTAGCACAGCCCTTTAAAACAGAACAAAAACATAGTAATTTAAATTCTCCTTTTTATGAGTGTATTTCTAAGAGTCAAATCCTGATAGCATACGTCGCAATCTCTTGAAACCTCTCATCAGTGGGGCTGAAATCTCCCTAAAAGCAGAGATTGTACAGGTACCTCATTTTCAAAAACAGACACGTGCACCTCCAGCCCTATCTCGTCTCAGAAATTAATTCTCTGGTGAGTGGAACATACAGTTGCAGGTTTCAGATGTAGAGTCGTGAGCTCCTTGACTTACCTTGCAGTTTTACAAGGAAGCTGCTCACTAAGGATTTGGCCTCTGGCCGAGAACAAGCTGTTGGTTCCTTCCGTGACTCCTTACCTGGGTGCTGATCTGCACTGGGACAGTCTGGGTCCGGATCCATGTATGCACCTCTGCCAGCTCCCTCTTCTGCCCATCCGTGAACCATGGCTGCTGCTTTTGCATGACGGTCAGCTTCTCCAGATCCTCCTTCAAAACCTCCTCTTTAATCCTGCAGGCAACAGACACCTGTGAACACAGCTGTGCTGAACCAGGCAAGGCGGGCACTGGCCGCAATCGCCATGGGAGAGTCTCTTCACCAGTGTCTATGGCTGAAGTCTAGGAGCATCAGCCATTGAAAAGCAACTATACATCGTCACACCTTGTTTGTTTTGTGAGGCTCCTTTCAAAAACTGGTCTAGGTGTCGGGGCTTTTTCGGTTCTGGTTGTTGTGTGGTTTTTTGTGTTTGGTGTGGTTTTACTGATTTTTTTTTAAATGTGGAATTTCATTACACATAAGCGAATTGCAAGCAACTTGCAAATAACAGGTATTTTTACCCCTTCATGCATTCAAAGTACAGGACAATAACCAATCCCCTTAACACTTCAGCAAAAAGGTTACATGTTACCATATTTTAACTGATGGGGGAATGGGAAAAGACAACAAAAGGAAACAAACAGGGCTTAAAATAAACAGTAAATTAATACACCTTGGAGTTCCATTCGCACGTGCACTTCCATGGTCTCATTTTTAATTCCACAGTTCTATGCACAATTCCAAACTACATGTCAAAAATTGTTGATGTTTTCCAACCTGTTTGGCATTTGGTAAGTCATTAGAACTCGCTCAGGTGTGTGATCCATCATCACCCAGACTGACTCAGGTTTGGATTTATGAGCTGTCCCTTTTTCTCCTGCTTCCCAATTCTTCTCTTCTTTGGAAGCTTCAGAACAATCATTACTGGCAAAATACTTGCTGCTTTTCCCACTACCTGCTGAGAATTACCATGAAAAACAATGAACACAGATGCCTGAGAAATCCTAGTAATCCAGCACAAAAAGTAACAGCATACCAGTGTATTCTTGCAAGCTAGTTCTACAACATGAACTCGGGATACTCCCAGATGACTGCTCTAGCAAGTGATTGCAATCTATTGAGAATTCAAAGACAAAGTGCGTTTTATTAAGTTATTCGAGGTCTCCAAAGCTCTGTTTCCTCTTCTCAACATTAATCAGCTCAGCTTCTCTGCTTCTGTTTCAAGAGGTCCTGCTCTAGGCAGATCTACCTTTACTCAAACGAGATGTAAGCCAGTATTTAATGTAGAGAGAAGTCATAATGAGCAAAACGAAAGAGTGACCTACAGGTTAAACAAATAGCTTCTTAGATAGATTCCCATTTCCAACCACGGTGATTGAAACAAACTTTGCTTCCAACACTGAAAGTCTGTGAAAAGTAAAGACTACAGATCCTCTTACTGGGCTTCCCATTGTAGTATCTTGCTATCAATTACCAATGTACTAGCAAAGCACCGAACATCCCAATCTTTAACCTCCCTACCTGTGCCACAACCAGAAGTCTTATTGGAGCCAGAGCCTAAAGAACCAGATAAAGCTGATCCACTGCCTGATGCTGCTGAACCTGCGCCAGACTGGGAGTCCTCATAGAGCCAGCAGCCAGTGAGATCACTAGAGGCGCAACGGCTGTCTTCCAGATCACTGTCCTGGAGACGAAAATCAAAACAAACATATCCATGGAAGTTACATTTAAGTTTGAAAAAGGAAGTTCATGCATTTACTGAATTTGTCATAAGTTGACTAAGTTCTTGTCCCAATCCAATAGATTTGGAGCTTCTAGCTCTAAAAATGAATGGTGGTCTACAACTCAGTATAACACTCTTCACAGGTTAAATCAAGAGGCGTCTGGACTCAGGTTTACTGGTTTCTGCTGTAGATCCTTCCCCACTGGGTCAAGATATTGTACTGTTGCATTAAGTTAACATTCTCTGCTGACAAGAGAGCAGGAGTCTGTTCCCTTCATGTCCTGTTAGATGGCATGAAGCAGCCAGACACATCAAGCAATGGTGCACTATGGGGAAAATGAGAGGACGTTCCCCTGATTCGCTACGTGAAGCTCGCTGCTTCGGCAGCCACAGGCACACCAACTCCCCTTTCGGGACCCTACCCTGCAGTTTCAGCTGATCCAGCCTTCCCAGCCCAATCTGGATTCGGGAGCCAACATTTTTTTCCTTGACTGCAGAGCTCAGATTCCTGTCTCTGAGTTTACCGCGGAAGCTGGAGAGGCCTTTTCTATGCCCATGTATGGAAACCGACCCACACGGATCCCTGTTCTTCGTTCATTAGCTGCATCCCTGGGAGACAGAGGGAGTAATTAGAAGCGTATCTTCCCTTTGTTTTGGTTCTCCACAGAGACTGTGGGACTGGGTGAAAAAGGATGCGAATTGCGCAGCACTAACCAAGTTCCACATGCATAAAAGCCCGAAACCCAAAATTCCTGCCGAAATTGAAAAAGCTGCCTTAAAAACACTGAGCAAAGGTGGCTTGTGGCAGCCTAGATCAGAAGATCTCACATTTCTGTCATTTGCTAAGTGCCAACACTGTACTGAATTCCTATGGGTGCAAGTACAAACAGCTTTCTCCACCTCCTGTGCTATTTGTGCCCTGCACTCTACATAGCACATAGCACTCTACATAGCACAGCCTGTGGAAAAAGCAGCTCACAAAATCTGGTGACCCTGAAACACCGATCATCAGCACTGGTTTTGGTGACCAAACACCGTGAAAAGTCAAGAGTTTCTCCTCTACATTAAAAAAATTGTGTTACTTACACATTTAGCTTCTGCACGTGCTTTAACATCAGTACTAACAGAAAGCTCCATGGGCTTCGGCAGCTCTTCTTGAAGCAAATTCAGCTGAAGCGGGGAGCTGCTCCGGGAGCTGCTCAACAGGAGGGCCTGGTCGCGCTGGCCCTCTGGCTGGTCCCTCACAGATGAGGCAGAAGAGGCCGGAAGGGGCTGATCCAGAGAGCGTGGTGTGATCGGTGATGGAGCGGGAGGGGGGGCTGCAGGCAGCGTAGTGCATGGGTATGAAGACGGGGGATAAACAGACTGAGGGCTAGGAAGAAAGACATATTGAGGCATCTGAGCATATATGGGAATACTCTGAAAAAACACAGCCATAAACATGCCTACATTTGGGGGATACAGTGCTGGGCATGACTGTGCTTCACAGCACTGTCGGGACAATGGCGTGGACTCGGGCTGTAACCAGCGAAGGGCAAGCTCCTCTCCTAACGAAGACGCTGGGAAAGTGGGCAGTGGATCCGAACAGGCAGGAAGTCCCACAGGAGGAAGGACATTCGCGCTGGAGGAGCTCAGACAGGACAGTTCCGAGGGAGAAAATGACTGTGTCTGAATTGTTCTCTTCTCACATGGAAGACTATTTCTGTTCTTACTAGAAGAGTGGCTATCTGAGGACTGTCTCTGAGGTTTCTGGCGCTTGAATTTTCCATGTTTGCCTTTTTTACAGCTAGCTGGGCTCATCTGCTTTGAAGGGGAATCTCCTAAGGAGGAAGAAAAACAGACACATTGACTGAAATGACAGACCTGGGGGAAAAAAATTGAAAAAACAACATCCAGATAATTGAGCATGGCTTGTTCAGAGAGCTGACTGTCCTCCGGATAATTCTTCCGCACACTACAGTGGGTGGATTTGCTGACATGTGTACCATATCTTCCTTCATGTCATCAATTTTCTTATCGATCACTTTGGCTTATCCCAATCAGATCTTCTGCATTCCTTCAAGGGAAGGCAATAAACTACTTGGGATCTGCAGGGTTTATTGCAATAATTATCTGCTCTGTGCAAAGTCTTAGATAGGAACACACAAAATGGAGCAGGTATCTGTGTGGGCAATGCTGTTTCAAGCTTTGGCAGCTCAAAAGAAGTACTCCATTTGCAGTCATAGTAAGATACTCACGGAATCATATGAAAGAGAACCAGACTCCACGGGCAGGTTGATCTTTCTAAGTCATCTACTAAGTCTTGGTTTCTCAAAGCTGCTGCCTACCTTGGCCACAGGAATGTCCGTTGTTACTTCTGCTCCCCTGCTGAAGGTAAGTCCTAAATGGAGAGAGCAAGATCCTCTGGCGGAACTTGTCAACGTAGTTCTGCTCTTCCTTCTGAGTGTGCGCTGACAACGTCTCTTTTGTTAGCCCAACTGGCTTCAGGTCCTCAGGCAGCACGGTGAGATTCTGAGCATTCACAGGAGGCAGCTCAGTCTGTTCAATTCCAAGCACAGGATCCTCCACTGTAGTCACTTCTTTGAAGAGGGAAGAAAATAAAACACCCTTTGCTTTGGTGCTCTGGTGTGAACCCCCGCAAGAGCCAGAGGGTTACACAGAAAACAGCCTCGCCTGAGCTACCAAGCAGATACAGGCCGCAGGGGCAGGGTGGGGAGAAAACGCCCTTTATGGTCGAATATAGTTACACAAACATCAACCGAGCAATTTACTTTGTATGGTCTGGAAAACTTCAAATTCACCTGGAAGCTACAGAGGCACCTCTTTCTTCATACTTTCTTAGAACAATGGCAGTTAAATACTCATTTTTATGTTTCTTTCTGCATTAAAATGAAGTAACACTGGCCCATTAGCCATTTTTATTTTAACCCTCAACCACCAAAAGCACATTGTTTTGAGATATATGTGATTAATTTAAAGGGAAAGGAAACAGTGTACACTGTTAAAATTAGGTTTTATTACAACACTGTAAAAATCTCCAGGCTCAAATTTTCTTCACTGTGTCCCCAGAAGTACCTTGATTATACATCAGATTTTATATTCATAAGAACGTAACTCAAAAGGACAAAACTTTCTCACTGTGTACTGTCTAAGTTTAAAACTCAGTGAGGCAAGTCACTGTTTTGTGAGTGTGACCGGTACCTGATTCAGGGTGCGGGACGTGCACGATGGTGCTGCTGTAGCTGCACTGGCTGGTGACCGACACCACGCTGGGCGCCTGGGTGGAGAGGCCCAGGTCTGCCAGAGGAGCTGCGGCCACGCCCGCAGCCGCCCGGCCCTTCGGCATCTCCCGACCAGCGGATTCCCCAGCCCGGGAATGAACTGCCGAAAGCACAGTAGCATCTATGGGTAAATAGCAAAGATTCTACATGGAACTGCATCCCAAGCACTGTGCTCCGAATTCAGCAAGTCTGACCGGTTCAGAAACAACCAGTAACCATGCAGGCTATTAAATAAGTCAATCTTATATACAAACAAATGTAACATTCATATACCAGTGCAACCGTAGCATACTATACGTGGCATAAAATGAGTGAGCAGGTTCATTTAGCTACAAACAATAGTTCTTTTGATGCACTCTACATTCAAAGACTTAATACTGTAGCTTATGCGTAATTGTGGGATCTATACAAGGTAAGCAAATATTTGCTACAAAACCAAAATATCTGTGCTGTCAGCGTGACAATTTAAAAAGCGGACATAAACCTTGGAACGTACAACAGCAGCATATACAAAATAAATCGGCTGTTGCAGTTCTATTATGATGGTCAGTATGCTTTGTGTTACCCTCCAATGCCTCAACTTCCTGCTGACTTTGCTGGACTTGCTTGTCATCTTCTGAAGATGATGATGATGTATTTGCAGAAGATTTACATTTCCTTTTCAATGCTGGAATGCTGCAGCTCTCTAGATATCTGAAATAAAAGCGTATCACAGGAAGCTCTCCCTGCTTTGTGCTTTTTCTCGGTTTTGAGAAACAAACATTTGGACAATTCAAACTGGAAACCCAGGGGTTGCTAACTAGTCTTTCAAATTCACTGCAGAAAGCTCTGGATACATATCTGCTTTCCAATGAGTGTTTTAAATAAAATCTATCAATTACTCTTTTTTTACAAAAATAGGAAGAAAAAAAAAGAAAAAAATACACTGTTATCCACTGGGTTAAAAAATACTGACATTTTTTACCAATTACATTGACTTTCTATTTTATACAGATGTTCTCAAAACGTATACTGAGAAGACATTGACATATTGTCCCCATCGACATTCTCTTAAACTCCTATTGCACCAACCAGCAGTATAAAAACGTCAGTATTTGCAAACGGAACCTCAGGCCCTAAATTTTTCATTCCTGTGTAATTCCGACTGACTGAGCATCGGGATGCATTGCCCAGAGGGGCAAAAAACTTTACAAACAATCTCAAATGTATCTCACAACTCAAAACCCACACGGTTTAGACTAATGTAAACTGCTTGAAAATTTACCTTCCACCAATTATCTTAAACTTATATCACTAAAATCGCTTCATATTTTATTACCTGATGATAGTATCAACACAATTGATCTGCTGATAGGAAGGAACGCGTGGAGGCTTTTTCGAATCAGCGTAAAGCGCGTTGCCCGGTTCTCCTGCGCTGCCACCCCCCGGAGCGCGAAGGCAGCAGGCAGCAGCGCGCCTCTCTCCTGCAGAAGAAGAAATCCTCAAAGACTCCTCTCACAGGCAGCTGAACACCGTCCCTAACAAGCTGCACGCCTGCACACACACACATTCATATATATATACACACTGGGATAGATGTATATTTTCTACAGGGACATACAGCCTATGACAGCAAAGCTCTCATTACCAAATTATTCTGCATTTTCTTATGTCGAGACAGGGAATTGAGAAGGGGAAAGAATGCCTAAAAACACCCCCACAACACCTTAAACTTCCACTTAGAACTAGAAAACAGCAATAAAACAGGACAGTAAAAATATTGTATTTAGATCATAACCAAAGCCGCAATTAATATTACTTCTCTCTCAATTTATACATCACAGAATCTGAGCTGTTATTTAAGAGTGATTCACAGTTTTTATAGCATGGATACACTGGTCGGACCACACCAACACTCACAGCACAACCCTCTTGTCAACAAGACTAGGACATAACTGTAACTCTCAGAGAATATCACAGTGCAAAATGTTTTAATACAGATTCCTGTGATATTTGAGGAAGTTCCCTGTTCTCTCCATGTATCTGTGCTAAGTACTAACTGCAAATAACGTGCATTAACTTAATACTAAGCACTCAATAACTAAACCACTACTTCATGGGGAAGTAGGACAGTGTTTTCCAACCTATGGACTGTTTCTGAGAGCCCACATGACGTAATTAAGGGAAGCTTCCATAGGAGGCTCATACTTGCTACAAGAAAGTCTGCATTTTCACTAGAAAACGTTAAAATAAAAAAAAAAGTCAGTCTATTAACCTAGAAAGTGACAGATATATTCCTCCGTATCTTTGGGAGTAGTTAACAAGTTATTGCATCTGCTGAGGTGTTTTTTTGTGGTGGTTTGTGTTTTCTTTTTAACCAGTGGTTTTTAGATTTAAAAAACCAACCAACCAACCACAAACCAACCCAACCCAAGAACAAAACCAAAATGATGACGACCACCACAAAAACACCATCCAAACACTTCCCGTATTTAAGTCACGCTGAAGTGCTCTCCCGAGTTCTTCAGCAAAACACCGGCTGGCCAGACTCGTGGTACAGATCTACACGAGTGCCTCTGGTGGAGCCAAACCCTTCTGACTCCTACGGGTGTGCAACAGGAGATGGCAAAGCCCTGTCCCTCCTGCCATAAGGCGGAGAGAGCAGACCGAACTGATGGGGGAGAATGGAAACAGGCCCCTGATCGGAGAGCTGAAAGAACCCTCTCTCGAACCCCATCACCACCCTTGGTGCCCTTAACAAAGAGATACGAGGCCCTGGACACAGAGAATCCAGCGGAGAACAGCCAAGATCTGCCTGGAGAGCCCCCCGGAGGGACCTCATCTACAAAACCTCATCTACAACTGCAGCTCTGAGAAAAAAACAAAGCAGGGTGGTCGTAGCTGGCGACTCCCCTCTGAGGGGAGCAGAGGGCCCTGTGTGTCGCCCAGACCCATCCCACGGGCAGGCCTGCTGCCTTCCCGGGGCCAGGGTGGGGGACATTAATAGAAGACTTCCTGGGCTAATTCAGACCTCAGACTATTAGCCCCCATTAGTAGCCCAAGCTGGCAGCGAGGACATTGATAGAAGAAGTGCCAAGATAATTAAAAAAGACTTCAAAGCACTGGGTCGGTCAGTTCATGGGACAGGAGCACAGGTCGATTCTGTGAGTCTTACCTTGAGGATCATAATTACGTGAACATACCTCCCAGCACTTCTGAGATCGCAGCCTGTCCATGTCCATCCTGTGGCTTGCTCCTTGATGCAATATACAGTTGCTGTCCCAGATTCTTTATTCGGTTGACATCTGCACAAACCTGTTGCAATGTCATCTTGAGATATGTGAAAATGTGAAGTCAGAATAAAATTAATAAAAAGAGTCCATAGGAGACCATTAGGATGGGCTTGTGTTCTCGTATTCTCCAGATTGAAAGGGAGTAGGCTGTCAGCCTAAGCCTGGTATTGGTATTTATAAATTTAATGAATCTAATCATCATGGTTAATTTAATTAACTATCATAAAGCTCAAACAGCCTCAGTATTTGTTTTAATACCGTTGCAAGCCTTGAGAGTGGGAATAAGCTGATGACTTACCCAGGAATCTCACAAGGAAATTAGGTAATTGCAAAGCTTGTTTTAGGACAGCGCTGTTTCCACCCCTTCTATAGCACTGTACCTCTAGTTCCCCTTTTGAAACAAAACAGAAAACCCCCAGCAAACAGAAACCCCTCCACATGCATCAATCCTTTTTCTGGTTGCATGGTTCTTCCACTTTTTTCTCTGAGCCCACCGGTTCTTTGAGAAGGCCGATCTTAACTAAGTCTTCAATTTACTTTAGCGAACTACCATGGTAGTTATCTGCTCATTTTAGCCAGCAAAATTAAGAGCAACAAACGATAGCTGCCATTCTCTAACTGATCGATTTAAGTACATTTAGCCTGAACACAGCTGTATCTTCCCACTTAAGGAAAATTCAGGATGAGTAGTGCATATGTACACAGTAAAAACGTTCATTTTAAAAACCGTATTTCTACTACTCTGCAGGCAGTGACACATTTATAGACTTACTGGTTCCTGTATTTCCTCCGCACAATTCCCATTGGAGTCACTGGACGATGCTATGCTGATGTAGTGTTCATAAGAGCCACTGCTTCCAAGGCTTCCATAACCACTGGAAACATTACTGTGAACTGGCTGTATGAGGGGAAAAAACAGAAACTAAAAAAAAGTAATCCTCTCAGAGAACAAAAAGAAGGGAACAACACACTTTGCCACACAGAACTTCAAGTAAACAAAGAAAGTTAAATGAAAGGTCAGTATGGCTCTGGGCTCTGCCACGTGCTTGGTAAAAATTCCCTACCATGCTTAAAGATGTTCCAGGATGCAGAGTTGTCTTTCAACACAAAGACTTGGCAAATATGTCAAACAAAATACTTTTTTCTAAGCAGGGGGCTACCTGGAGCCGTGTTTTACCGCTGCCGCACGAGCCTGTCTCCACTGAGAGCCTTCCTTTCAGACCTTCTTAAAAGGTCATCCCCAAAGCGCTCTGCTGAACAGACCCAGGTCTCTTCAGCCACTCATTCAGAAGGCCAGCCAGCATTTTGAAATTCTTTCACCTCCTTTACCTGCAGCAGTAGCCTGTATATTTGTCCTTGCAACTCTCTGATCTCTTCCTTGACACTGCTTGTTTCTTTACTTCTTGCAGCAAAGACATCTTCATTCAGAGGGCTTCTGGAGACAGCCAACAGAATTTCACTATTAACTTGAATTCGACGAAGAAAAGGCAGCCATAAAAGCAGCAGATTCTTTCTCTTTTTCCATTATCGTGATTTTGACTGTTTTCCGGAATCCCCAAGGGATGTCACCGGTTCGCCAGCAGCCCAGCCGCGGCCCCGGCAGCGCTCCGGGAGCAGTGTCCACGTGGCGCCCCCGGGAAGCGGTGCCAGCAGCTCAGCTGGACGAGCACCCACCCCGCTGCCTCCCGCACCTACACGACAAATTCACACAGAAAATCTGGACTAAAAGATGCCAGGCCATCCCCAAAAGCCATTTCCTAGAAAAGAAACCAGGTAGGAGGAAGGCAGGCAGTCCTGTTTCCAAATCTCTTGGGAGTTAAGGAGAAACATCGGAAAAATTAACCAGCACATTCCATACTGATTGTATTTTTAAAAGAAGTCGCCGTGGTAAATATTTAGATTCTGTATCAAGTGAATGTTCCAGAACAAAACAAGCCAGGAGGTGATTTTGGCAACAAGCCTGTCAATTAATTTTTTTTTTTGATGGGCCAATCATTAACAAGTAATTAGCTGACGTGTTCGAGTGATCTCCTTTTACGTCGCTTTTTAGCTTTTACTTGGCTTGTCTAAAACTCACATTTTGATTCAGGCACATCCCTTGTCACAGTATTCAGACACCAATCATGTGCAAAAACATGTTAAAAAAAGTTGGCTTTGCCTTTTACTTCAAAGTAATTTACTTATTTTCATACTTAATAAATAGACTAATGCTGCTCTGAAGGTATGAGCTCCAGGACACGCTCAGTATTTACCATGGGCTGACAGAGCAGCATTACGCCTCCACTCTGGTACTGAGACCGCTCTGCTTTGTGGAGTATTCAAAGAAAAACACTGTAACAGATCAATTCTATAACTGACTTACGTCCGGACTTTGTGGCGGCCAATGATGAACACTACTTTCCTGCTCCATGGATTCACAAAACTGGACCAGCTGGTATCCAGTATAACATAATCCCCATTTTGAGTACAGAATCTAATAGGCAAATGTTCAAAAGGGGATTGGCCAGCGAATTTCAGAACTGGGAAAAAAAGAAAGAACCAGGAAATGAGGTTGAGTTTACGTTCTGCCACAGTAGTGAAGCACAAACACTAACGACTGGGGTCCTTTAAAACTCTGGGTTGGAATTCACTTTTATTTCTAAAGGGTTGCTTTAATTCATTAGTTCATTTATTTTTCTCTAGGCTGCAGATCAGTCACATGCCAAGCAATATGATCATGAAAGAATGTCACAGCCAGTAGAAACTCCTCTTAAAGCAACTGTACTTACTTTTCCTGTGAATAGCAATCATCAAAGGACGATCTTCTGGGTGCAAATACATCAGTATGGACGTTCCAATTAAATCCTGAGGTAAGTAACCCAACAAAGGCACTGCTCTGAAACCCAAACCCATTAGCACTGATTATAATACAGTTTTGAGTATTTACATCCTTAAGTCTTTGCGTGTCAGTGAAGTCCCCATGCAAGAGCTAATATGTCATGAACTAAGGCTAAAGAACATTGTGCAGCTCATCCAACGGTGCAATGCAGACATGCAAACACCAATGGGAAACACTTCTCTGCCCGGTGACAGAACAGATCGTCACACTTGCAGGCAGTTTTGTGCTTGTCTATATGCAAGGAAAAAAAACGAAAAAAGAAAAGGGGATCTTGAACAGGTCACAGGCCAAATGTCAGTAACAAGTCTGACACAGATGCTGCAAAGCCTCTTGTAAGAACACTTGTGGCTCTGCAGGAGACAGCTACAGCCTGTCCAAATTTACCCGGCCCAGCTCAGTCTATCTCCACACTATGATCCCCAGAGCTCTGCACTATGTGCGTCTTCCACTGTGTCACCACAGGTCCCCATTGCCCTGGATAATGAAAACTGACTGCAGTTCCGTTTATTTCACATTTTAAGTCAAGAAAGGAGATTATGTCTGTGGACTTCTAGATGATTTACCATGAGCAGACTAACAAAAAAAGAGTTTGTTTAATTAACCATTGCCAAGTGCATAGTTTGACTCCTTCACTTGGGTCTCTAGCCGCATCACTAGAAGATTTTTTGCCACCTCTCCATACACACCTTGCAGGTGTTAAGACTCAAATCTCACCTGTCATCTATCTCAAGAAAAACACATCCAGGGGTGTGAGTGGTGGTGAAGATTCTTTTATCTGTAGGAATCCGAGGAGCTAACAGAAAAAGAAATATTTACTGAAACAAGACATGCACGGAGAAAGAAAACCTGTTATTTCTGCTCATGATCGTTATTGGCTCCTGAACTTTTTAATTGTTCACTGCTTTCTGATGAGAAACTCATAGAAAAATCACAAATTTTTAGGTGCTGCAGACTACTCCCAAAAGTAAAAATAGCGAGAAGAGGTCAAACGCTTTGGGGCCTTGCAAAGAAGGCACAAATGCTCTGGATTCGCATGCCTGCACACACGCACAACCTGGAAGGCACACGGGTGAGACCACCCAAGCACGAGTTCTCAAAAAAGGAAGTAGACTTTCATATTCTGCATTTTCTTATTGGCTTTTTTTTCCCGTTTCCACCGGAGTTCCTGACTTGCCTTCGTATCCAGAGTGAATTTTCTCAGCCAAAGCTAAGCAGCAGGATTCTGCATCCGCGTGGACAGAAGTACACACATGGACCAAGTATGGTGTGATTCGGAAGGGGTAACAGCGTGTTTCTTGTTTTTGATCTTTACCACATCTGAAGAAAAGTAACAGGGATTAGCACACTGGTTTCAAGACTCCGATACTTTAGGCCAGGGCTGAGAGCCCTGCACAGAGAAGTTACGCTGAGCACATAGAGATCCAAGGGCAACACATCAGCCATACTGATCCTGCTCCCCTCAACACCGAGCAGGGTTTTGCCTCCACCACTTGCGTTCAGAGGCTGTCCTGGAAATGCTGTTACTCTAATGGCTAAATACCACCTGCTATTTCTCAGACCAAATGTGTTCATGAGACTCGCTCATGTGGTCTATCCCCATGCAAGTTTAAGTATCACTATGGGAAAGATACTCAACATGCCCCACTGGATGCCAACATTAAACACAATAAGACTATTTTGTAACGGAGTTCCATGAGCTCACACTGGTCAGCTGTAACAGAACACTGTTTCTGCCCAGTACTGTACCCTTTGCCCAGCCATCACAAAACAATTACAATGTACTTGCCTGATCCTGCAGAAAAAGGATTTCACCTGGGCATACTCATACAGAGAAGCTAATAGGAACACATTGAAAATATCAGTTAATATCCTCAAAAGGTCACACCTGTAAGAACTATTTTAAATTCTGCATTCTCCAGACTTTCTGAGCAAGAACAGTCTCACAACCTGCTCTTTATTAGCTACTGAATTAGCTGTTCCATAGTCTGCTCCCACCTCAAACGTTCTCCCTT
The DNA here is from genome assembly GCF_036013475.1 of Columba livia. NCBI lineage: Eukaryota > Metazoa > Chordata > Aves > Columbiformes > Columbidae > Columba > Columba livia. The sequence goes on from NC_088622.1 coordinate 197,916, forward strand.
CGCCAGCCCACTCACTCTTGGAGAAATGGCTGACCCAGAGCTAAAGTCAGAGGAAACCCACAGGATCTAAAAACTCCTTTCCCCAGTGCATCGCTATGGAGCCACGTACTGAAAACGAGATACAGCCAAGAGTTACGGGGACAGGAAGACTCCGTAACAGTTCACAGCAAGAACATGACAACAACTGCATAAGGCTGCCACTGCTCTGCTGGTAGGCACGCAACTGGCTTCCAAGCTGCAGAATCCCCGGCACGTTACATTAACCACCTCTGATGTTTCACGTCCTTTGGTAGCAAAGACTTTGGACTTCCCAGCTCTGACGGCAGAACAGCCCTGCAGCTACGTGCGCAAAAGACGCTGCCTTGCCACGCAGGCTACACTGAAATTGCCGACAAATAACACAGGACTTAAAAGCCACCGTTTAGGCACATCCAGCACTAGACAGCAAGTCACCTTAAAACTTGGATTCAATGAGCTGTGCTCACAGCAGGCTCCAAGTGAACCAAAGACAAAGCACCTAAGCACCTAAAATGCAGATTAAATGACTTCAAACCCACAATTGTGTGTTTAGTTTCCTTTTAAAAAGTATCAGTATTTGGAATGACTAAGATGGTTCACAAAACAATGAAGTATCTGCCTTCTCCTTACCACAAGTAAGAGTCAAGCCTCGAGGAGACTAGGTAAGACTAGCTGCACGTTTACTCAAGTTTTCAAAGTAGAAAGGGAATAAGCGTTGCCTACATATCTTGCTAGCATAAGCATTTAAAATGAACAACTATTCTACCCTCATTCTGCAAAGACAGAAAGACACATAAAAGCATTCAGGAGTGCTGCCAAGTCCCACCTGTTTGACTTTCTGTGCTCCAAAGCGGCAGGTGGGCCTGGTCGGTGTGTGTGTAGAACACGCTTACATCCTGAGGGACGAGCAGCTCTACGAACCGCGAGGAGTCCAACAGTTTCTTCTTGCAGTTCAGAATGGACGCTGCCTGCTCAGAAATATGTACCATGCGTCCAGAAAGCAAGGAAAACACAGCCACAAACGTGTCCTGGAAAACAAACATCATTAAAAAGCAGTCTTCCCCCAACACATGGTAGCAATACTATAAGGATAAAAACCAAGAGAACCAACCCCCAAATGACACCCAAACCACCACACACCACAACCTAAGACAGACATTCAAAAATGTGTCCTTAAGTTAGCATCCAATTAAAGTTGGTTGTGAGTCACTACAATCTCTAATGCTATGATAGCTTACTCGTGATTTACAAATGCTACTAAGACTGCAGTATCAAAACGGAAACGGATTGCAGCGATGCCTGCCGCTGTCCAGAACAACTGGTTATCACTCCACATGCTTCTCCCCAGATCCTAGAGCATTCACCACAATTCCACATACAAAAACATTCTGAGAACTTTTGAAATAGAAGGCATTTGCAATATTTCTAATATGGCATATAACAGTACTGAATCGCACAAAACACACTTTTCACTGAAACAGAGCCAGAAAGCATGAGACACACTGCAGATCAAGACAAACAAAAAATTAAATCCAGGAGCGCAAACAGAAACCAAAGACCCTCGCAACTGTGGACTCGATTGGCCTTGAAAACACTCTGGTAAGTCTGTCTCAAGCGATTACTATGCTATAAGTGATTCTCAAAGAGATATTTGTTGCTTTGGGTGAAAAAAGGCAAACAAGAAAAACAGGTAATTCTTCACTCAGTGCTGTTGTGAACCCTGAGTCAGCTCAGATAAGAAGCAGTCTTGATCTACCTTTAAAAACACAAAGGCTCATCTAGCTAAAACTTCAAGACTTTTCAATCTTACACATTCTACTTCCACAAGATTATGTAAGGAGATCAAATAAGAGAGTGAAACAGCAAGCGACAAACTCCTTAAGTCTGCCTGAATTCCTTACAGGATTTTTTGGAGTGTGTTCAGATGCAACGGCCACCAACTCTTCTACGCTGTATGTCATCACATCTGTCTGAAACACTCTTCGGTCATTCAGAGCCTGGAAAAAGTCATTGTTTGCTAATTGAAAAAAAAGAAAACAGGAAAGGCAAAACAAACACAAGGAAGTCAGTAAGGAGACTATTTTGAAAATATTTCTTACAGCCCTTGTACTTTTGTCATCTTTTTGGTGAAGTCCAAGGTGAGATGAGGAAGGTCTGTTTAGCAACAAAGGAAAAAGGAATACCAATTATACTACTTGGAGTGATCTATTTATATTACAAAAAATGAGCATGAGGAATTAGGACAGGACACGATGGCAAAAGAACAACTTTAACTACTTAGTTCTGTTGGAAAACACAGACTACCCAAAAGGTTTTCAAAGTGGGATGGGAACGCTAGTTTTCAATACACACAGAAAGTTATTAGCAGGTACCTAATAGCTATAGGATTCTGAAGAAAAGAGAAGCAGAAGGTGAGTGTTTCAAAAGAAAAGACGACACGACTATTTAAAAAACTCACACAAGCCGCAGTGCCTCAGAAAGCCAACTCCTTGCAGGACAACTGGAATGCTTTCACTTGTTTTAACGTTATTTGGCGCCAGATGCACCTATTCAAACCAAGCTACTCTATAGCTTCTACGCTTCCAGGTTTTTCCGGCACGTACCTTGGACCTGTTGGACACACTGCAAGGCGTAGCTGAGAGCACTGATGGTACTGGGCTTGCTGGAACTCCTCTTCTCTTCAGGCAAACACCTCTTCATTTCTTGGATCATCAACATCAGATCTCTGTGAGACTGGTTCCAGTTCAGCCGTTCACTGTAAAACAGAGGTTAAATGTCACCAGAGGCTGCGGATATAGGAGCTTCTTTTCTGACAACTAATTAAAATTATTCACTAAATTAACATTTTAGGCGCTTGGCCACAGCGTTGCAGAATATCCCAGAAGGTTCTAATGCTCTTCCACTGTATTTCCTGCTGTATTTTCTCACTTCTTGGCTACTTAATCTGTTCTCCTCTGTCTTTCTCCTTTCCAGCTCTGGCATGTCATGGATGGCAAAATCACATCATAACCGAGCTGCTTGCTAAGATGCTTAGCAACTAAAAATAAGCTGATCTTTACTCTAGATTTTCTAAACCCCACTAATATTAAAATCATGAATATATGCTGACTCTTTATGCATACGATTCTATATGCAAGTCTTTCCAGCCTTGAAGTCTGCATCTGATTTTAAGCACTTTAGGGAAACACGGTATCCTTGAAATACACCTTATGCACAGATTTCATTCCTCACGTAACTCCGGACCCTTCATTATACTTTTAACGGCTGCAAGGTTATTAACAAGCAAAAGCTTCCACTTCTTTCCTTCACTTTTTTCACTGACTGCAAAAATAAGCAGTCGATATTCTCAAAACGCAGACCGATTCTAATTCTACAGATGAGATATGAACATTATCTTAAATAACTTTTATCCATTAGGCACTTTTATTAGTGCCATACTGTTACTATATAAACCAATAAATAAGTTCAAGCATGGCATGTTAACTTTACCTGACAGTTAAACATGGCACAAATTATAGCTCTTGACCTGCCTTTTTTTTTTTTTTTTTAGTTTAAAAAAGAAGCACCTCATTGAATTGCTGAACTTCTGGGGTAAATATTATCTAGGTAAATTTCTGCCTCACTACTACGAAATGCAGTCTTTAAATCAGGTATACACAGAGGGCATTAAAAGGGTCGGTGACGTAGGTGGATCAGCCAATCTAAGAATGAGGCAAACAGCTCGGGAGGAATCACGCAGCAGCAGTCCCGCCCGCACGCGGGAGCGCTGCGACCCAGAGCAGCCCCCCCGGCGCACGGAAACCGCCGGGCCGAGAAGGGCTCTGGATCGCAACTGCGCGGGGCCCTCGATTCTGACTTCAGCCCCTGCTCAAGTGAAGCACCGCCATCCAGCACGAGGAAAGCGGTTCCGCGGGCTGTCAGGGCTTACCTGGTAACTCTGCTGTGCCGCGCCAAAGTCCGCACCGAGCAGCGGTGCGGCTCCCGGCGGCAGAAGTCGGTCCCGCCGGAGCTCCGCACCGCGGCGGGGGAGCCTGCAGCCCGCCGGCGCTGCCCGGGGCCGGCCGCCTCCTCCCGCTCCGGCCCGGCCGCGTCCATCTCCGGCCCGCAGACCACTGGGACGCCGGGGCATCGGCCGGGCTCCTCGACACGGCAGCCGGGCCTGGAGCCTCCTGCGAGAAATACAACCGGCGGCTAAGGGAGCGCGGCAGCAGCAGGCCCGACCCCGGCCGGTTCACCTGCTCCTGCCCCGCTCTCAAACGCGCCCCGTTTCCTCGGGCCAGGCCGCGCCGCCCGCTCACAGGAGCAGACTCCAGCTACTCCGGGCGGCCGCCGCTCCGCCCCGCCGTGCCCCCCAAACCGCGCCTCTCCCGCCGGCCCCAGCCCCACCTGCTTCGGGCAGCGAGGGCGCCCCGCGGTCCCGCTCGAGCCGCCGTGAGGCGCCGCGCCCCCGCCCCGCGCGCTTACGTAACGGCGGCCGCACGCGGCGGCCCCGCTCCCACACACCTCGGCCACGTGCGCCGCGCCCCGCCCCCAACAGAGAGGAGGCGGAGTCAGAATCAGAGGCGCTTTATTGGATGCAAGTCGGGCAGCGGGGCGGGGCGAGCGGCCGCGGGGGGCCCGCCCCGCCCATCACGCTCCGCCGCACGCGGCCCCCTTGCGCGCGCCTGCCCCGCTGCCACGTGCGGCCCCGCCGCGGGGAGGCGGGGCCCGACCCGCTCCGCGGGAACGGCGGCGCCCAGCGCGCCACAGGGCTGAGCGGCGGGAGAAACGGGCGCTTCCCCGCAGGGCGCGGGCTGGGCACAGGCACGGCGGTGGCACCGAGCGGGGCTGGCGAGGAGGAGGACGGAGGGTAAACCCCTGACCTGGCTACAGAGCCAGTTACTGCCCCGACCACGGGAGCTCTGAAGACAAATCCCCCTCCCCAGCGCCGTGCCCCAGTTATCCAGGCACTGTGCAAGTGGCAGGCTGTGCTGGTTAGTAACTTGTAACGGAGTGTCTTAAGGCAACCGGGTGAAGTTAGTTAACGTGTCAGTAATCAAAAATTTAGCAATGAACAGCAGGAAATAGGCTGAAAATGCAGCAGGTCTGAAGTGGAGAGGCTGAAGATCGGCACCTTCAGTTGATGAGTTTCTCCGTGGAGCTCACGAAGGCACAGTCAAGACTATAAAAAGAAGCAAAAAATTTCAGAAAGGACAGTCTCCTTCCGCCTGTTACCATAACAGCCCTGCATTTTAACATGGTAAGATACTACAGACAGGTACAGAGGGATTGAAGAGTTTCCCATTTTGGTTTTCCTTGTTTTAGTTTTTCTTTTTGCTTGCACACTGCTATTTCTCACCCAGGACCATGTCTCTGTTGCCAAGTTACTGCAGTGTTTGTTACTGTACTACAGCACAAACTTTGTCCTTGATTGACAAACTTGGGGATTACCTGAGAATTCAAACCAAAGGCTGAGCTAATATGTTCCTGGCTTGACATAATTTCACCCAGCAGCAGAGTCTCCACTTCAAAAAAGCCAACCCACTACAGCAGTGCCCCAGGAACTGCCACACTGAACAGGATTCATCCAGCAAGACGCTACAGCAGATGAAACACAGTTCTCAGCCAAGGGAGGCATACATAGGGTATTTCTCCTCATACTCCTGCAACACACAGGTGTAGAAACCCAAGCTTGTTTCTGGTTTGCCAGCCCTTGCTGTTTACACTGTCACCCGTTTGGCTCTGCAGGGGTTTGAGATCCAGCTGTTAGAGCTCCCACAGCTGGTCACAGCTCACTACTCACTGCAGGCAGCAGCTGTGAAGCCAGTTACTGCTGCTTCACATTAATGTTGTATATACTTTGAGTATCCTGGCTTTAATTAAACGGTACCAGTCAGTTAATTAACACCATCTATTCCAGCTCTGTGACAAATCCTCATTTTGGTGACACTTACCAATAATGATGATGATGATAATGAGAACAACAGCTATCAATATTGCCCACATCTGTGAAGAAAGCCACACAACACTTACTACAAAGCATGCATCAGCATTAACTGGCCCTTATGGTACCGGAAAGCAGCCCCTGCAAGGCACCGTTGTGCCGTGTGCCAGACCTAACACAGCAAGTAAGACTCCCGGGTAAGCAGGTCTCGTTCACCATTCCCACTCAGACGGCAGCACGCCAACAGCTCCTTTTCCATTGTGCCTCCCTGCAAAGCCTGTCTCAGGTCACTACACAAGCAGAAGTAAAGCACTCGCAAGCACCATTTCTACTCCCACCCTGTACCACATCTTTCACTGTCTGTGCTGCTCACCAAAGAAGATTCCGAACTTTGGGAACAGCTACGAGAGCAGGAGTCCGAGCAAGCTTCTCCTGCTTTCCAAGACTTCCTGCATGTTAACCCAGCCTGTGCATTTGCAGCCTTTTTCTTCCTGTTCCCCAAAGCCTCAGATTCCTGAGGTGCTTCCCTCTGGCCATCACGATCTTAGACAAGGTCTTACATCAAGCAGCATGGCTGGTAATCCAGATTTTGGTTACTTCACTGAACCACTACACCATGTATTAAAAACGGATGCTGTAACTTAACATTGACTAAACTCACTTTTGCCTTTTGAGATGCCAATTGTAACAGTGTCAACTGCAACACTGCATAGTGTAAGTAAGTATACAAGCCACAGTTACCTTACAGTTCTTCCACCAGTACTTTCTTTTCAGCTTGGCAGCACTGGTCTCAAACTGGGAAGCTCCTGCTTGCAGTGCATCAGCACGGTCGTCCAGTTCTGACAGCTTCTGGTCTCGCTCCAGGACCTTGTCCACATTCACTCGCATGATGTCAACAACCTGCACCAATTTAATGCCTACAGTAAGTTACTGGTTGTTGAATTTAATTGCAGGCAACAGACAGTAACACAAGGTACTCTTACTTCCTACTTCTGCAAAGAGATATATTGCCTTTTGGTATCACCAGCTTAAAGAAAACAGTGAAATGCACCTGCAGCTGGAAGCCCCCAATATCTCCTTTAAAATGTCAGTTGTGCCCATTGTGCTGGCCCTCCCTTAAACCTGGGAAGCAATTCCTCACCGGCTTCAGGAGGAGCTGAGGCACACAAACGTCACAGTTAACCGTGTGTCAAAAACGGTCAGTCGCCAGCCTGGCTTTCGGACTGCCCTGAGCTCTGTAGTGTCTGGCAGACAGCCTGCACTGCTGCTGACAAGAGGAAAGCTTGTTCTCAGTAAGAACAAAGGTTTTTACTTACACCAAATCCTCAAGCACTGAGTCTGCAGCTAGTGTTTGGACACCGGTACTTTCTCTCCACTTCCCCAGCTCAGCTGATTATTTTTTTTTTTTTTAACCTTTGCAAGAGTTAAGATGACATGTATAACAAAACAAGGGGAATGATCCTAGGCTTCCTCTCCAGATAATGAAGGGGAAACTCCTTTGGCCAAAATACCTCTTCTAGTTGTATAGGTTTCCCACAGGAAAATTACTGCACTGCTATCAGACTAGACTTTTACCTCATCTACTTGGTGCTGAGTCTGCTGAAGACGACGATTACTGCCGGCAGCCACATTTGAACTTCCAGGGATATTGGCTGACCTACAGTGAACAAAGTCATCATTATTCTGTTAAGCTTTTGATAGATCATGGCTTTGTTTTTAAGTGCAGATGCCTAGAGTACGTGAGTTATCTGACATCCCTGAACACAGGGAACTTGTATCCTTGGAGTAAATATGGGGCTGTTTCCTACTGGAGAAGTGACGCTTTAGCAGCTGACAACAGATGTAAGTCATGCAGTGTTGCCAGCCAATTGCCTGATGTGGTAAAAAGACAGCAGTCGCTTGCTAATGCTCCTGTTCAGTAAGGCGTATGACAACTCCTACAACGGTTCATAGTGCTCAGACAGTCAGGGGTCTGGGCTCAGCGGTGTTCTTGCTTTCCAGTATGAACACAAATACTAAACATCAAGCTACAGTAGCTTACAAAAGATTAAATAAAGAAATGTAGTGTTTTCCTCCTTCTCTGTTCTTTTGCAACAGTTGACATGGAGCTAGAGGAAGCACAGGGGGAAAAGGCATTTAGCATATAGGACAATTTACTGCTGGTTAGCTTTCAATTCACAGCCTCGGGCAGTCAATTCTTTTCAGCAGCTGCAGCACCCTGCATCTTTGTGATGGATGGTGAGAGCCCCTGTACAAACTTCACACCCTTTTCACCGCTTTGCCAAGCTGGCACTGGAACTAGCTGCACACGAGTTGCTTTTCCATGTCTTCATCTCTGCTGCACCAGAAGCATGTGCTGTTGAGTGCATGACACTCAAACAACTGAATCTGAGATTAGCTGTACCTACACATTGACTTCTAATCCACATTTAGCGAGAACAGATGCCTGTGGGCACAATGAGCAAAGCCAGGAGGCTGCGACAGGACCCAGAGGGTCCCCATGCAGCAGCATCACCGCTCCTCCGGCTGGGCAGCGCAGGCACCCTCTCCCGGCGCTCTGCTGCGGGTTCCAGACCGAGGAGTCTGCGAGATGAAGCCTCTTCCTGCGAGCAAAGCTTCCGAACACAAGAGCCGAGCAGGCACCAGCGAGCGCTCTCTCCGGGCTCCGGCCCCGCGGGCAGTGCTCTCAGAGCCGCCCAAGGCTGGCAGACCCCGGCCCGGGCTGCCGCAAAGCCACCGAAGAGGCCCGCCCGCCCCGGCCAACCGCCCGGCAGCCGGCCCGAGCGGCGGCTCGGGCCGTGCGGCCCGAGGGACGCCTCGGCTGGGCCTGCCGACCCCAGCACCGCCGCTCCCGGGACCTCCCAGCGGCACCGCCGGGCCGCCTGGCGCAGCAGGCCTGTCCCTGCTTCCGCCTCCCGCCTGGGCGCGGCCGCCTCGGCCAGGCCCGCCGCCGCTCCCGGTGCCGCCGCTCCCCGCGCCCCGCGGGCGGTTGTCGCCGGGTGTCCCGGCGGGGCTGCCGCGCCGCACTCACATCCTGGCGGGGTCGCTCCTACACAGCCAGAGCGTCCGGGCAGCTCCGACAGCGAGTGCAGCACGCACAGCGGCGGCCAGGATATGACGACATCTCGGGGCGGGGCTGGGGTGGGGCGCGGGGGGACCACGCCTTCGACTGGGCGGTGCATGCGGAAGCCACGCTCCCGAAGACCACGCCCCTTGAGCAGGCGGGGACAGCGTGCGCGCGGCAGGGCCCTCGCGCGCCACCACGCGGCCGCGGCGGAGCAGCCGCGCCGGGGCCAGCGGGGGCGCAGACGCGCGTCCTGTCCTGCGCCCGCCCCGGCCGGCGCCTGGGGCCGGCTCTGCGCCGCCTCTGTGTGCCAGCGCCTCCCAGCAAACAGTTTGGGGCTGCTGCCCATCTTCGGTGTGAGACCCCATTTCTCCGTGGTTGCACCCTCAGAAATGGTGCTGTTACGTCCCCCTCATAGCGAACACCAGGCCTGACGTGCTGCTCCTTGTGGTGGTCTTGAGGTAGCGCTGGTTGTGCTGGCAGTGTTCGCTGTTTTGGTGGTTTTCGACTGTTGGTGCTGGTGGTCTGGGGTTTTGCTTTCCCCAGCAGTGCCAGCGTGTGCCCTGCCGCACCGCGCGCGGGCGACAGCCGTGAGGGGTGGGCGCTCGCCAGGGCAGGTGGATCGTTTCCATCACGTCGCCGGTTGTGAAGAGCTCTTGGTGTGACCTGCGCCCAGAATCAGACCTGGGCGCCCTTCGCAGAGCCCTGGGCTGTGCTGGGACGGGGGGGAGAGGCTGGAAGGAGGCAGGCCGTGGGAAACGGGGCAAGTACCTGTGAGGAAATCAGGAAGTCAAATGCTGATTTATTCTTAAAGAGAAACGTGATTTAACTTTTCTCTCTATAGGCCAGAAGAAACGCTCTTAATGCAATCTCATCTCCTGTTGTGGTCCTGAGTTTTGGAAGAACTTACTTGTAATACTACTGACATAGTACATGATTAACACATGATTAATTTATTAAAGCTGCTTTTCCCTGCTCGGTTAGCCTTGTAGTCAGGTACAGAAGCTGCATTACTGAGGACTGGCTCATGTAATGTATGTTGTTCAGTGCAATAGTTACTAAGCCTCGGTTATAGTAACACTGTATTATTGTGACCCCTCAGGTTTCTATATCAGCCTTTTGAGTTCTACAAAGGTTCCCCTCTGCGTTGTGCACAACGTAGGATTTAACATTCTATTGCTAGGTGTGTGCGGTTTCTCGTTAAAAGCCCCGAGACCCTGCTCTGAAAGTGACCGTCTGCTGAAGAGGAACTGAAAATAATTTGATCTCAGAGAAGCTAGTTGTCACGTAACTGCTTTAAGCAGTCAGAAAATCCGGTCAGCATTGGGGCCATCTAACCGCTGGTGAAATATTTACAAATATGTAGGATTATGTTCTTTTATTCTGTGACATTGGGTGTTTCCGAATTTGATAAAGTGCAGCCTATCGCCCTGAAAACTCATTTCCAGCAAGCCAGGCTACTCGCTGCAGCTTGGCAGAACTTGTATGGCAAAGGACACGTGGGTTTATAACTCTGTTGTGCAGTTTTAGCCATCTTGTCAAAACCTCGGTTACTGGAGGGCCTCGGCGAAGCAGAGAGGGTGGCTGGTGTGCACAAGCTTCGTCCTGCAGCTGCTGGCGCGGGGCGGCGGTGGGCAGGCGGCAGCACCGGAGCAGCGCGGGGCAGCCGCGCGCTTCAGCAGACCCGCAAGTTCGCTGCCTCAGAAAGGAAGGGCTCCTTCCCCTCACACGTGATTTACGCACCCAGCCGAGGGTACTTTCTGGAATGCGGCAGCAGATCCGGGGACTGGTGTTGCCTTCGGTGAATCCCAGCACGCCCCGGGGCTGCAGCCCTGCTTGCAGACAGGCTGCTTGGATCAGAATCCCTAAGAAACCTGATGCTGCTGACAAGCAGGTCATGTAGCAGAACAAACGTGTTTTCATGGTTACTTACAGTGACTAAAGAATGACATTACTCTCTGAAACGAGGATCACAGAACCCCAGAGTGTCAGGGGTTGAAGGGCCCTGGAAAGCTCATTCAGTGCAATCCCCCCATGGAGCAGGAACACCCAGATGAGGTTACACAGGAAGGTGTCCAGGCGGGTTGGAATGTCTGCACAGAAGGAGACTCCACAACCCCCTGGGCAGCCTGGGCCAGGCTCTGCCACCCTCACCAGGAACAAGTTGCCTCTCATCTTTTAGTGGAACCTCCTGTGTTCCAGTTTGCACCCATTACCCCTTGTCCTGTCCCTGGTTGTCACCAGAAGAGCCTGGCTCCATCCTCCTGACACTCCCCCTTTCCATATTGATCCCCAGGAATGAGTCCCCCCTCAGTCTCCTCTTGTCCAGCTCCAGAGCCCCAGCTCCCTCAGCCTTTCCTCACACGGGAGATGCTCCACTCCCTCCAGCATCTTGGTGGCTGCGCTGGACTCTCTCCAGCAGTTCCCTGTCCTGCTGGAACTGAGGGGCCACAACTGGACACGATATTCCAGGTGTGGTCTCCCCAGGGCAGAGCAGAGGGGCAGGAGGAAGAGACGTGTTTAAAAAAAGGTGCACACATTATATGGGGAAATTTTCTTTGTTTTTAATTTACAGCAGAAAGAATATAAAGCATTCAGAAAACATTTTCCATATTTTAAGGGCAATTCAAAACATTTTGCATGGTTCCAGCAGCTGAGTTCTTCAACAGATCCATTGATTCAGTGATGCTTTACATGCACGGTTACAAAAATAAAACTTACAAAAGAGAAGACATCTATACTAGTTTTACATGCAAGTCTCGGGGACCCCCCATGGGCACCAGCTATTGTGTGGAACTGCCATAAGCGTGCAACCAGAGAGGGGGTTCATGTTATATTCTGTATTTCTTTCACACAGTATTACTGCTGTCGAATGTGTTTTGCAAAGGAGCAATTCCATTATCAGAAGACAGAAGATCTGGCTCCTGGCACTTGGGAATTCCGACATTCCCGGAAAGCTGCACTTACGTGTCTCCCATGAAGACGTAAGTTCCACAACCGAGAGGAGGGTGAGTGGGATCACCTCACCGTGGGGGTCTGTCCCACCCCCCGGGGACACACGGAAGGGTCACAGCCCGACACAACAAAGCACTCGAGAGCGGTACTTGGCCTCCAGCATGCAAGTAGCTCTGCGGCACCAGGGAATCGCTTGCATGTTGAACAGCAAGTACGCGCTGGAACAGTTGGCTGAAGCGGGATCTAGGTCAGTAGGATACACCACCAGGCCCATGGATCTGGAAGAGTAATTTGAAATAGCTCTGTATGTTATGGAATCGTTTTCTGCAAAGACAGGGGGTAAAACATTTCCACTGAGGTCACTACTCTTGTTAGGAAAAGGTCAATTCTATATTGTCATGTATTGGTTAATGGGAGCAACATCTCGCGTTCGGAATGCCACGGTTCTTCCAGGATTAATACAGAGCGTTTCCAATTCATTCCAAAGGAGACTCCTCGCTGTCTCCTGTTCTGTTTTTGCACGAGAGGAAGGTTTCAGGGTCAAGGTCCCAATTCCACGCAGCGCACCGAGGCCGCGGGGCTGCCACGGGCACGGCGGCACTGCCGGGCCGGGCGTTTTTATCTGTTTTCCTTTTTCTTGTTTTTAAATTGAATCAGATCATAAAGCAGCAGTTCAGAAATGTACAAGAGAATTCTGGTAATGAGCTATAGCACATCTACTGTAATTCAATGCTGGCAGTGAAAAGAAGTAATTAAAAACAGGTACAATTATAGAAAAGGCACCAAGAGCACTGACCCCAGGGTTTTTTTTTTTTTGCCACAATCTTTGTTTTCACTCTTCTTTTAAAGACACCAGTTTAAAAGCTTCTTACGTATGAGTATTTTTAGGCTTCACAACAAGCCCTGCGTTTAAACGTTGCAGTTGGTGGCCGGAATCAAGCAAGAACTACTACTCCAAAACTGCCCCCTCAGTGGACACCGGTGTCCTCAGGCGTGCGGCGGCCACGCGCGGGACAGCCCGCGGGAGCGGGAGCGGGAGCGCGTTCCGGCCCCGCACGCGCCCGCCCCGGCGCCCCCGGCCAGAACGGCCCGCGGGGGCACCTTGTGACAGTTTTAAATTAGTGGTTCAATTTCAAAACCCTAATTTCTTTGGCTCCTCACTATGTGGAAATAGCAATATACCATGACACCCCTACGAGATCAGTTTGCATCTTTTTTTTTTTTAAGTTTTACTCTTTTTTAAATTATTTTTTGTGCAATTTTTATTACATTTTCTGACTTCCAGCAGGAGATATGAAAATGTGAAACATATTTTCTACTTTCATACTATTTCTTTTTTTTTTCCTTGTTTTATGTTCATTCTAAGTGTTCTTTATTGGAGTGAGTGTATGGTGTTAAGCTAGATACGGTTTTTGTACTCTTATGATTATCTGCTTTGCAAAAGTAACTCAATTTTCTTAAGCGATATTTATCAGCATTCACGTTATTGGCACCATTGGCAAAAAAAAAGAAAAAGACGGGTAAAAAACCGAGGAAGGACCAAATAAATTAAACCACCGACCGCACTCCTGGTACCGAAATCAAATGTAAACATATCCTTTTTTTTTTCTTTTTTTTCTTAAAGTAATGTTGCTCTGCCTTTTTCCTAAGTCTAAATACAGTAGCTCTTTTTCGCCATTTAGTCATGCTTTAGCAAAAATGTTCTTCTAAAGAACATTTAAAATAAAGTTTCTTATAGTGAAATAAAGTTTTTGTTTCATTTTACAGACCATAGCCACTAATGCTTTGCTTTGTTCATTTCTTTTTCTTGAGTTCATGCACATATCTCTTTGTTTTACTATATACAATATGTACAAACAATACATCCACACTCTTCTCGTTCATTCAGACAAAACTATACAAATAATAATTTTATCTTGCCAAGTTATTGACCCTTTGTGAATAAAATATTTAGTAATTAATCAATATATTCCCTTTCAAATATTTCTCGTTTTCCATTTCTACCTTCTATATATACAGAAACTGCCCAGATTTTGATGAAGTAGCCAAAATAAGAAATTTACTGGCCAGAATGCAGCACCACTCTGATCTTTAGGTGGTTATAAAATGTCCAGGCAACATATGTGTGTGACTCTGCAAAACAACAAGAGGTTTGACAAGTACTCAAGATAAAAAGCTACGTTTCACAAATTATTTTACCAACTTAAATTAAAACCATAGTACATGAAAGTAAGGCTAGAAAATAAAGTGCTGAATATGAGAGAACGTACGTGACAACTGATATGTTTGCAGGTTCTAGTTAAAACACCAAAAGAACGTAGTGAAACTCGCTGAAGCTGCTCGCTCGGTTCCTCACGCGTTACCCGTTTATCTCGTACACCAACCCTTCTGGAAGTTCCCCCGGGATGTATTAAAAACCTGCAGAGTTAAAAAGTTGCATTAAGTGTGCTGTAGAGATTGAACTAAACCACGAAGGACAGAGGTGCGAAGGAAATGAGGATGCATGGACCCGACAACGATGGGCTGGTCTCAGCCCCTCCACCGCGACTCCCAAAGCTTCGGCTCTTGGAGATGACTGACAGGTGCAGGAACAGCATTCTTGTGTTGCTTGTGCATTCCCACCTTCTCTTAACAAGATTTTTGGTATAGTATTTGTACAGTTCCACATGTTGTTTAATACAGCCCTATATTAAAAGGATAATTAATCGCTTCTTCCTTCTTGGAGAATGAAGCAACTCACAATTTCCTCCTGGTGTCTTTTGTTTTCCCCATGATCCAACAACAGAAGATTGAGTTCCAAGATGTCTTGCTGAACAAATTAAAAGTTCTCCATGAAAGTGCAAATGCAATGACCAAAACATTACTGTTAAAATCCTGCAGCTGGTGGTCCCAGAACTGCAGCGAGTATTTTTGTTGTTGTTGCATGTCTCTGCTAAAAACAGAAAATGAAAACAGTCTGAAAAGCAATGTCACATTGCTACGGGATGCTGCTGCGTATCTTCAAGTTCCTTGGCCTTTTTCAATTCTTTCACTCTGAAAAAACAAAGAGGAGCTATATAACACTTCTATTGCAAACCTCTTTCAAAACAGAAAAGTCAAAGTGATTTCTCAGTCCAGCCTCCCGTGCAAAGACCCAGCCTGCGGAGCAACAACCGAGGGCGCCACGGCCCTCGCGCCGCCAGCAGCTGGGAGCACAAGGACAGGCACTAGAAGTCCCAGACTAAACCCACTGGAAAGGCTGGCGTCTTCCAGCTGCTGCTTTGCCTGGTTTTGTAACTCCCGCTGGACTGTGGCGCTGCCCACCTCGTCGCTTGGGCTGCTTCTGTATTTTCTAGCATGTTGTGGGTAGAAGCTTCGTGTCTTTTCCTGGCCAGCAGTGCAGGACACTGTGTGCCAAGGAGGAGGAACCTAATGGAAGAGTCGCTTTCTCTAGATGTGGCCTGATACTTTGAGTTCTCAACTCCTGAAAATGCATGTGATACCTTACCTCCTCTAGCACTTGTCAGCATAAGAACTAAATCACCACTGAAAGCTGAAATAACTACAAATTAAATTAAAAGGATGAAGAGAAGGGAATCGTTTCAACCCCATCAAATGAAGCAGAATTCTGCATCGGTGCCAAAGCAGCAGCGACCCTCTGCTCAGGCCGACAGCGCGACCGCCACGGCTCCGGGCAAAGGAGCCCAACCTGGTCCCAGAGCCGTCCCCGCTGCCCCAAACCCGCCGGCTCTGCCTCCTGCCGCAGGGCGCTCCCTTCCGCAGCACCAGCCCTGCGCCACCTGCCTCCCCGTGTCCTTCCTCCGCTGCCGCGAGGAGCAGAACGCAGCCTAAACTCAGGTGATTTGGCAAAGCAGGTACGGGCCCGATGCATGTAGCAAAAACTTGGAAGGACAAGGAAGGAAGGTATGGTACAACGAATTGTGTCAGAGCTGCAAGTCTCTGTAACAGAACCCAACTATGATAAGAGCAAATGACTTTAACAAAGCCCAAGTAAACAGAGATAGTAAAAGATAATGGGAGAGCTTAAGACCGGCAACACCAGTTTGTAGCTTCTGTGTGCAGGCTCCCCCTCACATGTCCTCTTTTGGTCTTGCACCAGCCTTCTAATTGCAGGACACGACAAAGGCTGCGAACTGACCTCCACTAACACACTTCCATTTTATTATTTCTTCATTTTTCTGCGTGTACTGTTACTCAGAATCGCAGTCAAAGGGAGCTGGCTGCTTTTAACTGTTTTAGCTGACTCAAAGGCTTGCTTTCTTTTGTGAAACGGGGGGAAACAGCAGTCAAGGAATAACTCACACTAACCAACATGCAGATCAGACCTTTGCTCATTACCAGAATTCCACGTGACTGCCTGAGGATATCACGGCTGGCAAGGCAGGGGGCTCTGACAGTCCAAACACGCGTGCTGTTTTGGGAGCCCGGGGATGCACAACCCTCCACCGAGATGCAAGTCAAGCACAGGAGGCTCAACGTCCTGCTCCCAGGTGCCACCAAGTGCCCCGGTCCCCAGGCTGCGCCTGGGGGGAGCAGAGCAACACCGCCGGTTCCCAGGTCCCATCCGGGCAGCGCTGTGCGGAGCTGAAAGGCCCACAACACCTTAGAGACGTTTTACACCGGGAAGTTTTGGCTCTGCGCAAGCTGGTGTCCCACAGGCCCTGCTGACATCGGGGAGCGGGGCTGACATGCCATGGTGCTACCTGCTGGCTCAGTCCAGTTCATCTTCTCACACAGGCAGCACGGGAGGACTGGTTCAGCAAACTGAAAATGCTCACAAATGTCAAACTGTCTGTCTGCAGTAGATTTAGTTTTCCTCCTTTTTCTTGCAGCAGAAAAGCAGCCACTGCCTTGAAATCATTACTGAAGTTTCTATCACTGCACTGCTCAGCAGCAGAAGGTGAGTGCCAAGATCGCTGCTGTGCTAGAGAAACGCAGCGTGCCTCTGTACACTAGGCAACTTAGATTTACAGGGTTCAAGATACCATCTACTAATGCATGATTTGCAGTGCAACTTCCATGTGTTTTCTGTTGCACTTCAGTACTGTAACATAAAATTAACCTGTTATTATAAATCTTTTGCTGAGAACATGCACATTAGATAAGCTGGTGGCTCTTTCACCGAGACATGCTATACCTTAGTTGAGCACTTTGACATGCAAGGACTACACTAACAAAGCACTTTTGCTGGAGGAATGCAAGACATGCTCTGCTGCAAACTTCAACCTACAGCATGCAATATCTGTACTGGTGCAGACCTGTTGTATCTGTTCAACTGCAACACACATGCCAATGGAAGTTAATTACTGCAGCACCCAACATTTGCACTAGTACAGATCCTGTTCAGAAGTATGGAACACTTTCCTTGGTCAAGTGTACTTTACAGTGGTTGACAGATTTTCAGGCTTATAAGAATGTTGCAAGTGCAATGATAATTACTGCTTAAAAACACAAGCACATACTAGTACAGGATCTCCCTTACAGCAAAGTTACAGACTTTGAAATTTGTCATGGGTATGTTATTGAAAGATGCTGTTTAGTATGTAACGGCTTAAAACAAACCCTGCATTCCACAGCGTTTAAAAACTTAAGCTTTGAGACGATGACCATCCAAATTTATTAAGCAACCACTTTTGTTTTTATTAAACTACCCTCTGCGTTCAGCATACGTATGTATGCATGCGTTACGTTAAAAGCGGGAGTGCACGTCTGTACTCCGAGCCCTTTCTCTGCATAACCCGCCAGCCGGCAGCGCTGCCGGCGTCTCCTGGGCCAGGAGAGCGGCACCCGGCGGCCAGACGGGATCGCCCGCTCGGCTGGGGACCCGCGGGCCAGAGCGGACCCAAAGTCCCTCCAGCTGCCACCAACAAGCCACCTGAGGTCCCTGCGACTGCCACCGATGACCGAGTGCGTCGCGGGCCAGACCACGGAGCTGCTGCAACGCTCTGCTGCTTCCCCCACTGGGCCTAACGTGAAGTGCCAGAGCCAGCGCACGCACCAAGCCAGATACCAGACCAGGGCAATCCATTGATTTGATAATTTAAAATAACTGTTCTTAAACAAGCCTCCGAATTGCTTCATCAAGAGAACCTAAAACTAACTGTCCTCAGTCAATTAATTCCTTATTGGATACTCTGTACTGCAGCCTTTTAGTCCCCATTTAACACTTCTTTTCAAGTAAGTACCTGACTCAGTGGTACTGTGATTTGATTTTGCTACAACAATATAAAGTCTCAACATGAGCGTGGGGCTGGGATTTCCTCTTCATTAAAGTTCAGTGTAATAAACCCTCTAAATATGTGCCATTTGCAGCTACGAGCATTAATAAGCTGCTCTACGAAAAAGAAGACTACTGGAATTTACAGAAGGGTGCAGCAGAAAGGATGTTCTTAGAGAATATGTTTGAGTTCGGTTTGGTAGAGTTACAGTTATATGTATTTTTCCAAATAACAGAAGAAATGAGAGCGCTGAGAGCCAGCGACCCCGCAGGCCGCGTGCCGAGGGACGGAGCCCCAGCCCCCCCAGGCGCCGGGGGACCCCGCTGGAGGCGCCTCTGCTGCGTGGGACGGGCACCGCGCACAGACCAAGGGACGCAGCTGAGAGCCGGCTGCACCAGAACGGGGAACGGGCTGTGGCAAGACTCCAGACGGGAAGTACCGTCCTACCTCAGCAGCTATGGAACCCGCGCGCGGAACCGCAAGGTTTTGCACTGATGAAGCCTTCGATGAAAACCTTCTCAAGTAACGTTTCCTCGAGACGGTCAGCACTGCTAACGTACAAAGTCATTCCCTCAGCAACTGCTGAAGAGCAGATGGACAGAAAAAGCACGTGCAATAGAGATGAGCACTGACGAAGTGCCTGGATCGCAGCTGTGCTGCGGACGCAGAGAAAGGGACAAGAAGATGAGTTCAACCACGAGCGCTGAGCCCTGACGCTCGGGAGCTCCGTCCCGGTTCCCAGATGGCTCTGGCCAGACAAAGCTCCTGCCCTTTGAGTGTGTTACTTACTCGGACACCGTACAGGAGGTTGCATCGTTACGTGCTGAAGCGATGTAGAAAGCAGCAGCCCCAGCAGCGAGCGGCAGCTCCTCTCCCCGTCTTGTACAGGAGTGTGCCAGCAAATGAATTACGCCTACTCCGAAAGAGTTACAGCGAACGATGGCTTCATGGGTAAAGCGTAACACAAAGCTGCTTCATCAAATTTACTCTATAATGCCCAGCCAGGGAAATGCTCAATGAATCAGAATGCTGAAGATCAGCAAAGGACAGGGTGCGGGAGCCAGAGAAGGCTGTCTGGCGAGTTACCTGTTGCTCTGAGAGCTGAAATGGTCTGTGGGACATTTAAGAAAAGGGAGCTCTTGCCTTTTTCCAGATATCTCATTTGGGCAGCAAAACAAAAGAGACAGAAAGGCCCAATAAGAATGACACCCCAGTGCATGCAGTCTGCTATTTAACACACACATGTGAGCTCCAAATGCATTCAGCCCCTGCAAGAGGTAAATGAAAAATAAATTACTTGGAAAGCTTTTGTTGCAGGTACAGTGATGCATATCCCAATAAGACATTTTCTCACATTGTCCTGAACTCAAACAAATGGGACTTTTTCATCCCCTAAAATCTTCCCCCGTTCTCAATCTTACTAAGAGATGTAAGAAACCGGATACTTAAAGGCAATAGCTGCTGCATAGCACATATCAAAAACACACAAAAAATACAAGTCCTGGAAAGGGTTTGTAGCTGAAACACTAAGAGAGAGAGGGGTATGCAGAGAACAACACAATATAGTAGATGCTTTTTATTCAGGTATGAAATAAAGTTGTACTTACCGGAGGAACTGACTGCAGGTGTTAAGATGCACACTCCCCACACTGGAGAGCAGCATGTAATTGGACCATAAGAAACAGACGGGGTGTGGGTAAAGGGGATCTATTTTTAAACGGAAGATGCTGTGAATGAATTCTTTATTACTGACGGTCACAGATAACAAGTGAAGTTGTTGTGACGGGACAGGACCCAGCTCTCCTGCAGGGGTCCGGCAGCGTGAATCCCCGAGCGCGTCCCGGCTCCGGACTCCCAGAAAAGCTCTCACAGGAGGCTGCGGGGGATGCGTTAACCCGCGAGCAGGGCAACGTCTGTGCAACGGGTACCGTGGCCAGCCGCCGTCTGCAGGCGCTCCCCTCGAGAGGAACGCTATTACTGTCACTTAGAGGCAACAGGAACTGGATTTATCTTTTTCCCTGGAAAGTCTTTTCATTTCTGCTGCAGAAAGACAGCAAGTTTTGTCTCGCTCAAGGTGGACAACAAAATCTGCCACCTCTCTCTCTTTACTGATCCCAGTGCAATGTAACCCAAATAAATCCTGAAAAAGTTATGAAATCAATTTGAAAAGATATTTTCAAACTGAAACAGAGACAAACGCAGTGATTGCTCATCTGCACACGCAGGCCACGGAAGCGTGGTGTCAGTGTACAGAACACATCGGATTTGTGTATTACAGACATAGGTTTGCTGGCATTCCTTCAGCACATACGGACACATCAGAAGGCCCAGAAACACCCTTCTGACGTGAGTGCACGCCAGCAGCATACACACAGAAGTTGCTATCAGAACACCAAGCAAAAAAGAATCATTTGCTGTAACAGACTTACTTGGGCAGAACAGCAGCTGATACAGTTTGTGACAGTCCACAGTGAACCTTTTCCAGAGAAGCAGAGAACTCTCCAATCTCCTGATCGATCCCACATCACCTGCCACCTCAGGCAGAACCTGCAGATGCTACTAAACCTCCAGAATCTGCTTCCTGCTCATTTCTTACACACTGTTACATACACAAAGCCTTAAAGTGCAAAAGCTTTTGTTCCTGCAATGCGATGAGCAGCCTGTCAGCTGCACCAGAGCAGAGTCACCGCACGGCGTCTCCAGCGCTGCCCTCAGGGCTGGGTTTGCAGTAATAAGCACAAAAATGGTGCTATTTCCAACTGCAGTTTTTCACTCCCTGCTGCCCTGCAGCCTTGCGGACGCCAGACGATGGAGCAGCCCCGCAGCCGCATCCTCTGCTGGCGCAGGGACGTGCCCTGCGGGGAGCCCTGGGCGCGCTCCCCGCTGCGACCCGCACGGCCCGCGGCGCTCTGCTCGCGCTGAGAACCAGGCTCCCAACAGAAGCTTACTCGGCACTTCCTGTAACACGGTTACAGCATCTCCATTTCAGGTGTGTTGGTCTCTTTCCCACTACGTAGGTTAGCAGCTGAGAGAAGCAGCTGTGGAAAAGCTGGACCTAGTAAGGTGATGTGTGACTTACCAAAGACCACCTTCTAGAAGACAAGCATTGGTACTTAACCGCCTTAGGGAGTAAACCACAGTGTCAAGGGCTCTTCTGCTGCTGTCTGGCTTAGGCAGAAATGAAGACCCAGCCAGAGCGGGCTGCATCTGCACTGCAGCTTCCTACGATCCAGCCCCGTGACAGAGGACATTGTCACTCATTGAGTGTGAGCGCAGACCCCATCGAGTTCCAAAATCTACCAACAGCCATTTTGGATACTGAAAAAAATACCCCACCGACAACGTCGCCTAAGCATGCCCATGATGAATATACATGTCCTTTTTCACATATTCATGCACTGGTAACATCTACTGCAGAGCTCTCTCCTGTTGTAAAAGCAGCAGTGTTAGTCATTGCAGTAGGGTTAGTTTATACAGAGTTCTGTTTTATATAATTAATGGAGGTGAAACTTACTGGCGTATCTTGGCTGCAGCCTCATGCAAGCAAGCAGAAAGCAAAAATATTTAAAATGGAAGAGAGGACCTGGCTAGCAGGCAGCTACACTCACCCTTTTGTACAGCCTATGGTCCACCAGTGGGCTTCAGATTGCAAAACAATACCAAAGAGCTATTAGCACACACATGGCAATAACCGTACCTTACCAAGAGATTCACTTCGGGGACGAGACAAGACTTCTGCTTGGCTGGAGAGAAAGAACCCTTCCCAGTCCTGCCTGCTGGACCCTCCTCCTTCCCAGGAAAGAGCAGTCCCGCGTTCAGGTGTTTCAGGGCAGGACGTAATAGGCCAGTAGAGGAAACCCAGCACTGTCACCCCTGTGGCACTCAGAGCTGCACCCTGCCTTCCCCTGCAGCCATCGCCTCTTTGCTGCCTCATTCCAAACGCTACTCCATAAATAACAGGGCAGGTCATGATCACAGCGTAGGAATGCTCTACATACACCTCAGAAGAGTAACATTTTCCTAAGAAAAGGAGAAAGGACGTGAAATAGGAGGTTACCTCCCAGGGAGAGCTGACTGTATGGACCGCACACAGATTCAGATCAACAAACCCAAACCCACTTGGAGCTCTCAGATTCCCTCGCAGATCTAGATGTGTCACATCTGGGGATCCCTGCGCAGGTGGAGCCTTTCCAAAACCAGGAAATACGCAAAGCCTTGTTCCCGTCTCGGCCAGGACACCGCGCCGGGACAGCCGGACGGGGGTGCCCGGCCAAGCTCAGGCTGGGGCTGCTCAAGCGCCAGCCAGCGACAGGCGGAGCTCTCCTGCGAGCCAGGGAGTTTCAACAAACAACGCTTGCGGGACAAGTCACGGTGATACCATGTTATGGCTGATGCATGTTTTCTGCCAGATTTTTGAGAATGACAGAAGATGGATAAACATTTTTTCCCAAGGTCAAAAGCAAACAACACATCTGACTGTCAGAATGACTGCTGCTGCCCAGCGACCGCTTCAGCCTCCGTGACACCCGACAACGTTCAGCTGCTAGAGCTCAAATCTCTTCTCTAAGAATACATTTGACCAAAAAGTTACACTTCTCTGATTTTCATCAACGTCTACACGTCCATTACTGAGAGAGCTTCAACTGCAGAACCTCCCTCATTAACTTTTCTCAAAAATCTGAAACACCGTCTGATCAGGCAACAAATGATAAGTTCAGGAGGTCAGAAAACACAAGACCAACAGGCCCACGCAGCCCAGATCCTCGAGCTCACAGGAATCGCGCACTACTGCGGCTTTAGGCCAAAAAGCTAACACGCAAAATAGGACAACAAGAGCATTTCAGCTGTTCTGAGTGCTAGCAGAGAGAGTTCTTGTAATTGGCTTAAAATAGGCCTGGATCAATTTAAAATAGGGAAAAAACAACCAACCAGATGGTTTCTGGGAAAAGCCTGAGCAAATCTTGCCTAAAACCTACAGAGTAAGTTCTTCATAAGAGTTATTAATTGGCCCAGCAACAGAACCTGCTTGCGGACAAAAACCTAGGTTAAAGAGTTTCATTTTAAGGTTGAATTTCTGGACGTTAAGAATTCACTGCCTCTTCCATTGGCTCACGATCGCGCGACCGCACGTGGCTCCGACGGCCTCCTCCCGCTGCTGCCGCCCGGCCGCTCCGGCCGCAGAGACACCTGTCGTTTCCACCCCTGACACTGACAGGGCACTGAGGTTTACCAAGCGATTCCATAGCGCCGTTTTTACACTACCTAGCACTGAATAACATTAGATGTCAGTTGTTACGGCTTGTTCCTGGATTTCAGGAGCTTGGACAGCTGAGGTATTTCTTTATGGAGCCTGGGACTTTCTTGTTTATCACAGCAGTGTGCTAATTTTATGCATTTCAAGAGGAGTCCACAATGGGGTTCCGACAAGCAGGGCTCCCGAACAGTGCGTGCGGCTGTTGGCCCATGTACCGGTCACATCATCATCAGCTGTGTCCTGTCTGAGCCTTACACAGGATGCACGGTAAACCAAATGGAAATAACGAGGAGGCTTTTATAGAGGTGGTTTTAAACTGATTTAACATCCTAAGTTTTATTACTCTGTACTTAGAAAGAGCTATGCAAGAAAAGTCAAGCAGTGAGGAATAAATGTAATTATGAAGACACAAATGATTCAGAAAGCTTGAAGATGATCAGACGAGAAGGGAGCAATTCCCTCGTCTTCCGCACGGCACCCCGGTGCGCAGGCGCCACGAAGAGCGCAGCTCAGGAAGGGGCTGCAGGGCCCACCTGGGAAGGAACGAGCGCGGTGGTCTCGCCAGGACGCCAGGGAGGGCACGCGGGTCCCCCTCGGGTGGGGAAGCAAATGGATCAGAATCAGCTGAGATGCCGAAGCAAACGTTTGTTGCATCCTAGCCAAGAACCACAGATGAACTCCCGAGTAATGGCAACTGCGAATAAAGCACCTGTTGACGCAGACAGGACCGCACCGCTGCAGAATTTCAAGTACTGCGCGCTGTGACATGACAGAGAGAGCCGCTGCCAGCAGACTCCCCCTGCGCCTCGCTTTTATCTGCTGTCTGTGGGCACCCGAGACCTAAACTGGTTTCTCAGCGATGTGCAGCAGTGGTGACCATGCTGCTGAAGAGAGAAGGCTACAGGCAAAGGGAAGGCTCTTGCTGCAAACTTCAGCAATGCACGTGAGTAGGGTCTTGCCCTACAAAGGAAACAGGAGACGCTGAGGAGGAGGAAGGCAATGAGCTGAAGGCAGGAGAAACTGCTGGAATCACGGGCAACTTCAGCCCTGGAGAGCCTAAGTTACTCGACCAGGGCAGGACTCCAGTGAGCGCGGTGAAGTGCACGGCGCGACCCGGACACTGGTGGGAAAGCCAGGGATGCAGCCAGGCGTGAGGGTTCTCTGGGCTTGTGTGTGAGCGCTGGCTGCGGGCGCCGCTGGCACCGTGACCCCCAGGGCCGCCCCGGATGGAAATGGGCACGTGGCTTCCCCAGGGACCACTTGGATCTCAAGCAGATCGGAGAGGATACAGAAGTTCTGCGCCTCCACCTGCCTCAGTGGGACGTGCTGCCCAGCAAATAGAGCAAAATAAACCTTTCAGTTTCTTCCACATGCCCTGCTCCAAGCAAAAAGCCAGCTGCACTTCTTCACGAACAACTGTGGCTATTTCAAGTGCATTTGGAATTGGCCTGGAAACTATACATCCCTTTCTTGTCCACATGTCACTTCACACTGAACCTGCAGCTAAGATGCCCTTCCACAACATGAGCCACACTGACCCGCCAACCGCAGCTCTGAAATCCTACAGAAAGGACTGCGTCTGTTTCTAAAACTCCAGTTTATCACATGCTCTCTGCCTCTCAGAGCTCTCCTTGTTCAAACCTCACTGGGCTGAGCTAGACATGCTTCAAAATGCGTCAGGTCTGACCAGCTCCGGAGTGGATGAAATGCATGTGTGGTGGGAATGGAGGGAGCAGAGTCAGAAACATCTGAAATGACTTTTGTCTAGGCAGAGTCCCAGTTTGCAACCTGATCATACAAGGGATCAAAGGATCGGCTCCACCCAAACGCCCTGCACGCGGCCGAGCTCTCGCGGCAGCGCTCGCCGCCTCCGCGGGCGCGGTGCAACGCCCGTGCCGGAGACGATCCGCCTTCCGTGTCTGCGCCCGCACGCCCGGCGCCCTGAGGACTGTGGAGCGGGAACGAACCCGTCTGCTGCTCTGTTCGCACATTCCCCTTTATCCACATTATAAAGAACCCGTATTTGACGAGAGTTTGCCAAATGATCCTGTGATCAAACTAAAGGCATTTCCAGCTTACACCAGATGTCACATTTTGTGCTTTCCCACATACCATGAAAGCTTTGTGCAGCACGTAGAGGCTGGAGCTATGATTCATTAAGGGTTCTTTTCAGACCTCCTCAAGTTCAACTTCTAAAGTTACGTGCCTTGCTTTGCTCAAAGTTTCCTGATACTCTGTCCACCCAACAAAACCTGAGCTGCTTCACCACATCAGCAATGGAGCTGAGTATGATCCTTTTTCAGCAACAGTCCTAAGTTAGAGATTTCCTTTTTGTCAGTATAACTTGGAACCAGCCGGGTTTCATTATTTGATTAGAAGATCTGTAGTGAGCTGATCTCCTGCCCTTCACATTGCACCCCTTCCTGACACACTTGACTGCTGTTGCACTGCTCTAATGAAGGACAGATACCAAAAGATGGTGTCATACCTGTGACGGCAGCGTCGTAAAAACCGCATAATCTTTCGAGCAGCTTGATCCTGCTTCTTGGTAAGCAGACTGCTTCTAAACACAGAAAAACACCCAAACACTGAGGCGCAGGCAAAACTGGGGAGAATAATACTAAATGCAAGAATAACTACCCAGTGAACCACTGTCCCTTGTCTGTAAATTACAGCACAGCCCCAATGAGTGTAACAACAATTCACATAATGATCCTGGTACACCTGACATCCAACCGCTCACCGGAGTTTCTGCTGTACAATGGTGGCCGCCCGGCGGTTCTGCCTCCTCTTCCCACATTCTTTGTAGCTGCGGTAGTACTGCTGGATCAGCATCGCAGCTCGTCGGCTCTGCTGGAATTTTTTCTGCTCATAATAACTTCGGAATTTGCTCTGGATAAGAATGGCAGCTTGCGTCATCTTTTTGTAAAGTGCATACTACAACGGAAACAAAGAGAAGCTGAGGCATTCCAAAAAAAACAGCAAGAAGCAGGTTCCGATAGCGAAAGACTCTTGTGCCACCAAGGTGTGACGAGAAGCAAACGAGTCTCTACTCACTGATGGGGAACTGTGCGAAAACAGGGTGACAGGCAACCGAGCGGTCGTGAGACCAGTACAGAACCTGGTCTGCACCAAGAACGCCACCGCCTGCTTTGTGCCCCTGGAGCATTTGACAGGACGGGTTCTGTTCCACACCTGCCTAGCAGAGGCTCGACACGTACACGCTGATGACCAGATCCAGCTGTTCCAGACTCAGGAACAACTTTGGAACAACTGGAGCTGCTCCTGAGCCGTGTTTACGCGGCTTCGGCTTTGTGCTGTGGCGGGCCTGTGTTAAACCCACTGGCTACACTGAAGGAACTGCCTGTGTCTCTTGCATGCAGAAATCTCACAGCGAAGTACAGGATGCTCGCTTCCGCTCACTTCCAGACCGACGAGACACAGAAAGAGCAACCACCGCCCTGCACAGAGTAACGCTCTGATGTGTCTCAGAGAAGCTTTCCTGTCTGTTGGGGAAAAACCCCAAAAAGCAACCAACCAACCCCCCAACATCACCCCTCCAGTATCACCACAGACCACCATTTACCAAATTTCACTTTTTGGAATTGAAGCAGTCATTAGGTGCAGTTAAATTTTGCCTTTTTTTTTTTTTTTTGGTTGGTGTTTGTTTTCTTTTCAACATTATTAATTAAATGGATCAGATTGTGATTTTAAATGAGACATTTTAAACAAGCCCTCTCATGGGCTGATCATGGTTTTCATTCCAATTTTTAGCCCAGATGGGACTTCTGTGGCTGAGTTACAAACCCCTGAACAGAAGGGTGCAAACAGAAACGGTGATGTGACCTACGACTGTTCACATCTAGCCACGAGCCCGTGCTGACCAGCGGCACGGCGCCGCCGGGACCGGGCTCCCCCGCCGGAGCGGCCTTGCTCCGGCCTGGCTCCTGGGCAGCTCAGGAAGCCCAGCTGATGCTCGTATCTGACAAGAGCAAGATGTTGCACAGCTGCAGAAGTCATCTGTACAGTAGAAAATGACTGTCCGTGAACAGTTAGGACCGGCACCGACAGCCGCAGCCCCAGCTCGAGCAGCAGCGCCCGCGAGCTGGCGGCCGTGGGAACTCAGCACGGGTGACGAGGTGAAGGCTCGAGGTGCTCTGCGGGCACAACGCGGAGGCCACCGGCTGCACAGGGCTGGTCGCCGTCCTCCCGCGCTCCCCGGGCGCCCAGGCAAAGCGCAGCGAAGGAACGCTTGTCCTCTGGAAACTGCTGCAAAGCCCTCCCGCCACTCAGCCATCCTGCCTACGGCATTACGTGTCGGAGCAGGAGACCGCTTGTTTCCTTCCCTTTCCAGTTGTACCACCGTGTCGGCACGCTGCGGTACAGCAGCCCGTACGTGTCTCCCGTACGGTCTGGTTTGTCAGCGATTCCTCAACCACAAGTATTCATTAGTGGATCCTATTTAAACATTTCTCTAAATGCCAGGTTCTCCTGGTTTATAATGAATGTGAAAGTTTGTGACCCACGGGGAATTGTTTCCAAAATAGTGTTTGCATTGGTATTACCTTCAAGGCTATCCAAGTAAGCTTAGGGAGAAACAGAAAAATACATAGTTAATGTTAGTTCTGCAAATAAAGAATGAAAAAATTAAAAAAAACCAAACTAATAATCTTCTTTCAAAAATAATCTATGCCAGGATCCAAGACAAAGCAGCCTGGCAACAGTTTTCGAGAGGAATTAAGCTTCCCTATTTCAGGAAGCATAATTCCGGAATGACAGCTGTATGACAGGTTCAATGTGAATTATGATGCAGTCACCTAATGCTGGAAAGGCTTCCCCAATATATATTTTTGAAGGCTGTAAAAGAACAACAGGCGTCTTGCCTTTCACGTCACACAGCGTGTCTCCAGGCCCAGACAGCTGAGTCCAGCGGGGCGGTGAGAGGCGCGGGCTCCAGCCTCCGCAAGAGCGGCAGGAACCACCAAAAACCAGAAAGTAGCTTCTTTTTCTGGGGTTGAGAACTCAGCCTAAACGCTTTTCTCCAGACTCTGCCCGGAGAACAGTCTCCGTCCTGGAAAACTCACATCAAGCTAAAACACGCGACTTGCCATAGTTTAGAAGTTTAATATCCGCAAAATAAAACAACCTGCTTTTTATCTTCGCCTTTATCAAAGGCAAAACCGACTTCAATTTCACAATGAAATTTGGCAAGCAACTAGTCAGAGAACAGTCTCACCAGGCCATAGCATGCACAAAGGCCAGTATGGAATATACCATTGCCCTCTAGCTCATGGCAAAAATGCAGGAATCATCGCATACGGAATCCTCTTTCAAGGATTCCCTCCAAAATGGACACTCAGGACATGAATTTCCTTCCCTTTTCTATTTTGCCTGAGCAGGGTCTTTCATTAATGCATGCTGAAAAGCACACAAGAGGAACAGCGGGATGATTCCCATTACCAAGGGTGGTGTTCACGGCACTTTGTGTGTGTTTCATAAAACGTCACCTCTTTGTTTACCTGTTTGTATTTTCGGTAGCAACGCTGAATGACAGCGGCAGCCACCTCCTGCTGTTCCCGGAGAGGACGACCCTGCGCGGAGGAGAGAAGCGACAGGCGGTGAGAGCGCGCCCCGGGCCAGGACGGACGCGCGAGGCGCCCACGGCGGCGCGCGGGGCACCCGCTCCTCGTCCCTGCCGCCGCCCGGGCCCCTCAGGTCCAGGCACCTCCTGGAGATGTCTCTACTGTCAATTCACACAAGGGACAACCCTCAAAATGAATCTTTACACCACACAGGCAACTAACCAGAACCTTGGGGTATATTTTGAGGACGTACTTTATGAGTGCTGTTCTGGCACAAACTGTATTTTTGTCCTAGGAGTGGGTGTTACCCACGTTTTGTTTTCTAACACATTATACTCTCTCACACCTAACAAGGAAGACATGGGACATTCTGGGCACATACCTTGTATTTCCTGAATGCTGTCTGGACAAGTTTGGCAGCTTCATAGAGTTCTCTCTGCTCATGATCAGACAGAGTTAACTGTGCAAACTCGTTTTCTACCTTCTCGCTGGTGGACGCGCTCAGGAACTCAGACCAGTCGGCTGCCGAGGGAAGGCTGGGTTTCTCAAAAGCTATTTCACTGATTGGTGAGCCTGCGGGGCTCAAGCTGGTGTTCGAAGAAGGGGTCAGGGGTTCACTATACAGACTTCTGAAATACCAATCACAGTAGGAATTATTGGCTCACCAAGCGCCTCGGCTGGCATTGCAGACAAGGAATACAACATTTCTGAGCTCGTGCTTCCCTCCCTCTCTCCAAGCAACACCCCACGCTCCTGAGCCCACCCGTGCTGCACCGCACAGACTTGGCACCGGCAGAGAAGTCACAAGTCAGACCTTGTGGCCACTCTGCCCTCCCACCACACGCACTCCCCATTCCTCCATGATTTGTAGTTGCGCTGGCAACGACATGTTTGACCACGAGAGTGTGTCTGGGCTCGGAACATCAGCACTGAACCCCACCGAGAAATGGCACCTGCAGGCTAAAGACTGAGCGCATGCTGCCCAGCTTGACAGCTCAGAACCCCCGAGCAGCTCCGTGGCTCCCACTGACCTCATCTGCGCCGCGCTCGGCAGATGGTCGACGTCAGCGAGGTAACTGGCCAGCCAGCTCATCGTGGTGCTCATGGCAGCAGCCTCTGTCCTCTCCACCAGCGGCGACTCCATTGGCACAAAATTCTCCCGCTTGATCCTGTCAGGCGTAGCTTCAATAATGTGCTCTGCAAGCGTCATCATGTTCACCTGGTATGGGGAGAGGAGAGACAACTTCGGCCACCTGGCAGCAGGAGCCTCACGCATGCTACAGCCCAACCGCAGACAGACTGCCCCGTTTCCCCAAACCCGTGGCAGCTGGACTCTACTGTTTGTCTCCGCACTGGAGAGAAATTAATCAACCAGAGCTCATGTGCTATTCCGTCTCTTCTGACAAAGTACTGCAGTTTTCATATTCCCCAGACCTCTTTTTCCTGGAGTGTGCAGGGAGCGTAAGAGATGTGGTGAAAGGTGTATGTCACTACTTTCGTGTTGCCAAGGGAGAAGAGATCTTGCTACTTGTCCACCGAGACGCACAGCAGAGCATGGCAGGACAATAAAGGCACATCAGAGCAGTTAAAATCCCACAGCTTTGTCAGGAATCCTTTGAACCGTATCTCCCCACTCACCAAGGTTCACAGGAACTCTGGATACGGAGAACAGAAAACAGCACTTGCTTTGCCAAGATCTGCTGCATCCATGTTTTGCCATCAATACTAGAATATTTAGAGATGCCAAGGCAGTGCACATGGCCTGCGCTCCCGTTACTCTTTTCGCTCAGAAGACCAAACGCACTGTCCTTCCCCCACCGACTACTTCTCACCTGTCTGTCCTGCTTCTGCTGTGTTTCTATGTCCTCTATTCCATAACTGCTGGGATTTTTCCTTTCCCAAACCCAGTGTCTCTCCCCTTCTCCACTCTTCTCTCCTTGCCCTTCAAAGCGCAGCAACCTGACCCCCAACCACAGCGCTGCCTTTCCCAGGTCACCTTGTCTTTGTAGGGACTGCTTCCCAGTTCCCAAAGGACTACGGGGCCACCTCAGTCTCATTCACTCCCATGACCAGGAGGCTTTGATTTTTCCTTTTCCTTGCTAAATTGCAAACAACTTTGTGTGTTCTGTACACTGCTCAAGTGGATGCCAGTGCATGAGCCTAAATGCTAAACTGTCAGCCTTTGCATCTGAGCTGAAAGCCCTTTGAAAGCAGAAGAACGTATGAAGTGACCACGTGGCTGCCTCCTCTCACAAGCACAATTCAGAGTCTCTAAAGGCTCCACAGCAGATTCTCACAGCTGGGCTCCTCTGCACGGCCACCACGTTCTCTGAGCCTGCTGAACTGGTGCTGCGGTACACTTACCTGCAAGTCATCCATGTGGTGCAAGCAGTCCTCATCCCCGGCGCTGTCCCGGTAGGACAGGAGCTCTGCATCCACCATCTCCCTGTCAGCCATCATCAGCACGTTCATCTGCTCTCGCTGGCGCAGCCGATGTGCCACCGTGTCCTTCCCCAGCGCAGTCCCCTTCTGGCCCCCCGCCACCTGCACTGTGCTCACACCAATATAAATGTCCTTTGGGCTCCATTTGATGCCTGCTTGGCTGCCAGAGCCTCGGTACCCAGTAGCTTCTGGGATGTGCTGGGAGAGCTCCTGGCCATAGTCCCTCATCCCTTCACTGGGGCTGATTGTCTCGGTGGCAGATTGCTTGGAGCTGGAGTTCTGCTTCCTGACGCTTGGCTGCTCCAGGCTCAGCGCAGTGGAAAGCAGCTTTTCTGGCCGGGCTTGAAAGTATTCAGGGCTCAGCTTATGTTTTTTGGGTGCAGGGTAATCTTTCTGAGTCTCACTACTGTAGTAACTGGAAGGTTCTGATCTTGGTCGTCTCAACTCTGGAAATGGACCGAACAACGGTCAAAATTAAACATGCAACCCATGATGGCTGTGGAGCGATGGCAGCTTTTACCACAGAGCTGCGGGCAGAAGTTTGTGTCACACTCTGGGACACGCGACACTGTGTGCAAAGGGAGTAACTATCACCTCGGGAGCATACTACCCCAACCACTCTTACGATGCACACACCTTTCCAAAGCAGGCACGCACTCCTCTTCCCGATACTTATGCAAGTGCATGGAGCACATGACAGAGAGCTCATAGGAACAGAACTGGGCATGGACAGCAGGGCTACATGTGGCCTGTGCCACACAGGTGAGCTCCTGACCCCCACGTTTCCACATGCCAAACATCAGACAAAACGGCGCGCGCCCTCGGGGGTGTCTTACCCGTGTTGGTGCTGGAAATCACAGTGACTCCCTTCTGGGGCTCCTGCGAGGCAACCAGCTCACTGTGCCACTGTGCCACCCAGCTCTCTGTGCTGGAGTCTGTGCTCGAGGGGCACTGGATCCGGGGGCTCTGCCCGAGCTGAGTCTGCTCGTCGCGCTGCAGCTGCTCCAGGCACTCTGCCAGCTTCACGTGGCCCCGGGACCGGGCGATGGCCAGCGGCAGCCGCCCAAGGGAGTCGGGAATGGAGATGGCTCGGCGGTCCCACTTGTACAGCACGAGGGCTGCGTCCATGTGGCCAAGCGCACACGCCCACATCTGAAACAGAAATGACAACTGACCCACTGGGTGACCTGCCTTTTCCTTCCTTTCTTGCTAACGCAGCGGAGTCTGGTCCCCAGTTCACGAAATAACGACTCTGATAAGCAAACCCATAACACGTCTGAACCCCAGCAACCGGCTTGCATATACATCCTATCCCGGTAAAAGGCCATTACAGAGGATTAGGTGCATGCTATTCCCGCCTATGACAAACCTCCATCTGCCAAATGAGACTGACAGTTACTTGTTTAGCGATAAACGTTTCTTGGGTTTGTGTTTGTTTTTTTTCCTGGCCTCACTGCAGGGGCAGAACAGTCTCATACACAAAGGAACCTCTGAGATCAGGAACATGCAGCCAGGACCAAAGGCTGGGAACAATACAACCAACACA
This sequence comes from Columba livia, assembly GCF_036013475.1. Lineage (NCBI taxonomy): Eukaryota > Metazoa > Chordata > Aves > Columbiformes > Columbidae > Columba > Columba livia. Next base: position 230,918 of record NC_088622.1, read on the forward strand.
CTGCTGTTGAAAACTGGCACTTCTGGTTCCACCTGCTTTGGCTTTTTGCTTAAGTTCTCAGTCATGATTTCACGATTCCAATGACCAGGATGTCGAAATGACTTTAAAACCTCTACAGTCAATCAGTCAAAGAGAACAACCTGAAAGGAGGCGTGTAAAGTCCTTTCTCCTTCTGGGTAAAAGACAAATCAGAAGCACCTGTCTGTCCCCTTTCCTTGTGTTACTCAATGACAAGGTTTTTTCTGTGTGGTCTCTCCTCAACAAAATGCTGGGAAGCTCACAGTGTCGTGTCTCACCATTTACATGGCAACGGCACACAAGACAAATCTACTCTTCAGAGTGTGTGAAACACGTTAAGAAAATAACACGAGGAAGAACTCCAGCAGGTGCTCAGACGCTCTCACAAGTTCAGTCTCCGCTCTTACCAGAGGAGTGCAGGAGAAATGATCCACATTCAAAGGGTCAACTTCCAGCTCCAGGTCGATGCTGTCGGCATGTTTGGTGCTGCAGAGGAAACAACAGAAGGAGTGATGCTCTGTAGTCGTGTTAGGATCGTTGCCTAAATGCACAGCTTTGCCCAGTGTGTCATACCAGGGAGATGTGGCCATGCATATGCCCATCACATGTGTATTTACTACAGCTGGTGCCCCCACCAGAGACTTTAAGAGCATGATGCACCCAGTGCCTGGACCCACTCTCACAAGAGACAGGTCCCACGAGACCGGGGGACAGGAATGAGTTCAGGGACTTGGTCCTTTGCAAGGGACAACCAGAAATCTGTACCAAGCAGAGCTTACACGTGCTTCTGCCATAACAGCCACGCGTCCCGTGGGCTGGGTCTTACCGCCATTTGATGAGGGTCTGGATCAGTGTCGCGTAGCCCTGCGCAGCGGCGAGGTGGAGCAGTGTCATCCCTCGGAAAGTTTTTGAATGGATCAAGTGTTTGGACTTGGCCCAGCAAGCACGGCTCATCATCTTCTCGCACACCACCACCACGCGGCTCTCAAAGCAGCTGCCCAGCGTCCCAGTCCCAGAAACGCACTGCAACACCACATACATGCCAGTTTAACGGCTGAGGGAGCTGCAACTGAGCAGGCAGCCTTCCCCTTCCAGAAGTACCCAGACAGTGGAAAACACCAGTGAAAGCCAACTGCTGTTAAAGACACCTACAAACCAGACTTGCTTAGGAAAAAATGTAACCTTTTCTAGCCCCCCAAAACCAAACTCTGGTAAGGAAGTGTAAAGCTGCCGTGCCCGGACACAGCGGGGCTCATACCTGCGCCTGCGTTCCTCCGTTCCCACTGCCATTGCTCCCGCCTCCTCCTCCCTGTTTGTGCTGCTGGGAGCCTGTCATTTCAGCCATTCTCCTCTCCATCTGCTCCAGTCGCTCCAATATGGACATCCTGAACTGGTTGTCTAGGTTGGAGAAGGCCAGAATAAGGCTATTTCCATAGAGAGCAAGCTCAGTTTTGGCAGCGCCCAGCGGGACGGGGCCGCGCCGCACCCCGGCTCCCCGAGGTACTGCAGCAGGCCCTCGACCGCGATGCCAGAGAACCTCCTCGAAGAAAGGGGACAGAAACATGAAAATGCAGGCAGAAGACAGATCCCTTCCCTTGTGATTTTATCTGTACCACACGATAGAGGACTGGGGTAATGCAATGTCTTTGAAAACACAAGGAAACCCTAAGCAAATATAACCATTCAGACGGCACTTCAGTAGGATCTTATCTGTCAAAATACTTTCAATTTTTGAGTCAACCCCCATATTTCACAGAGTCCTGAATTCAACCTGGCTTGCCTGCTGAAACCACGCAACAATGGAACCTGGAGGAACAAGACTCCTCTTGCTTCCTTCTGTGCTCAGAGAGAGGAGCCTTTAAAAAGGCACCTGCTGCTTCCTTGACAGGCTCCTCTTCTTGGAAAACAGCTTGAAACACAACTACCAGAAATCACAGTATGGGCCCTGATAATCCACTAACATCATTCTGAAGAGCAGCACAGCTCTGGTGCCCTCTGGTCTCTGTAGAAGTCTAAAGGCTACGTCAGTTATTATCTCCTCCTTGCACAGTTACTGACGGTGGAGCAGGGAGATCCGGACACTGTTAAACCTGCTGCTGTAGGGATCAGTCTAAGCAACCTCTCTGTGTTCAGGGCCAGGCAGTGTAGCTTGAGTGGCTGCAAGCACAGAGAGCTCCTCTGTCTTTTGACCCATAAGGGAGAAGCTTCATGCAGCTCACGTGGGGCTGGGCAGGGCAACCGCGTGGCTAGGGAACATTTAATGAATCCTGCTAACATGCTAACAGTGTATGCAGTGAGCTGTGGGGCAAAGACAAGCCTTATCCTGTTTGGCTTCATGCACCCATGGAGATACATGGCAGTGCAGAGCAGCGAAAGCACAGATGTAGAGTAGACACGAGGACTCTGCCGGCGGGGCCGCGAGGCGCTGGCACCGCTGCCCAGAGCAGCTGGGGACCCCGGCCCTCGAGTGCCCGGGGCCGGGCTGGACGGGGCTGTGGGCAACTGGTCTCGTGGAACATGTGGAACTAGATGATCTTTAAGGTCCCTTCCAACCCTAACCATCCTATGATCCTACGATAATCCCAGAACAAAGACCACTGACAGTAACAGGAACATGTGCATCAAAATGAAGAAGCTCTGATCAAGTTTAAAGAGATGAAGTCTTCTGTGAGTGACTTCGTTACATGCAGAGTCCTCCCTGGAAGGCTGCAGAAGTACATGTCTACTACACGCTGCAAGGCACAACTCTCACTAGAGGATATGAGATACTTATTATTAGTGCCTTATTACTAATTCAGTTGTCCTGTTAATTGTGAAGCCCTGGGAAAGTGACTGAGGAAGTATTCCCAACAGAGACGCGCTCCAGGGCCCCGTCCCTGGGCAGCAGGCAGCGCGCAGCAGCAACACAAACGTGTTTTCCCAGCCGGTCTTTGTTCCCGAGTGCTGCAGTGTGCTGCACTGCAGTCCGCGCCGCTGCCTCCCCCTTCCTTTCAACAGCATCACGTTGAGAAGTGAAGTACAGTACATGCCACAGAAACTGGCATGAAAACATCTTCTTTCCTTTATACAGCCCTGGGCTCAAGGAGACCAAAAACAAAATCAGCTTTATATACCATAGGAGTCGTATGCAATACACCCTATTTATCTTTAAAGCTGACATATCTGTACCCATTAGCAGCCTGTCTAGAAAGATGTTGGCTACAGCTGTGCTGGACTTTGAGGAACTGGACAGGAAGAAAATCTCTCATATTAGGGAAGCAAGGGGTTGGTTTTTCATGTGTGTGTGTGTGTGTGTTACATACCAAACATAACTGAGGTCAGAAAAAAGATCCTCCAGCTCAGCAGTAAAGGTATTCGATGATGCCACAACACATTCTTTAAACAAAGTGCTGTGCTCCATTGCAAGAGAAAACCATGTTTTTTCTGGTAAAGAAAACATGACAAAACTTGACCCAGTCCTGCTGACTCTCAAACACATTCTCCCACAAAACCCCTAATTGCCAAGAAAGCACTGCCAGCAAAGCCCAAACACCACGAGGTTGCTACCAGAAAGGCGTGCGATGACACACGAGCGGGACAGAGCTCCAGGACCACAAGAGCCTGGACCGCTCCGTCGCTGAGCCGCGTCCCCGCGCCGACTCGGCGGAGTCCGCACCCTCAACGGCGCAGAAACCCAGGGCCCAGCGCGGGGCAGCGCCTGTGCTGCGGCGCACAGGTACCAGCGCAACGCCCCACCGGCCCCCGACAGCCCCTGTCTCCCTCGCAGCCCCCCCCCGCGCAGCCCCCCCCCCCCCCGCACACCCCCCCCAGACGCCGCGTGCTCGCGCCGTTGAGAGCCGCGCCCGCAGCGCCCCGGAGGGCGGTCCCAGCGCAGAGCGCAGAGCCCCCGGCCCTGCCGAGCCGGCTGTGAGACAGGAGCAGAGCGCCGCCCTCCGCACCCCGGACAAGTCCAGATCCAGAAGGATCTCCTCTGCTGTCCTTTGGCCAAGAAGCTCTATACCACGCGTGACCTGGCAGTGCAGCCAGAACTGTTACAGAGGAAATACCGCTTTGCACCGATGAAAGATAAAGCGGCTCTCAGCAGCGAGCAGGTCTACACCCTTTGCTCTTTTCTGCTCCCTCACCTGGAGGTCTGTTTGTTTTGCCAGGTGCACAACCTACAGAGCAGGCAGCATTTGACTGGAAGGGCTGCAGGACCAGGGTGCACGGTCTGCGGGTCCCAGCGGGGCAGCAGCTGCCCAGGAGATACTTATTTCCCCACCGACTTCTAAGCAAGGAATCCTGGCGCTGTGTGAGATCTGCGCGGGCACGTGTTCCCGGCACTGAGCTTCAATCCCCAGGGAAGGAGCTGCTGGGAGGGCACACCCGTTTAACGGCAGTTTCTGAGTTGAACGGTCAGGATATGAACACGTGCAGACTGAATTTAACAACTGCGACAGCTGAGCACTATAAAAACCCCATGCAGCACAAAGACATTCTTCTATTTTGCCGAGCAAGAGAGACACCATATTGTGTCCTCCGACGCAAGCCGTAGGTGGGGATGGAAGCAATCTGAGGACACGTCACTCCTCTGAGTGCCACTGTGCTGTTCCTGTTTTATAAATCATCTGTCACTTGCCTGTAACATCTTGTTTAATTCTTCCACACAGCAAAAATCCTGAACACCTTCCACACTGCAGCATCAATTTGATCTGGTTTAGTTCTTATTTCTGAGGTGTCATAACTGCAGGAACACATATTTCTGAAATGAAACTGCAGTAGCATCCTCAATGCATCTTACAAAAAGCCCTGTTTAGCAGGAGGCTATTGCAGGCCATGGTCTCTACCAAAAAATGAAAGCACTTACAATTTTACTTAACATTCAAAGATAAAGCCACATCTACACTTGTGAGGCCGGTCACTTCCAGGCCTTTCAGTTAGTGAGAAATACTACAACTACTGAGGCACAAGATGACAACAACACTGTCTTTCCACCTCGAGCCCAAGTGACAGCTCAAGAATGTCTGTGGTTTCCCAGGAGAAATAAACAGTACTGGGCATGGGCAGGAATAAGGAGGTAATCCAGCCCTGCACACACAGGCGCTGTCACTGATTTTAAGACATTAATCCGTCTACCAGGGCAAAACTCCTTACGGCAACACTTCCCCACAGCTCTTCCAGTGCTGCGGGACCGCCAGCTGCAACTCGCAGGCCACTTGGGCTACTCTGCTCCTCGGGGCCGTGCCCAGCAGCCAGAGCTCTCTGGACGGTACCTGCCCTGCGTTTCTTTACCGTGCCATCACGGGGGAGGAGGGGGTGGCTCAGGGTGACTCTTCCCCAGATGGCAGCGTCTACACCAACAGCAGTGAAGCACTTGCTGCCTTTTTTTTCAGGCGTCTCTTCCCCAGAGCTTAGGGAGGACAAGATTTTCGTGCTGTCCAGGAACAGCTACTTCAGCAACCCAGGAAAGGTTTTAGACAAGCCATGTGGACTTGATACGTTTTAGAGGTAGGTCAGACTGCTAAAGATGTCACTTCTTGCGCTATTTACTAATTTGTACAAAAACCGCTGGCTGCCTAAGGTCAGTCTCTGCACACCAAGCCAGAAACGGGCTGTGCTTTGCAAGGGCGTCAACACGATTGAAGATGTTGTGCTTTTGGATGTGCAGAAAGAGCAACAGCCAGGAGGACACGTCTGCCCCCTGCTCACCCGCACAGTGCAACCCACGGAGACCCCACGGGCCACACACCAAAGGGGCTCCGAAAAGGAAACAAAGCACCTCACAGGGCACTATGCAGCATCTGTGCTATGGTGCCCTAAGTACAGTAAAAATTCTGACCCAAGTTGCCTCTCATAGAAATAGCAAACTCAAGAACAAAATACTCACTCAGAAGTCACTGGACTGATGAACAGAATAATATAAAATGGCCTCTGTTTGCTCCAAAATTAGATAAACAGAAACTGCTGCGAGCTACTTGTGAAGAGACTAGAATACCCTGTGAAATGATACAATAGGTCAGCAAAAGAGACCCAGACCTCCTTCACTGGAAGCTTTTCAAAAAGTCAGACATCACTCACAGTCAACCCAGCTCTGAAGTGGGAGTGGCCCACACGGTCTCCTTAAGCCCCTTCCTAGTCCTACTCTTTTTGATGAAAACACCCTGCAAAACAAGTCTTGCAGTGACCTGGAATGGAGCAGCCGTGTGCTTCGAGCATTCTTAAGCTCCCCAGCTCAGAAAATGGACTGCGAGCTGGAGGCGTTCGGATGTGATCTGTCCTGCTCGTGTGAGGCCACAGTAACCGAGCTGTCACAGCTCTGCGCCTGCACTGGAACGTCGCCCCGGGAACACGGGGGGCGACTAGATGGAAACGTGACTGCGTCCCACAGCTGGGGGCACAGAGAGAAGGGGGAGGCACAGTCTGCCTAAAAAAGTGCACATTTACCCTGCGGGTACAGCAGCGACAGTCAACACAGAAGCATGCAGATTTAAACCCAAACAACACTGCATGACCCATCATCCTGTAACACTTAATGGGAGCAGTACTTTGTCACATCCGCACATCCACCGGCAAAGGATGGGGTCCGGGACCCCCCGTAGCACCTCTACCTGCTTTCAGACAAGTAACCGGCGCCATCCGGCCGCAGGACTGACCTGGGAGGCTACCAAGGCGTCGGCGGCGGCTCCAGCCAGCGTCTGGTGCGGACCCTGCAGCAGGGGCGGACGGAGCAGGCTCCCGCAGACCGGGCTGTCGCCTTTCGCATCCTCGCAGCGGCCGGGGCTCGTCCGTCTCACCGCAGCGCTGGCGGGAGCCTCGGCTCTGCCCCCTCCGCGCCCCCGCAGCGCGGGCGAGCGCGTCCCGGGAGCGGGCGAGTCCCGCCGTCCGCAGCGGGAGCCGACGCCGAGCGCGGTCCGGCGGGCAGGGGCATGGCGGGGCGCAGGCCGCCCGGCGCCGGGGCCGCGGGGCAGCGGCGGGCCCCGTTCAGCGGCGGGCTCCGGGCCCGCGGGGCGGCACGGCCCACATCCGCGGAACTGCGGGGCTGTGCGCGGATGGGCCGCTCCTCCCGCGCCCGGCCCACAGCGCCGAGCGCCGCCTCCGAGCGCCGCGGGCTCACCCACCGGCGGGTCCGCGCCGGCCGCCCTGCCCCGGAGCCGAGCCCGCCGCAAGAGCCGCGCCCGGCCAGCAAAAGCACCGGCGGCGCGGGTCAGGGGAGGCACCGGGAGCCGGCGGGGCGGCGGCCCCGCTCACGCTGAGCGCGCCCCTGGGCCCATCGCCGCGCACCCGCGGGCACCGGGGGTACCGGAGGCGCCGGCAGCCGCCCGGGCAGCGGCGCCTCGCCGGACTCGGGGCAGCCGGAGCGGGGAGCAGCCCCGAGACCCGCCGGGCGCTGGTCCCGCCGCCCTCAGCCCACGCCGGGGCCTCCCGCCGCCAGCATGGCGGCCACCAGCCCCGTCCGCGGGTCCCCGCTCGGCGGCGGCGGCCGCCTCCCATTGTCTGTGCCGGCGAGCCCGCGGCCCCGCCCCGCGCCCTGACGTCGAGTCACAGAATCACACAATCATTCCGGTTGGAAGAGACCCTCAAGCCCATCGAGCCCACCCATAACCCACCCCGGCACTGACCCGTGCCCTGAGAACCTCATGTCCGTCTGTCCAGCCCTCCAGGGATGGTGACTCCAGCACTGCCCTGGGCCGCCTGTTCCAATGCCCCACAGCCCTTTGGGGAAGAAGTTGCTCCCCAGATCCAACCTCAACCTCCCCTGGTGCAACTTGAGGCCGTTTCCTCTCATCCTGGTGCTTGTTACTTGGGAGAAGAGCCCAACACTCTCCATGCTACAACCTCCTTTCAGGCAGCGGTAGATGCCGCAGTGTTTACAGTGTGTGCTTGGCGGCATCTCCCGGGCACTAGCACCAGAACTAGCCCTGGGCACGGGCAGTGGGCAAGTGCTTTCCCAGCGTCCCACTGGCTTCCTGGCCTCCTCCCACTCCGCTCGCTGCCCGGAGCGCGGCTACGAGCACCTCCAGCAAACGCGCGTCCACATGGCGTGCTCCAGTAAGCGAGAGTGATTCAGGGCCGGGATGTGAAATACCTGCATCACCGTAAAGCAACTGGGCTCTTATGTGCAGTTCTTCTCATCTCACTACACATGAAGTAATGATACTTCTACTAATTGCTCTAATAAGGTAAACTTGCAGAGCATTAAAACCTGACATAAAATTGCAGATGACGTCTGTGCAGGCTCCAGTACAGGCTCATCTGAGCAGTGGAGCATGATCAGCCGTCGGCCTGAGAACAAACACGGGCTTCCCAGAGGAATCGGATGTGTGACCATGAAGCCTGGGACTGGCTCAAAAGACACATCCAGAACAGAAAATGAAATACTCCTCACCTCGATTCTATGACATTTTAGCCAAGACAGAACAGGATACTCTGAGAAACGCAGCCAAAGCACCAGAGGACAGGCTTCCCAAAACAAGTGTAGCCGAGCAGCCCGGCCTTAAGGATGATGAAAGGGAAAAAACCCAATCAAATCTCAGCAGGACACAATGAAACCAGCCGAAGCCTCCGCAGAGCAGGAGTCGGTGAAGAGCAGAGGACGAACACAAACACCGGAGGTTCACAGGGCTGTTCCCAGCAAGGACCCCAGCCTTCGCTTTCTGGTCGTGTCCCATGCCAAGCAAACGTCACCTCTGCATTTTTGAAAGAAGCCAAGGCATCAGCGGAGGGCAAACGTACATGCTTTCCACAGGAAATCCGTACTAAAAGTCCTTTCTAATTCGTTACACGTTGTCACTAGAAGATTTCTGCCCTTCGGTCCCGAAGGGGGTGTCTCTCCCGTTCGGTTTTTGTTTTTCTGAAGAGAACGTCTCTGCAGATAGCGAGTGAAAGGTGAGGTCAAGCGGCGACAGAAGCACGTGATGGCTCCTGAAAACCGCTGGTTTATAGAGAAAAACGAAGCGGCTGCCAAGTTTATCAGAGGAGATCAGGATCACGTGGGAGCACATAAATGAGAAGAAGAAAGGCTTTCTTTGAAAAAAGAGAACACTGCTATTCTAATTAACTAGAAAAAAAAGCAAGAGCATCAGCAGCTGCTGTCTACTGCCCATTTGTAAGAGACCGAACTCCCCTGTGGAGTTAAAAACCAAGACAAAAACCAAAACCACAAAAGACCCAGAATGGAGCAAGCATGGCTGTGTACCATTGGAAAAGCGTGCACCGTCCTTTACAGCGCAGCGCAGACTCCGAGAAAGCGAGAAGACCTCCAGAGGAAGGTCCCCCAACACGCTGCCCCTTCAGCTCCTCGGCACGTTCCTTCCCTCGCCCGGGCCGCCCCAGAACAGCAGGAGGGACACGGTCTCCCAACATTCCCAGATCTTTGCACTTCTAACGCCTGCTCTGTGCTCAGAAACGTGGGATTTTGCCCTTGCCCTGAGCTCACTACTTCCAAGAGTAGCAATTACTATAAACCAGCAAATTATTTAATTGAAAGTCTTTTCCAATCAAAACAATTCTATGAAATGCTTTCCTCTGGGAACCCCAATTCCCTGTTTCACTCAAAATCGCCTCCTGCGGGCACTGGTTAAACGTTCCCTGACACTCATAACAATTTCCAGCCTTAAAACCAGCTGGACCCAGAGGCCGCGGCAGGGGCTTCCCGGGAGGAAGGCGGCCGGCCCGTGGCAGAGCCGCTCTCCGCAGCAGCGCACAGCGACGGCCCCGCGCGCCCTGTCCCCGGCCGTAAACCTGCAGAGGATCTTGCAGAGAAACCGAGGCGCTGCCCCGCGCGCCGGGCACGGCGCTGCCTCCTTCCGCAGGAAACAGGCTCTTCAGTCGTCTGCAGAACTGAACAAAGAGGGCACGTTATTTTTTGCCTTAATGTAACTGAAAACAGACAGTTCACATACAGGATGTCTGTCTTGATTTTAAAGAGATTTGTGGCAGACAGATGTCTACCTGAACTTGTGTCAGATGTAAATTGCCAGTCCCTTTTCCACGCTGTTCCTGGGGCACGGTTGACTGTTAACCCTGTTAACCCTCTCTTGCAGCGGTCGCACCTCTTGGGGCCATGAGCTGTAACAGCGTAGCGCAAAGATCTCAAAGTGTTCCACTGAGTTAATTAAAAGGAATTTTAAAATTCTAGTCAATATTTTGGGACTCTAAATACTCCTTGGAAACCTTGCCTCCAGACTGCATAACAGGCAGTAGGGCAAGGATTTGGAGCAAGGCAATTAAAGTAAACAGAGAAGACAGGGATTTGTGTATTTATTCTATTGATAGAATCAACTCACATTAACTTACACCTTAGCCAGCTAAGCTAACCTTCGTTCTCTACGGATAGACAGAAAGAAGCTGCTGGTCCTTTAAATAAGAGGGTAATTTACTCCCTTTGGAGCACTGTGCATCAAGGCAGAGGCTTCTGATAAGTCACGGTTAGGATAATTATTCAGCCTGTTTCCCTGAAGGGCCCCTGCAATGCAGCGCTCCTTTGGCTTTTCTTCTCCTCCCTGCTAGCAATGCCCTAGCCTGGCCGCTGCTGCAGCCTCCCTCCCTCCCACCACGGCATCGAACGACCTCTCACTGAGGGCTTGCCCACTGACCAGGAGCTCCGGACGAGCTGCGGGAACACCGGAGACGGCGCTCACCGCCACCCTGTGCGGCGCCTTCGAATCGCCAGCGCTGCGGGAACCGCTAAACAAGGGCTTTACAACCTGCCCCCGCGCACGCCACTCCGGAGACGGCTGACAGCGGTGTCGGCCTGCGCCGCGTCCCCATCGGCTGCTCTTCACCTGCAGCCGCGCCAGCAGATGAAAAGCACCCGCAGAGTCTTCCGATGCTCAGAAGTCAAGCAAACTCAGCACTGATGCTGAACGTGAGATGATGCGCTCTTCCTTTTTAAGAGATGTTTCTGTTTGCAAGCTACGCCTCTGCAGACAAGCCACAAACCTCTTTACTCCTGCAATAACCACAGTGACCTGTCTCTGTTCTGCTCATGTCCACGAACGTCACAAGCAGTGCCAGAAAGCAGAGACAAATTGAACATTTGTGTTCTGTGACGTTGCAGGCAGGGGGAGAACCAGGGAAGGACGTGTCTGTGTGCTGCTGCTATTCATGGATAACCCTGAACAGCTAAAGATACGGGTGCTGTGCCACTGAAATCATGACTGATGCTACTTGGAAGGAAATTCTACTTTCTTGTTATTTCCCTGCCCATTGTCTCCAAACCCGCCAGGTCCAACCCTGCGGGTGTACACGTGCTGCTGTGCCAGAACCCGGCTAGACACGGCTCCTCCTCGCCCGCCCCGCGCTCGCGATGAGCCGCGGGCGCTCCCACGGCGGCGCCGCGGTGCTCGGCTGTGACTCCCGCCAGCGCCCGGCGCACAGCGGCCCGCGGCCGGGCGAAAGCTGCCACCGACTGCCTGAGTGACTGCTGCTCTGCCACGACTTCCCACAGACAGAACGCAGGAGCCCTCCAAGAGCCTTTAGAACACCCCCTGCCTGCGCTGACAGGTGGCAGGCCCGAATCCAGCTTGAAACTGTTCAGTGTTTCCCCAGTTAAACAGTTCTAAGCATCTGCCATGTCCATCAAAGACATAAAATAATAATAACTACATCCCTCCCCCATGCCAGGAGCCGCTTCGTTCATTCACAGTCCTACCATGCAGTGAGCTTTGTTGAAGAAGATTGCACGCTTCTTACCATCCAAGGATAGCCAGTCATGCTGGGAGGAAGGCAGGGTCGGCAGAGCTCTGGCTTTATACTCAAACACCACGGAATTGGAGATGATCTGATTGTTGAAGGCAACTTGCAAAGTCACGAGCCCAGTGTCATGAGCTAGAAGGAAAGTGCACGTGGTGAGACAAACCTCCGGCAGAAATGCATGGCCAGGAATTACCTGTGGATCTCCCCATGGGCTGGATGGCAGCTGGGAGCAGATACAGTGAAAGGAGAGGGGGCGTTTGACAATGTTTTTGTGACTAGATAACTGAAGAGTCCAAAACGCCACTCTGTGTTTTCAAACATTAAGGTTCGAAGCTTCAGAGTTATCTAATGGGTTGTTTTCGCAGAAGGTGGAACCAGCCTCACCGCATTTCCAGTGGGAAGCTGGGCCCTAACAATGACACCAAGTTATTCTGCGTGCCCTTAAAGTCATATTCTGAGGAGCAGCTCTCCTGAAAATGTCTGCAGGGAGGCTGGAGCTGTTCTCATCCTGTGCGGACCAAGAACAAAGTGCAGAACAGGCAAATTAAGAGTCAGAAGAGCAGTGAGTGCACCCTGAATAACAGTTGCTCTTTAGTCTGCTATTTCAAAACTAAGGAAATGCTCAGAATTATTTTATTTCAAGTAATCATTTTAAAGTTAATTCAGAGCTCCTAAGTAATATTTGTTGTGATCTGTTGTGACGTATCAAGATCCTTAGCTGCTGTTCTCACACTAAATATGTCAAATAAAAAGTAAAAGCTTCTTGGTGTTTATGCGCTACCGTTCACAAGGGGTCTGTGAGTCTAGTCAAGACAAATCCGTGAGACTGTCAGGCTAAGAACTTGTTCTGAAAGCCCCAGCGTTAGGAGAGGGGTGTTCCTTACCTGGGCAGTAGCAGCGCAGTACCCCGGGCTGAATTAAAGATGCAGGCACTGAGATCTGATCAAACAGACAGCTGTAATTATTGCTGGCTTCCTGCCATGGACCGGTAATTAGGACTTTTACTCCTCCCTGTGAGGAAAACAGTGAACAAAAAGAGTAGGTTACAGAAAAAGCCAACTCCAGAGAGGGCCATGCACTGGAGGGGCCGAAGGGCAAACAGCGTCCCGAGGGCGAACAAGTGCCAAGCGAACGCGGGTCCCTGGCACCTTCGACACCGGTGGCCCAGTCTCCACCACCGCGGGAGAAACGCACACAGCATCCCGCAGCAGAGGACCTTTGCTCTCGTCACGCGCGCTGTTCCCCGCTCCTGCCCACGGGCCCCGTCTTGCGCCAGCTCCGAGACCGCCCATGGCAAATCTTGATGCTGCGAGCCAGAGGTCCCTCCCAGCCGGCAGCTCGGGGACTCGGGGTGCTCCGTCCCTGCCCACCACCGCCTCCCCGCTGCTGCCTGCCCAAGCTCAGCCTTTTCTCCGTGCCACAGAGAAGTGCCGCAGGTCCACCACAGCAAGCGTGCTGCACAGTTGCCATCACTGCCTTGACCCTGCTGACATGGATGCATGACCATGTAGAGGACACAAAAAGCGACACGTCATCTTCAAAGTGACTATTGCAAGCACGAGAGGAGTTGGACCATGAATCTGACCGACAGTGATGTATGAAATCTCAGCTAAAAACAGCAGTATTACGACTTGCATTGTTCGGTTACCGGGAACGTGGTTAAATAAGGACGCAAGACGACAGCGGGTGACCCAAACAGGACTGTGTTTGCAGAGAAGCCATTGAGCACAGCCTGTCCCTACCCTTCCCCTGCCAGGGCTCTGGCGGACGAGCACAATGCTAGGACAGTCGCGCTCCGGCTCCGTCCCTGCGCCTGCTCGGGAGCACACAGGCCCAGCGGGGCCGGGACACCCGGGGCCACCCCAGCTCCTCCCGCCGGGCACTGCGGCCTCTGGACCCGCAGTCAGCAGCGAGGGGGACCCGTTCCCGTCCGGGTCTCCATTCCGTCCCCGCGGCCCTGCTGCCCCCGGGCGGCCGCCGGCGGGAGCGCGGCCGGGATGCGGCTGCAGCGCGGGGACGCGCACCGGGCTCCGGGGGACGCGCTCCGGGGGACGCGCTCCGGGCTCCGGAGGGACGCGCACCGGGGGACGCGCTCCGAGCTCCGCGGGGACAGCGGCAGCGCCCCGGGAGCCCCGAGCCTCTGCGGCAGGGCCGGGCGGAGCGGAGCCGGTCGCTCCCCGCGGCCACTGGGCGCTCCGCAGCAGCACACACAGAAAACAAATGGCTGGGGCATCGCTCTGAGCCGTTGCACATCAAACCCTGACCCGCCAGGATGATTCCACACAACCAGAAAGAAATCCTGGACTCGTGCTGGTTTTGAAAAACGTTCTGGTGAGTTTATGCAGATGGATTAGGCCTTGTGGTCTGTACAAAACTGAAATACAACAAGCGCTGCCAGCCAGAGTCGAACAATTCATTAGTGTAGCAACAGATAACAAAGGTTCCCATGGTAGCAGCAAAAAAAAAGATGTGCACCAGAAAGGCTGCAGGTTCAGTTAGGGGTTTTTCTGTTGATTTTTGGGACCTTCTACACAAGCGCTAAAGAGTCGGACTGGCCGTGCGGACACCAGGAGCGTCAGCAGCAGCGTCGGCAGGCCGGCGGAGCCCGGCGCCCTGACGCACGCGGCCCGGCCCGGCTCGGCTCCACGGGCCGCGCTGCACCGCTGTTGGTGTCACGCAGGCAGGTGACAGCGGCAGCGACCGCCCCCGTGCTGGCGCTTCAGCTGTGTCACCCTCCACAGAAGTGTAATTAACTGAAGTACAGGCAGACATGCAAACGGCCTTGGGCCTCTGACTTCCAAGAGAAATACTTTGAAAGCCTCCTCAAACCTTCAAGGAAACAGTTCTTGGGAGCCCTGATTAACAAAGCAATGACAAATAAAGCAGTAAACATGAATGAGTAAAAGCCCTGGACTTACCTCAGGGTAAGACCATTCTGGTGAATAATCTGTCACCATGAACAAGCGCCCGCTCTGCTGCAGCAACCCCAAAGTGCCTTGTGCTGCAGCTGCGGACACCACCTCAGCCACGTGCATGTACGCCATGGTGCTGGCGCCGCTCTCCGTGCTGCTGAGCTGCATGTTGGCTTGCTGAGGGCTGCAGCAAGGAATGCACATTTCAGCCTGGCTGTACGTTGCTCTGTTACTGTCTTCAGGCTGAGACAGTCCGGCACTGTCACCCGACACCAGCTGGTGTCCATAGAGAGCATTGCTCCCACCTTCTACCGATATGAAATCATTAATTAGATCGGAAAACTGGTTGCTGAAGGAGATGTCAAAGTGGTCCAAGTTAAGCTCCATGTTGGAGGAGTTATTTAGGCTGGGATGGGCCACAGGATAGAGTCCTTGTACCATGTTTCCTTGGAGAATAGGGAGGTTGTTCCCGTTCCTGATACCCCCATTGGCCTCGGGCTGCAAGTAGTGTTCCGTGCTGCAGGCCTGAAGATCCCCTGATTTAAGTAGATTTTCATTCCCTTCTGCCTGCTGGGAAGTCTCCATGGGAACTTCAGCTTCTGCAGTCATAGCCTGGAAGTTTGTTTGGAACTGCATGAGCTGGAGAGAAGAGCTGGACTCTATTCTGGTTTCCACTGTGCCGTTACAGTTGGAAGTGGTTTGGGATGGGGACTCTGTTTTCACACTGGGGATTCCTAACGTGTTCACAAATGAGCCACTTGTGTCATTCAAGTTGTTGTGAGTGTTCTGCTCAAGGGGAAGAGGTTTGCTGGCATCCTGCAGAAAGAAGCTGGGGGAAGGGGTCTGATGAACATGAGGGCTCTGGACAGTCTGACTGAAGCTGGAAGAATAGTCCTTGTTGGAGTCAATGGCACTGAAGTCCATCTGCTCCAGGGTGGTACTTGGGCTCAGACCTCCTCCAGAAGGAAGCAAACCTGAGCCAGTGGTGAGGGTGAGTGTGTTTGATGCAGAAGTGGAGGAAAATGCTTCTTTGGACATCTGTTGTTCAAAAGATGTGTCCTCAGTTTTAATTTCTTTTGTGAGGGTCGTATTGAAGCTGAAGCTGCGTTCTGTTGTGGGCGACTGCCTCATGTTGGTACTGATGCTGTCGCTTTTCATACCTCCTCCACCATAAGTCTGCCCTTGCTTGGGATTGTTAAGAAAACAATCTGGGTCAAAATTCATGGTGGTTTCTGGAATTTTTCTATTTCCATCTAAAGTTGTAGAGAGCACGAGTTCCTCAGAGACAGTGCTGGGCAGCATCGACAAACTCTCCGAACTGCCAGTTGTTGGAAAAGCAAACTTGTGTCCATCTGAACTCACAGCAAGTACCAGTCCTTGTGCAGCTGCATCTGAGGACAGAAGGTGTTGGTTTGGGCCAGAGGTGGGTGACATGGTGTACACAGCTTCACTGGTGACTTCTGACATAAACACGGTGGCACTTTGTGACAAGCTTCCCATAACGGACGCTACAGCCATGCTGGACACGCCGGTGACGGCTGGGCTGTCCGCCATGTCCGGGTCGCTGTTCAATCCGCTGCTGATGGACACCGGAGAATTCTGGGTTGTGTCGGGGACCTCCACCTGGTTGGTGGAGGAAACCTCGGTGCTGTTTTGATGGAGCAACACTGGTTTCGCCACTTTGCCGTTCCTCTTCTCTCGGCTGGAGGCCTTGCCATGGCTGTGCTCGTTCTTGCCTTCAGAGACATCGTTATTTTGTACCTCTGAGTGAGCGCTGTACCCACCTGTCCTTGGTTCGACCTTTGGTGATATGATGCGGTGTTTGGCACTGTTACACTTGTGATGCACACTGCTTCCTGCCCCTGTGCCGGAAAACAACATTTGCCATTCAGTACATACAAAATTAAGACGACGCTAGTTGTGTATCTTAGGGCTGTAGCAAAGGAGAGCCGTGCTCACGCTGTGTGTGCGAGGGAGAGCTGGCACACACGAGACCTTGGAAATAACATTCAAGTCTTCCTAGTGCCAGGTTTACAGCTCCCCTTCCCCCTAACACACAGATCCTTTGTGTGCAATGACAGCAACCTCTGAACAGGTGCGTTTGTTCCCTTCCCCTCACCCCACGTAGCACCCGTCCCCCTCAGCCCTGCTGGATCAGACGCCACGGGAGAGGAATCGGCACCTGCGACCGGTTTTGGAGCTACCGAAACGCGCCCGATCACCGCACAGAGCCCACAGGCCGTGGCAGCGGGTTTCTGCCGCACAGGCCCGTCCGTCCGCAGCGCGACGCGCCCTCGGCCCCGCTCGGCTGCTCGGCCCCGCACGGCCCGTCACGCCGCGATGCCGGGTGGTTTGACAACCGCTCTCCTGGGCCGGATGCTGACTGGTAACACGGAGGTGACAGATGCCACATCACAGCCCTGTGCCGCGCGTCATCCTGCCGCCTTGATCGCAACCTTATCTCCTTGTTATTATCGTGTCTATTACAGCTGCCAATCACATTATTTAAAAGCAGCACACCAGCCAGCACAACGAAAGCCCGTAAGGAGGGCGACGCGCTCCTGCGGTCCTGAGTCGCTCCTCTGCTGACAAATGAACGTTTTGCACACAGAGAGGCCGCGGGCACCGTGTGCAATTAGCACCGGAGCGGCTGGAGAACGTCCCCGAGCCCGAGAGGACAAAGGACACCACGCTGTCTGCACACGCGCCTCGGCCGCAAACTCCGGTGCCAGGACTGCTTGTGGTGTCTAAGAGAGAACAGCCCACGAATTTTTGATGTTTCCTTCCTTAATCAATTCATTTTCCTCAGAATAAGGTAAGAACATTAATTATGGTACTGCATAATGACTACGGGGGGAAAGAGACCTCCTCCTTAGAGCTAATGGCTATGATTATCAATGCCGTCTTCTGAGTAACATAGAGCATCCACGTAGCCACTGCAGTTTGCTAAATCTTTTGTTCCTTGCCCTTGAAAGGGAACTTCTTTATTATGTGCTCAAGACTTGAATCAGGTCACTTAAAGTAGTTCAGGACAGCGCTTTTGAGACTAAACGCAATATAAACCTCTCTATTCTCCCAGGTGCAGAGACGAACGGGAGCAAGGAGAGGCGTTCCCGCCGCGGGCGGCAGGCGCGAGCTGCCAGCGTGCGCGCCGGCGCGACCGCCACGAAACAAAGCAACGCTGCTGCGTTCAAAGGCACGCAGCCCACTTGGCGCCAGACAAAACATCAAAGGGAAGAATAAAAGGATTCGTGTTCAGATCTGCAAGCCTGGATCAAATGCTGAGCCGTAAGGTTGAATTTTAATCCAAACTCAGGTATTTCAGAGGTCATCATTCCTACTCAAGTCTCAATTGTATAATGCAACTGCCCCCAAAAAAGAAGAAAAAATAAACCCTTTGAAGCACTGACAGTTTTCCTTTAGAAATTCTGCTAAAGACTAACGAATGTGTCATATTTTACTGGACCAAAGCACCAGGAAGGGGTGGCTATAAAGCAGATGAGTTGGAAAAGAGAATCACTGAGCTTCCTGCTCTGTGTACAAAATGCTAAACTAAGGATGCTGTTTCTTGCTGTTGTAGCCTCACTCAAAACCATCCCTTAATGGGAAAGAAATCTCCTGTATTTTCACGATGCCTAAATAAAACTTATCCCAGTGATACCTTGCAATTAACCACTTGAGCCCATTTTCTTCAGCAAAGTGGGCTGCCGGGCAAGAGTTCAGAGGGTGAAGTTGGAAGAACATTCAGTTTTGATGCTTTGAACATGTAGAAAAGAATATGCCTTTTTGAGCACGCCACACATGGAGAGCATTCATTCGAGTTTGTACATTACAGAGCACTGTTCCAGATGCATCATTTTGTGCTCAAGACTTCTCTGAATTAGCTGCGTCTCAACAGGTCACGATACGCCACTGAAGCACGTCAGCGCTACAAACGCAACTCTAAGCCCGGGTTAAGCTGCGGCCCGCTCCGTGCCCCTGAGGTGCTCACCCAAGGTACCAGTGCAGAGACAGTTGTGTGTCCGAGGCTGCGGCTTGGTCTGGTGGCTGTCGAGGATCTGCTGCACCAGCTGCTCCACCGAGAACCCCGAGCTGCTGTTGCCGTTGCTGCACGTCCACTTGATGCCATGAACTGCCAAGAGAACAGCAAAACTTCACATCAGAGACATCCCAGGAATCACCAAAAGAAAGGCAGAAACCCATTCCTGCTGCTTTTTGTCAGGAAAACACCCCAGCAGAATATCTTTGTTCCGTTTGCTGCTAGCGGCGGCTCTCGCTAAGGTGAACCATGGTAAGGACTATCTGAGCAGTGCACGTGACCTTCAGTAAAACCCGAAAGCAACCAAATACTTGTGTTTCATTGAAGTAAACCAGTACAATTCCAAGAAACACTTTGCAATCTTTTCCTCTCTAATGTGAAACCAGAATTAGCTTGTTTTAGAATAAAATCAGCAGCTACAGCTCTGCCGGTGTAACGCGAAGGCAAACCTCTGCCAGGGCTCCGCTGCCGGCGCGGCTGGCGCCAGCCCTTCTCCGGGAGCCGCCACCAGACACCGCGCCAGCTCCTCCTCAGACAACCTCTTGGTAATTTGGGAAAGGACGGGGTGATGCTGCGGGACACGCTGCAAACTGAAGGTCTCTCTTCTTGAGGCCTGTTAGCCATTTACAATGCCAAACTGCAGGCACATAAATTATTGGAATAAAGGCTCCCTCTCAGAATTTTTAGATGCAGAACTGCACATAACAGTGGTATTCTCAACCCGAATTACAATTGAAAGAGCATTTATAAAATATTTTCTCCATAACAACTGACTCAAAGCATCTTCTGTCTCCTTAAACGCCTCTTTAAGTGATTTACACGTGCCCACCATCTACCTCTGCCTCGCGTGCACGAGGGCCGCGCGGGTCGGGGCGCGCGGGTGCGGCCCGGCCCCCAGCAGCGCTTTGTCCAGCTCAGCCCGGCCGGTCGCCGCAGGGAGGAGGGAGCCGTCCGGACGCCCTGCTCCCCTCGGTGCGGCTCGCTCGGCGCGTCTCGAGCCCCCGGCTGAACGGAGCCCCTGGACCTGCTCTGTGCAGCAGGTTCATCGCTTTGTTATCACCTGTTGCTGTGTCCCCTCATCACCCGCTGATGTTACCGTGCCTACCAGCATCTCATCTTGGTTAAGTTTTGCATTACAGAATTCACACGTTTATTGGCCGGGCTGGATAACTTGCAGAAATACTGTAAATAAGGTTTACAAGTTTTCTTCCTCATATCAGTATTTAAAGTACTGCAGTTACTTTAGTAATGAGTCCCTCTATCCTTGCTTGACAACCACATTTATTGTTATCGTACCCAACAGGTTTTGCTTTCTAATAAATTCACAATTTTGAATTTCCTCTTAACACTCAGTATCTGTTATTATGTCTAAGCTAAAGTTTATATACGCTCACCGCTTCAGTACCTCCACTCACATTCGTTTTATTATTCTAGGTATGTTATTCTGTTACGTGTGATGTTATACCTAATAAGTGATGTTCAAATAGCTGTTTTGCAAAAAATATGTTGACAGCAAGATTAAAATGCAGTGACGTATTTGGCATATTTTGAGCTATGCTATATAAAGGTACTGAGCTGTACTCATTAAGTCCTCTGCGGTCACCTCGGAAGCGCTTTGCTGAGCCGGGGGGGTCAGGTACAGCGGGGGCCAGAGTCAGTTTTACAGCAGAGCCTGGTCCCTGCTGCCAAACCCCCGGAGCAGCGCCACGACCGGGCAAGTCCGGTAACGAATTGCGTCTCGCGGTTTGTGTGTCCGTGAATCTGAAGCGCGCCGCGGGCTGGAAGCTCACAAGTAAGGCAGCTTCGCAGCTGGACACCTACAGCATCACGCTGGTGGTTTTCAGGGCCCTGCAGCCCCCAGCCCGCGCGGGTCAGCTGCTGCCGAGGGTCCGGCTGTGCCCCCGTTCCCCGGCCCGGACCGGGTGCAGCGGATTTCAGTGCTTATGTTCCACATACATCAGGAAGGTTATAAACCAGAAAGCCAGTAAACGGTGACAGATGGCAAAAAAAAATGTATAGATGCTTAATGCACATTATCTACTACCTTAACACATCCAATATGCACGTTTTCTCCCTCCCCCTTGTAAAGAAGAACTCCTGTGAGCTGGTAAGATTTTAGTACTGAATACCAAATGCTATTGAGATGGCTTGTAACATGTCATGCTTGGCTTCCTGACACATAATGAATCAGCAGGAAAGGAGATTTCCATACAGAAGAAAACACATTATGAAAGGAAGGTTAAGAAAGAAGCATATACACACACGCTCTTCCTGTTTCTTAGCGGTTGGAAAAGTGAAATCACTGTAGAACCACCTTTGATTAAATACAGTCCTAATGTGGGAACGCAAAGAAAAATAAAAAGAGGAAAAAATATTGAAGCTCAGCAGCAATTCTGGGAGGTATTTTAATCCGATTTCTGGTCAGACGCCCCCGGTGTTTCCTGATCAGTTACAATTCAAACGCCAGGGGGCGCCCGCGGATCAGGAACGGCCGCTGGGGGCGGGGCCGGGGCGGGGGCCCCGCCCACTCAGAATCACCGGATCGCAGAATGTCGGATCGGAAGGCACCTCAGAAGACCCCAGTCCGACCCGCGGTCCGGACCCCGGGCTTCCCGCCGCCCTCCACGGGTCGCTCTATCCCGTGTTTTTAAGCACGAATCTCGCCGGGCGGTTTTGCGCGAAGCCCCCGCGGCCGGGCGGGGCAGCCCCCGCAGCGCTGAGCGCCAGCGCTAACGGAGCTCGAAACACCCGGCAGCTCAAGCGCTTCGGACCGGATTAGTGCCGATCACTGTACCCAAACTTCATCCGAGGCTGAAGCGCCCAGTGCCCGCTGCAGTGTGACAACGTGGGGACACAGGTCCAGGTCACCTCCCGGAGCCCTGGATGGTCCCTGCCCACGGGCAGCACAGAGAACTCGAGCTGCCTGTGCCCAAAGGGGTGCGGCGACACCCACAGCTTCCCGGCTGCAAGCAGCAGCCGCAGCACAAGCCACCAGTTTATGAACAGCAGAGCAATGAAAAAAGCTTTTTTCCCCAAGAAAGACAGGTCTTAATTATAGCAGACCTGAAACGAGGACTGCAGCGCAGCACCAGCTGTGAGCATGTAACTCGCGCTCTGCCGGCCGAGGGGTGAGAGTGCCAAATGGGGACGATTTGGAGAAATCCTCAACAGGAGCTGGCCCACAATTTGCTGATCATATGGAGCTTATTCACAGAATTCTGCTGTGCTGGATTCTGCCACTGCATTTTGCTTTTACCACCAGCTGCCTCAGAGGACACCTGCTAATCTGTTCACAGAAATCTCCAAGCAAGCCCATAACAGGGCACGAGAGGCGGAGAAAACTGAGAGCGACGCCAAACTGAGGCCCATTCTTCACACCAGGCATCCCAAAATGACTTACAGGTGTCTCAGACAACGCTCCCACAGAATCTCCATCTACTATTGCTACTCATTTTGCACAACTGTCCCGAAAGGCTGCAGTCATACAGAAGCAACACACGCAATGACCCTTTTATTCAACCAGTTAGGATGCTGCCGACAGTCAGATTGTCACCGGTCTGCAGAGGTTTCGGTGGAGGCTTCGCAGCCCCCTGTGCTCCCTGACCACAGCTCTGAGACGTCTCCTGGTCTGGAAGGAGAGGGGAATCGTCTGCTGCAGCCGTGAGCAGCGCCCGTCTCAGCCGGGCTGCGCTCTGTGACGGGTGACACGGCTGGGCGCAGGGGCCGGGGCCTCGCTGGAGCCGGGCGGGCTCTGGGACGACGCGCTGGGCTGCGAGGAGGCAACCGAGTGAATTACAAATGCGAGAATGCGAGCAAACCCCCCGCTTTTCAGGAAAACCAGCCTGGGGTATTTGTCTGCACGCTGCCTCTGTCCCTGCCGCACCGCGCGGCCGAGGGAACCCGCTGCCGCGCCGCCCCGCGCTCCGACAGAGGCCACAAGCTCTGACACCAGGGCTGAGCAAACAGCCCTTGTGCTCAGCGCGTCACTGACCCCTGGGCAGGAGGAGGCATTGTCCCCAGAGGCAGAACTGGTGCCAGCTTATCCTCCCAACTCCGAACGACACAACAGTCGGGAACAGGGTGAAAAACCTCCCTGCAGGGCAGCACCTGTCCCGGGACCCCCACGCACAGCCCGGCTGCGCCACCGCGCACCGTCCAAAACGCGACGTGCTTATGAAAAACAGCAACCAAGGAAACCAAAGAATCGACAAAAGCCTCATGCAGCTTCCAGCTCCAGAGGAACAACACTAGAGGAACCACAACACGAACAGGGACAGGGTGAGACTGTCACCTGACCAGCACCACGCACGACACTTTGAGTAAGTCACTGACAAACCTGCTTTAGGCCAGAGAAATTTGGGAACATCAGGCGATCAAACTGTGAAGGCTGTGAAAGAATGCGATTAATGCAAAAATGTGATGAAACTAATGTGCTTGGCTCCAGAACCTCATGGCACGCCCAATACTGGAACCAAATCTGATGGCTTCTTGGCGAGCAGTGCCCCTCTGTGCTCCCTGAACACCGTTATCCACGTCCTCGTTGTTTTCTAGGTCTGACCAGAATCTAAAGCTTTTATTTTAGCTACATTTCTAAGGATACCTTTCCCAGGACATGTACCCATAAACAGAGATTTTAACCCTCTGTAAAGCCAAAGAGCAAAGCAGCCTCCAGATACTCACACATGGGTTTGAGCTGTCCGATGAGCTCCTCTTTTGTCCACTTCGCCCATTCCTTCTTGTCTGTGTTTATTGAGCATAAGATGGGGCCGCAGGGCTTCCCGCAGTCCTCGATGGCAGGGACGTTCAGGTAGTGCACCAGCACGATGTCCGGGTTCTGCGGGGAGAGCACAGACAACGTCACGTCCTCGGGCCCCTCTGCTGGGGCTCTGCCTCCGCCCGCCCGGCTAACACCACGACAGCAAGCACCACAGTTAGATCCCAGCGTGTACCAGACCTCCCCGAATCGGAGCTGCTCTTCAGAAGAGGTGGCAGAAGATGACGCACGACAGTTTGCGGGCGCCTCCCCTCGCCCCTCGAGCGCTTTTCCAACCCGTACGACACCGAATACTCGTGAGCGTCCTGCAAACAGTCCCAGCAAACACCAGCTGATTTGCTTTGCTTAAAGGGACATGTGGTCTGTTTGGTCCAACGCTTTCATCGGTCCCGGTCCACACTGG
This sequence comes from Columba livia, assembly GCF_036013475.1. Taxonomy (NCBI): domain Eukaryota; kingdom Metazoa; phylum Chordata; class Aves; order Columbiformes; family Columbidae; genus Columba; species Columba livia. The sequence goes on from NC_088622.1 coordinate 254,740, forward strand.
GCTATTTCAAATACACAGAAATCCACCCGAGAACACCTGCAACAGCCACGCTTTCCATGGGGCAGCAGAGAGCGGGAGGGAAGAGCAAAGAGGCTCTCGAACAGCACCGCAGCGCCCCAAGGACAGGCCCTTTTCAGACAAGCCCGACACTTCTTCTCTTCTGAAGGTCTTGCAGCTTTGCAATGAAGGTCGGGACTGAGCCCACGTCCTGCGCAGAAGCGCACGGCGCTCGCTGCCGCGGGGCTGTTCACGGCGCCCCCCTCCCCCGCGCTCGAGGGGCCGAGGGGACGCGGGGGACGCCCCGCTGCGCTGCGGCCCTGCCCCACCGCCCCCGCGCTCCACGCGGGGAGCTCAGCAGCGTTACCGCCCTGTGCGTAAATGAATCATCCTAACAGCAACAACTCCGCCAGCTCCCACCAGCGTCCCAGGGAGATTGTACAATAGATAATAACGAGATTGAGAAGCTGATTTCTTTCCCTTAAGTCATTTACTCCTAAGTTCACAAACTTTAATGACTGCTTTGGAATTATTTATAAAAATAAATACGATAATGGTGTAATTAAAACCCTAATGTTTCATTAATGCTGTTAGAGCCCTGTTCCAAGGGGGAGGGGGAGCACAAGCCATCATCCGTTTGCAAAGGTTGTGCTAATGGCAGCACTTGCTTATGAAACCGCCGAGGGTTGGAGCAGCGGGTGGACAGTGGCGCGGGGACACATGGCATGGGGACACACGGTGTGGGGACAGACGGCGCGGGGACACACGGCGTGGGGACACACGGTGTGGGGACACACGGCGCGGGGACACACGGCGCGGGGACACACGGCGTGGGGACACACGGCGCGGGGACACACGGCGCGGGGACACACGGCGTGGGGACACACGGCGCGGGGACACACGGCGCGGGGACACACGGCGCGGGGACTAGACGGCGCGGCAGAGCGTCCCCGAGCCCCGTGGAGCCACCTGCTGCACCGGCGCAGCCAAAGCTGCCGCCACCGGCCCGGCCGGGCCCCGCGCGCTGCGGCGTCGCGTCCTGCCGGTGGCCACAGGAGCTTGTCCCGCTGCGCCGGTGCTGCCGGGTAAGCAGGAGATGACACGAGAAGTGGTTAAAAAAACAAAATAAGCTGTTAGTTTTGATATAGAAAAATGCAGCTGCAACATCTGTCTGATTCTTGTTTGCAGCTTCATCAGCACTAAGTGGTCAATAAATCAGACTGGCATGGTGTTACGTTTCTTCCATGGCTCGAACATTAATCTAGTGCCAGTTCTCATGAAAAATGAAGGAGGAAAACTATGTGATAGTGAAAGTGTACACATTATCCAGAAGCAGTAACGGCCGAACCGGTGCCGCAGCCGCCGCGCTGCACGGGCTGCTGACGCAACTCGGAGCTCCGAGGAGGCGCACGCTGCGTCCGGGCACCTCTTCCCCACCGCAGGTCTCTCTGTCCCACGTGTCTCTTTCACACACCAAGAGAAGAGAGCAGGGAACAGGACAGTGCGCCTGTCCTGCCTCAGATCCCCAAGGCAGAATAAGCAACCTGGCTGCTAACTCGAGATGTTATAATTGTTATTAGTGATGGGGAATCAGGGTGCTCCAACCTGGCTACATCGAATGGGCTTCACCCCAACCCGCCGGCCTCAAGCCCGCTGCAGCGAGCAGGCGGTCGTGTCTGCGTGGACGACAGCGCAGCAACCGCCTCCAGAGCTGCGACGGTTCGGGCAGAGGAAGGTGAGCTTTGCCGAGCCCGCGGGCTCAGGCTGAGCCGATGACAGATGCTGACGCCACATCCCATTAGATTTTAAAGTAGCGAGAGCAAATTTGTCAGATAAATGGTTGGAGACGTGCTGCAGAGTTACCAGCTTCTTTGGTAACTCCACAGCTGCGTCTCGCCTTGTTCCTTTGGAGATTTTCCACGACCTTTTTATTCCATAGTGTGCTCTAATAACAACATTGAAGTTTCAGCAATGCCTTCTGAAGAGTGTAGCAAATAGCAATGCATTTGCCGTTACATGAAGAAATTACTTGTTTTTTCTATTTTTTATATTTACTCCCCAAAAACGCCTCTGAAGTTGAGACATTTTCTAAGTTGAGTGCTGCTGCACTCTCACGTTGGCCAGAGAAAAGAACACACAGAGCCGAGAACACTGCACCCTTCACAACACCTGCGAAGGCAGAGAGGCCGCTCCATTTCGGGACAGCTGCGCACTGCTCCGCGGGGCCAACCATCGCGCGCCTGCCCGCCAGCGCCCCGACCCAGCCGCGCAGCCCGGGGCCTGCTCAGACGCCCCGGAACGCAGCAGAGGGCGGCACCTCCAGCGCCAGACACGGGAACACTGGGCGTTCAACAGGGGAACGTGTACGCTGGTGAGCGCTGGGGAGGGTGGGGGCGCATCAAAGGTTTCTTGGCAGCTCAGGCGCTGGTGCGTCTGGGAAACCCGAGTTTCCAGTGTCACAGACTGAGGGCCGAACACCCCGCGGGGGTGACGGGGACGGCGACAGGCGCAGAGCCCTGAACCCGGAGGCGAGGCCTCAGCACAAGCCCCCGCTCGGTTCGCCGTGTCGTCAAGTCGTTCTTTTTTATAGATAGAGACACAAGGAAAAAATGAAATCTAAAACGCATTGTCAACTTGAATGATTTTCCAGGTTCTTGTCACTAAACAACCATCATCCCTCAGAGCACAAGAAGGGCAATAAAACCAATAGAACTAATAAAGGAAAACCGTGTGGAGCTTGACGGATCTGGCTGTCCCCGCCGCGTGACAGCCCATTTCACCGGCTGGCAAATTGAAGCCGCAGCAGACTTGTCCCCAGGATAAGTGAGACCCTGACAACACCAGCACTGACTCCTAGTTTTTTAACACCATTGAGTTCCACTAAAAAAGGACCATTTTGAAAGACCATTCAAAAGATTTCACAGCATATATTTGCAGCTGCTCAGTAATTGCTGTTTAAGTTCTTGTCTCCGCCAAACACAGCGCAGACCATTCTGTGCCACCGGTGACTCCTCACGGCTGCCAAAGGGATGCACTCACCTTGGTAATTCTGTTTGTCTGCATATGGAAAAAACCCTGGATTTTATTTGTAACTGAAATAATCTGGGAAACCCCAACCAAACAGCTTTTCAAAGCCCGTAATACAGGGTGGAGGAGCAAGGCTGTGCAGGTGTCGCTGGGGAACCGAGCCCCGCGCTCCCGGAGCCCCCGGGCTGCGCCGGCCCCGGCGCTTCGCGGAGAGAACCCGAACAAACCCCGAACCAAACCCGAACCCAACCCGCCCAGGAACCCGCTCCCGTCCCTCTGCGTGCCCTCCGAGCCATCACGCTCTGGAGTCACTTCTTTAGCAATAAACTACAACGGCCTGAAATCATTAGTAACAAAGTAAATTGTTTTAATTGATCTGAACTTTTTTTACGATGCGGGAACTTTGTTTCTATATAATTGCACTTTCTAAAGGAGTAAAATAGCAAATTAATCACTCTTGGAGCCTGCAGTCTTTAAAATGCTCGCGATTCTGAAAGGCTGCATGCTGGAAATGGAGAACAATCGGCACCTCCATGACTCTTCCACGTTCGCGTCTGTAACGAACCCCGACCGCGCCTCGGGAGCCCCGCAGGGCTTCCGGACCCAGAACAAGCCGCACGGGCACTCCGCAGGGCAGCGCCGGGGCGCTGTGCTCCCGCAGCACTCGTCAGCGCGGCGCACGGGACTCGAACTTCCGTGGGGATCAGAGATGATGAAGACCATGCAGATTTAAATCATTTTGAGATCTCATTCGATGTAACCTCAGCCAAATACGAAGGTGCAGGGGTCCTGTTAATAAACGAACACACTCCGCTCAGCCCCTTTCTGTCTGCACAGGCGCCCCTGCGAACGGCAGCAAAGCGCCAATCCGAAACAAACAAGGTGCGCTGCCACCTACTATAAATGTATTTTCCATTCAAATTGATTGGGGGGGTTCAGAGGAAATATTCAATTTATGAATAGAGTATAAACGGCACCTTTCAATAGAACAGTTTTAGGCACAGATTAGCTCTCCATCCTCGTTGCTTCTGATAGGGCTAATCACCACCCTAAATCAGTGTTTCAGCTGAACCTGACATTGGAAATCATGTATAATTATACTGATTAATTTTGCTGAAAACATACCGTGTTTTGCTACAGAAATGTAAACACAGAAAGGTGAAGGGGTGACACACATAGCTGACGCTGGCTGCTGCTCAGAACACGCTCAGGTGCTGAAGAGACTGGAGTGACTGCACCTATTAAAAGAACAGTCCCACATCCGCCCACTGACGTCTGAAAGAAAGGAGCAGAGGAACACTGATGGGTATGACCCAGGAGTGGCTGCGACCTGCTAACGACATCCAGTTATTTATATATACATCAGAATAAAATGAAGCAAACAATATACCAGGAGTGCTTGAAACAGTCCTGCAAACCACCTGCACGGTGGAGCGTGACACGGCCAAAGAAACAGGTACAGCACCCCACATGGCGCCCCACGGCCTCTCACACAGCGCCCCACACGGCGCCCCACGGCCCCACACACAGCGCCCCACACGGCGCCCCACGGCCCCAAACACGGCGCCCCACGGCCCCACACACAGCACCCCACGGCCCCAAACACGGCGCCCCACACGGCGCCCCACGGCCCCGCACACAGCGCCCCACACGGCGCCCCACGGCCTCTCACACAGCGCCCCACACGGCGCCCCACGGCCCCACACACGGCGCCCCACACAGCGCCCCACGGCCCCAAACACGGCGCCCCACGGCCCCAAACACGGCACCCCACACGGCGCCCCACGGCCCCAAACACGGCGCCCCACACAGCGCCCCACACGGCGCCCCACGGCCTCTCACACGGCGCCCCTGCACAGACTGTGGGCGGCACGGGGAGCCGGGTTTGCTCCAGCACAGAGCCTGAGGATAAACAGAAGAGAAAGGCAAACACAAAGCTGCAGACGAGCAAGTCACATTAGGTCTGACACGGGGAAGCTGTGATGCATTACTCACCCTGATAAGTTTAATGTATAATTTAGAAAGATCTCACCAAAATGGAAAAGAGAAGCTCTTAAGCAGCTCTGAAGGGTGCTCGGCTCAGGCATCGCACATGGTTAGTGCTCGAGGGAAGCTGCCACCTCTGTGTCAGGAGCCCACCCCTCGCCCAATAATTCCATTTATACGTACCTCAATGCTGAAGCGCTTCAGAAACAACTCATTCCTTTTCACAGGCCAGATTTAGGGTTTTTATTGAGTATTGGGTATTACCTCCCTGCTTGATGACCAAACCCCATCAGATCGGAAAGCCCTGAGTGCTGCTCAGTGTCGCGGGCACCTCAACAGGCGGCTCGAGCCGACACCCCGCAAGTCACAAATGATCCCACAGTACATTAGGACCTTAGAGGACGCATTGCCACAAATTTAAAATAAATAAATATTTTTCAACTAATCACAGCCCACACAACACAGGAGGTGATATCACGCTAGCTTAAAGGAGCATAAATGACAGCCAGCTGGGCACACTCCCCTGCGGAAACGCTCCTCTCAGCAGCGGAGCGCTCGGGGACGTCCTGCCCCGCCGCGGCCAGGAGCGCTCTCCAGCGCTCTCCAGCGCTCTCCAGGGCTCTCCAGCGCTCTCCAGGGCTCTCCAGGGCTCTCCAGGGCTCTCCAGGGCTCTCCCGGGCACAGGGACCCGGAGATGCTCCTCAGGACACATCACCCCTGCAACGGCTCCATGAAGCACTTTATCACACACACATTTTAAACTCTCGATAACGCTCACGCAGAGATAAGGGAACAGGAACTTGGGCTGCAGTTTCATAACATTTTCCCAATTTCTAGTGGTTTATCTCCAGAAAACATCAGCAAGTCTCCCAAATCCTTACACATTAGTACGGTTGGTGACATCAGCCTCTCCGACCTCAAACTGCAATAATTTTCTCAGAATAAGCTGCTCAAAAAGGGAACCCGTGTGCCAAGAGCAGTCTGCCTCCCACACAGGAGCACCGCGCACGCACCGCCGCAGTGCAAACCAGACGGGCTGGGCTGATGTGCTGACATTTACTTGAAGCAATGCTGCCCATGCCCATGTTGGCGTGCGAGAGATGGGCCACCCCGACCCCAAATCCACGTCCTTCCCCAGGTGACGGCGTGGCTGGGAGCCCCCTTGTGCGGAGTTTCACGGGGCTGCTCGAGCCGGGGCCACGGGACGCCCGGCAGGAAGATCCCGACTTCCAGAGACCGAGCTGCAGCCAGACATGAAACACGGCACATGAAACAGGGCCTGGCTCAGAGACACCGAACAGCAGGGCGCGCAGTCCCGGCCGGGACGGGCGCGCGGTCCCTGGCAGCAGCCGGAGCCCACGTCCCGCTGCGACGCAGAGCCCGATCCCCGGAGCTCTCCGCTGAGACGCGCGGGAGCCGCTCACCCCGCGCCGCGCTGGCCCGGGAGCGCTCGCGCAGCAACAACCACCCCAGCCTGCACTTCTGTGTTTTCTTAATTTTTTATTTAATTTTTTTGCAAGCACAGACTGTGCCCTCAGAACGTGAGATAATGTGAGTTCAGAGATGCAATAAAAAACCAGCACACCCCTCCCAGAGCTTTTAGACTCAAAATCTCATCAAAAAGAAATGCAGTTTCATAAATGATGCAGCCGTACCCTGCCTATCACATTTGGCTGCTGTGTGGAGCCTCTTCACCTGACAGTGGGTTTAAATTATGAGAGCTCCTTGAAAGCGACGAGGGCTCGCGCCGCGCGCTGTGAGAGGGCAGCCCCGCGCCGGCTGCTCCAGCCTGCTGGACTGGGGTGTCCTCGAAGCCAAAGCCCAGTTCTGCTGCTGCCAACGCTCCTGAAAGGTCGCCCGGCTCACCGGGCAGCAGGGCTTGTGCAGAACAGCCCGGCCGAGGCGTCCTGGTGGGGAGGAACGCGGCGTTTCCCCAAGGGACGGCGGCCGAGCACCCGCGCTGGCGCTGCCGCGGCGCCCCCGCTCACCAAACAGCACGGCGCTTCTCAGCGTGTTCAGACCCTGGCACGGCAAGCGATGAAAGACTTTCAGCACTGCCAGTGTGCTGATTTTAGCAGAAAAGGGAGCTGGGGAGAAGGGATTCCTACAGACAAAAATAGCAAGTGTTAAAGCTGCAGCAAAGAGGAGGGCTGCGAACATGGAGTCCTCTCCAGCAGCATCCAGCCAGGCAGCAAGAACCGGAAGGAAACAACCTATAAATAATATAGAGCAGATCTGCTCTGATCCACTAACCTACTTTAGAACAGGTTTACAGTGCAGAATAAGAAGAATTTAAGCTTGATTGTGGTGATTTGGAAAGTGTCTGTGTGGTGCCGACATATATTCCACGCCCTGGTTTCTCAGCTGGAATAACTGACTCTAAGCGCAGGAAAGCCCGTCCGTCTGTCCGTCCGTCCGCTCCTAGTCCCGGGGCAGGGGGCGGGCGCTGGCTCCGCCGGCTCCGTGCGGGCACAGGGGGCGTCCGGGGCAGACGGGATCCCCTGATCCCAGATCCGTCGCAAGGCTGCCAGTAAACCCGGAGAACAACCTTAATTTTGTTTAAATAATCCCGAGGAGTAATCTCCTGTATGTTTAGGCTGAATCCAGCAAAACAGCGACCTGTAACTCTTTGCGGTGTGGGACCCCTCAGTCCTACATTACAATGCCCTGCCCCATCTGACCCTGGCACCCTGGAATGAGGTGACAGACACCGTTTAGTCACTGGGCTGCACTGTTCTTCAAATAACACCACATAATAGCCCCATGTCACCAAGGACCTTTGGCCCAGGGCCTTCCACTCTTCTCTCTTTTCCTATTCAACAGCAACATCTTCATTTTAAGCACATTCCGCCAGGGTCGCGGCTGCCCCCGCCTTTCTGCCCGTGCCGCTGCCGAACTCCGCTCCCAGCAGCTTACCACAGACACCGAGACGGCGCCCGAGGCCCAAACCAGATCCTGGGTCAGAGCTGGAACCCCACAGTTCATCATGTCTCCTGTTCCAGCAGCCGACCGTGGCTGGCAGCAGCCGAGGCAGCCAGCTCTGCTCCGGCTGAGCAGGGAAGCCATTTGCTGTGTGCTGCTTAAGTGCACTTTAATAATGCATTTTGTGTGTGGGGAACGGAGAGCTAAGCATGGCCAGGGAGCCGGAACACACAGCTGGTCCAGAAGGAAACCTCAGGATAAGCAGCACTTGCACGAACTTTAACGCTTACTTACTGTTATTTCCTGAACATGCTTTGATAAACAATCATGAACATTGTTTGGGCTTTATGAGCAAACACACTTTGTGTTCATTGCCATGGGGCAAGTCCCAGGCAATCAAACGGACAGCCTCTTTATCTGTCAACTTGTTATGAGACTCCTCAAACCTGATGTACCTTCTTAGCTTCCGCCTCTTCCTATTTCCCATATATTTCCCTTTCCTTTTGACCTGAAGGGAAACTGCTGAAGGGCAGGGCCACCCGCCAGGCAGCGCAGAGCTCAGCCCAGGCCTCGCAATTGCAAGCGCGGGCAGATCATTCCGGTAAGAACCTCCCGGCGGCCACGCGCAACGCCTGGCGCTCCTGTCTCGAACGGGTCCCTGCGCTGCGGCGGCACCCGCGTTCCCCTCCTCCCGGCAGACCAGGGTCGCGGCTGCCCCCGCCTTTCTGCCCGTGCCGCTGCCGAACTCCGCTCCCAGCAGCTTACCACAGACACCGAGACGGCGCCCGAGGCCCAAACCAGATCCTGGGTCAGAGCTGGATGTGAAGCTCCGGGGAAGGAGGTTCCATGTGTTCTGCCCAACAGCCCGAGGCCGCACGCGAACGCACAGCAAGCCGAGTAGGGCTTTTCTTCAAAACTAAAACCAAAGCCACGCACACTTTTTGGTAAGAGGAGTTAATTTCAAACCCAAGCACGCGGGAGCACGTCCCTAGGGAATGGCATAACGAAGCCCTGGTGTTGGTTGCAAACCAAATAGATAAATCAATATTTCAGCTTGCTCTGCGAGAGCAAATGGGCCGTGGCCGCTTGGCGATTTAGGGACGCGGCTGCGGGCTCCTCACGACCAGCCGCACGCTGCCGAAGGGGTGGGGGCTTTCAGCACCGCAGAACTAGAATAACCCTTACCTTCAGGCGGCAGCGGCAGCGCGAGGGCCAAAGGAAGATGCCATTTCCATGCGAAGCTCCCTGAGATCCTCAGCTCACGGCTGAGCCACGCAGCCAATACCTTCAGAGGGTATTTTCCATTGCAGCCTGCACACTGCAATTAAGTAAAAACCAAGTTTCTGTGGCTGGTAGGAAAAGGAATCTCAGTGTCGACGCAGAGACCCTACAGCCGCACAGCCGGGCCGGAGCAGGACCCCGCGTGCTGAGTGTCCCCGGGTCTGCTGGGGACCTTCGTGCAGAGCTCACACACCTGTGCCCTGTATCACAGGAGCTGCCTCTCCTGACTGCTCTAAATGCACCCAGGTGCAGCAATGCCGGCAAAACTGGGGCTGAAAGCAGCTCCAGGTGCCCCTAAGATAGGCAAAGCTCTGCTGGTGAGATGGCCTGGTGGTTTTGGCTTAGGATGCAGTCATTTCAGACAAGCTGATCCTTTCTTTACACGGAGGGCAGGAAAAGCAATCAAAATAATGAAAAAAGAGATCCTAGGTATTTCCTGGGCTAAGGGGGTCTAAGTGGCGTTGCTCTCACACCGGCCTTGTTCTCGCTTCCCCCGCGCGGCTGCGCTGGTCCCGCTGCCCTCACGCAGCGGGTTTGCTGCCCCCCCAGCCGCCCGGCCCCCGCCCCGCGACACCCCACTGCGGGCTCTGTGGGACCCCGAGGGCACCCGGACCCCGAGGGCTCCGGCCAAGGGCCACAGCGCCCTGCAGGGAAAACAAGCCACAGTTTAGCCACTGGGCCTTTCCAGAGAGGGGAGCCTGTGCTAAACACGGTTAAAAGCAATTTTGGCCCCAGGTAGTTCCTGGCATAACACCCTGCCGGTAAATTGGTTTTGGGGGGTGAGGGACTCGGTGCAGACTAACTGCCTGTATTTTGCTGCCAGGTCTGTAACAAAGAAATGCTCCCTTGTTTGAGAACACAGACATCTCTCTCTCTCAATCAAACCTGAAATCACAAAAACACATCCTCCTCTTAATTCAGTTTAAACCCCGAGCTGTTCCCCAGGTAATTAATAATGTTTGCAAATGTGCCTGCTTTGAAGGAATATTATCATAGTTTAGGTGACAAGCTCAGAGTCGTATTCCTTTTTATAATTCCTAATATCTACTCAGGAAGCATTAAACGGACTCAAAGCTTTTACACAGGAGTCATGTTGGCCACTTTTAATCAAATTCTAGAAGAAATGCTGCTCGGCTCTGAGCCGCGGGGTCGGTTCCCAGCCCCTCCCGACACGAGGCAGCAGCGCGGGTCGGGCTCTGGCTTTGCAAAAGCAAAGGAGCTGAATTTACTGACTGTAGATTGATGGCCATAGTGCATTTTTATCACGAGATGAGGACGGAGCACGAGATGCAGACTTGCCATCCCAGGCGATGAGCGGGCAGCCCCTGCCCCGTGACTTGGAGCCCTGGCGGCAGCAGCATCGGGTAATTCTGGACCTGGGAACAACGCGCCCCGCGTTCCTGTGCCTCCCTCGGCCTGGAAAACCACAAAGCATTTTTTGGACATTTCAGGAGCAGACTTGGCTCCAGAAGAAAAACAACCAACCACGGCCGTGTCTGTACAGCGCTGACCCGCTGCTCTGGGCTCAAACGAGGAGGTTCCCCAGCTGTTTTATGAGGCGCAGACGCGCAGCCAAGGCAAACAAAGCCAAGACGGAGCCTGGTGGGAGCGCGCCTGGGCACCGCGCGGCGCTGGGCTGCGGAGGAGCGCGGGATGCCGGCGCAGCGCCAGAGCGACGCTCCATTCACCCGCTGCAGAACCAGGAAAGATGTGCAATACAGATTTGAGGGTCCTGGCTGGTACCGGGGACAGGCGGCCAAGCCGTGTCTCACGAACTCTGCTGGAGTGGTTCTGGCTGATTGCACATGTTTTTCTTTTCTGCAAAGAATAAGCTTTAAATTAAATTCCACTCTTTGTAAACAAGATGCACCATTTTGCTCAGGTGCATTTTCTCTTTTCTCACCTGACACTATTGAACAACAGCGGTTATTTTAGCAGCGAGCCCAACACACGGTGTCCGTTCACCCCCCGAGCTGCCAGACCCGCCGAGGCCACTGGTCCTGCCCGGCGTCCAGGACGGGACGACCCGAGCGGCGGCACCAGCGCCGCACCGGTGCTGGAGCTCGTGGCACTCGTTCAGCACCAGCCCGAGGAGCTGCAAACTCATTTGGTGAGACTTCTACACCACACTTTTTTGTGAAGCAGAGGAAATCAAAACCAGCTCTGAGCCACGCTAATGGCTTTCGAAACCGTAATACATTGTCTCTGGAACCATCACTCGAATCATCCTTGGGAACGTGCAAACAATCAACATTTTGCAGTGGTTTTCAGTGTGCATCGTGCGCCTGTAGAGGAGGATCTGCAGAAACGGCTCCAATAGAGTTAACAGGCTGCTCCGCCAGAGCCTATTTAAAATTCTAGGCAGCGCTAATTTAGTTTTAATGGGCACAAATTCAATTCCAATGGCTGAAGCAGCAAATAACAAACAAAAGGGAAGCCCTGCTGCAGCACTGTGCGCAGCCCGGTCCCCGCAGAGCCAGGGTCACCCCCACGCACCGCCCGGCAGATCCATTTGCTGACGAGCGCAGAACTGACACCGAAGGGCCCTCAATAACACCAAGCCTCATTAAATGGTAATCAGGGCGGCCTCGCGCCGGCTCCGCAAACACCGGGGCTGTGCGAGGGGAGGCGCTGCGGCGCGAGCCCCTGGCAGGGCAGGGAGCGCCGCGGGACACCCTCCAGCGCTCCAGATTTAAGCCCCCCCCCCAATTTTCTTTGTGTGTTCCCCTCGAGTAAATCCGGACACCGCAGACAGGACGCTGACAGCGTCCCAGGGCGGCCGGGGCCGGCACGGTGCCCGCAGCGCGTCCGCGTCTGCGCGAGCTGCGGAGCGGGCTGCAGCCTCGGCACGTCCCTCTGTGCACGGCTACCGGGGGGAGTCCACGTGTCCTTTTTGTAACCAAGGATAACAATTTGCAGGGCACAAAGAGCCTTAGATGTCAGGAAATTGAATCTTATTCAAATTCGACAAAGATAATATGAGCAGAAGAAACGCGCATCATCAGGGCAAAGCCGGGACGGAGACAGGACCGGGCGATCCCCACCAATGGCTGCATGTACTGTATGGGAAAAAGAGCGGGTCTCGTCACGTGTTTGGTGGCACAATGTATTTCTAACACTGTGGACTGTCACAATCGGACTCTTTCAAAGACTGTATCTTGAATACTTTATACCAGTGATTTCAGCTAAAATCTGGATTCACAACGTGATTTCTATTTATAGGCTCACATTCTATTTTTGAGAAATAAAGGAGTATTTCAAAACTAATACCTAGAGTGATAAAAGGTGGTATTTCCAGAAGATTATGACAATGGTATTTCACACTAATATTTCCTAATGTTGGAAATTAGTCCAGAGCTGCAGGACCATGTCTCTCTTCTTCAGTTGAGAAAGAATCCAATTAAATCAAGACCTGAGGACCCAGTGAGCTCCCCCGTTACAGGGCGTTTCATCACGCTGACTTCGGCTGCCAAAATCACTCTATAAATATCGCTGGTTTTGCCGCCTCCCCATGACTCCATCGCGTGCGCCAGCGGTGCCGAGGCCAAGGACGGACGGGACGGACGGGACGGACAGGAGAACCGACCACCGACAGCTCCAGGACTTACAGCGCCTGCTCAACAACCGGCACAGGCGACGGCAACGCGACGTGTCCACCTCGCGCTGCTGTCACCCGAACGCGGTGTGACCGGGACGGCACCCGAGATCTCCCGCCTCGGGACCTGCAGGTCCTGCCTCTGCCGGCCGAGAAACTCACCCCTGGGCATCGCGGTTTAATGCAGACAACAAGGGGTAAATAAAGGAAAAATCAGCTGCCGCTAATTGTATCTCGATGTTCTCACCTTTAAGCTTTTAAATCACAAGTGACATTTCCAAATCAATCCCATTCTTTTTTTGGAGAGTTTAACAAGAAACATTCAGTCTCCAAGAGCACTTGGATTTATTCTGATCAGTAATTTGACAAGAATCCATTAAAATATACTGGAGGTTGCTTTACCCCCTAAGGAGACGGTTTAGTCCAAGGGCTTTTTCACAGCTTCCTGTTGGCAAAAAATGTAAATGGCAACTCATTTTAAAAGTACAACGAGTTGCAACGAGCAAGCTCCGAAATGCTACTCCTGGCAGCCCCCTTCTGTCCCGCACCTGACCATGAACTGCACCTGAGGGGCCGACGGGAAAACATGGCCCTGGGCTTGGTGTTCCCAGGTGTCCGACCGGCCCTGCTCTGCCGTGCTGAACACCGTCCTGCGCGTCACCCACGCACCCACCGAGCTTCTGTGGGCAGGTCACGGCCCCTCCAATTCAGCCAATTAAGCAGGCTGCCGTGGCCGCGCTCGGTGCCCAGGCCCCGACACGCTTCTGTGACCCCTCAGGCCACGCGCGGTCCCCGAAGCCCTGGACGTGAAACCCGGCTCATTGCCAAGGGCAGCGGACACACCAGGGCCAGGCTGCGGCTTCAGCCACTGCCAGAACAAAGCGCAGCACAGGCGCGCTCCAGCCGGGCGGCTGGGCCGAGGTCTGCACGGCAAACCGCTGCTTTCTCTCCTGTTGGGATCCGCTAACCGGGCTGGAGCCATTGCACACCTTCACAGCCGCGCACGTGGCAACCACGGGCTGCTGCAGCAGCTTTGTCCCACCCCACACGCTGAGCCCAGCCTGGCAGAGCCCACCCAGCAGAGCCCACCCGGCAGAGCCCACCCAGCAGAGCCCAGCCCGGCAGAGCACACCCAGCAGAGCCCAGCCCAGCAGAGCCCAGCCTGGCAGAGCCCACCTGGCAGAGCCCAGCCTGGCAGAGCCCAGCCTAGCAGAGCCCACCTGGCAGAGCCCACCCAGCAGAGCCCAGCCGGCAGAGCCCACCCGGCAGAGCCCAGCCTGGCAGGGCCCAGCCCAGCAGAGCCTAGCCTGGCAGAGCCCAGCCAGCCCTGGGCTCGCATGGGGCTCCCGACCCGCAGCGGCGCTTCTGCCGGGCAGGGCCCCGCGTCAGCCCCTCGAAGGACCCTGTGCATGCCAAGAGCTGCGCCCCCCCCGCCATTTCAAACCCCTCTGGCTCCCCTCAAGGCTCCCAGCACATCAAACATTAAAAGACTAATGTTATTTTGAGCACACAACAATGCTAAAGTTCAAGATATTCTGCAGATGGATTTTAAAATCTTTTAATCCATTGTGAAGCCAAAATCCTGCCGTAAACACTCTGCGCCATGCTCCAGTTAACTGCTCATGCAGATAGAAAAAAGCCTTTCCAGATTATCCTTTGCAGATGAACTTGTGGCCCCCCCACCCCACATCTCAGGAACCTCAGGGGACCAGCAAGGAATCAGATAAAAGGATTTCGTTTATTTTTCCGAGGACTGTTTTATGAAGCTTTCCTTTTATCGACACCTCGACTCCAAACCATTTCTAAACCCCAACCGAGGCCCCAGAGATGGGCAGACATTCAAGGGACGTGCTGGAGGTGTCTTGTCTTTATTCCCATCAACCTTTCTCGTGAAGGAGCCTCTGCCTTGCACATAGGCTGGGCTTTAAGCTCAGTACTAGCAGATGGGACATCATGGGCACAGCGTCTTTTCCTCCCTTCTCACTGGGGAGGGCTGGAGCGCGGAGGCTGCGGCTGGTTCTGCTGTAGGGACGGCAGCGGCTGCCCCGAGGCTGGAGAGGTGCTGAGGACGCGTGGGTGTGAGTTACTGGCTACCTGTTTCCAACACTGCTATATGCAAACTCTTCATCTGAAAGGCTCATCTATCAGCAGCCTGCCGAGCTCCTGCTGAACGTCCTCTGATCTCTCCTCCTCCGTGTGACAGAAACACAGCCATCGCTCTGGAAACCACACAGGAGGTAAATTCCCAACCTCCTGGCTCTGGGAAGAACAATTTCAGGCTGTAGAAAATGCTGCATTTTGTGTGGCGCGTGTCCTGCCAACACACCCCGCGCTGCCAGGAACGGGGATCTCGCTTTGTGCCCAACAGAGCGATTTCATATTTAATAACACGCTGCCAATCACCGAGATCAGTTAAATTCAACACTGAAATACTAATGACTTTAAAAACCTCAGGTTCTCAGAGCGGAGCTGCGGGGGCAGCCTGGGAGCCCCTTCTGCAGCGCTCAGACGGCGGGGAGGGACCAGGGGCCAGGTCTGCTGCAAACAGCCAGGGAAGGGCTCTCCTCACCCTGCCCTCGGCCGCACGCCCTCCTGTCACCGCGTCCTCGGTGCCAGAACCGCGCCAGGAGAGCTCTCAGATAACAGCGCATTTACAATTATAATTGCTCATGTCCAGGAGTAATCCAGCTTGAGCTCTTTACCATCTCAAATATTTAGAGACGTCCTGCCAGCTGCCTGGAGGGGAGAAAGTTCAGAGCCCTGGGAGAGCGCAGCAGATTTTCACCTTTCAGCTGACAGTCCTTTGGCATCAATATCCCCAGCCGGTCCGCTCTGCTCTTGGCTCCACGGCAGCCCCCGGCTCCAGGGCAGCCCCCAGCTCCACGGCAGCCCCCAGCTCCACGGCAGCCCCCGGCTCCAGGGCAGCCCCCGGCTCCACGGCAGCCCCCGGCTCCAGCGCGTTCCAGCGCGTCCCGGAGCAGAGGCCACCACTTGGCCGGAATAGGTTTTGTTTGGTTTTCTAAGTGGTCGGAGTCAGCACGTCCCGGCCCCTCTGCGGCCGGAGCGGTGGCACACCGGGATTGCCGGGACTGCCAGGACTGGCACGTTCGCCGGCATCGCTGCCTCAGAAACCCCACCAAGGGCTTGCACATTGCGAGACAGCTCCAGATGCTGCTGCAATAAGATAGCGACTTGTATTCTTGCTTATGGCAAAACGTCCTACGTGCAAGCAGAGAAGATCTGCCGTGGGTAACCTCTTGGGTGTTCCGGTTGGATGCGTTACCCTCTGCCTTGCTTCAAACTCCCGCAAATTCCTCCAGGCCTGCCGCTGTTACTCAGCATTATTTTTACACTCCTCTCCTGCAGCACAAGTTTAATTAGAAGTGCGACTTCAACGAACGTGTTCCCCAGAGAGATGGGGTCAATGCACACACGAGGAATTTCTGCTCTGGTTATGCAGGCAGGGAGGGATCTGCCCTGACAACTTCTGACTGCACAGCAAAATTAATTCCCCTTTCCCACAGAAGTTTATAATGAGAAAGCTACAATATCAAACTGTTAATGATTTCACAGGCACCACACCAGTGTCGCTGAGCGAAATCTCACTCTCATAACTTCGTTTTTAATGAAAGACCACAGATGTTGGACCATATGTATATTACAAGCTGAGAAAAGTCTTGGTTTAGACTTGATCTATGTGGTTCGTTCGCGTTGACCCCAATCCCTGAGCGCTCTCGTGCGCCCACGCGCAGCGGCCGCGGGACGGCTGCGCCGACAGAGCGCCAACCCGCCTGTTAAACAATCCGCCTGGCTTTAAATGCAACCAAAGGATCCCATTATTCCAGGTAAAACGAGGCTTCCTTTCCTACTTACATACCGAACTGATAAAGCTTAAAACCATCCTGCTGAAATCGCAAACTCCACTTCTCTAGCGTTCAGCCTGTGCAAGCCGGAGGCAACGCTGATAATATTATTATAGAGGCCATTCGCATAGGAAGAAATTTTTCTTTTGATTAAAAAAAAAATAAAAAGCCTTTCTATATTTCTTGGTCTGCTTGTGGCACAGAGAACTACGGCAGCTCCACCACCATGCACCTACCCAAAGACCTGAAGCACCGCACCACAGGAACCGGCGAGAAGTCTGGCGGATACATTAGTGAACCATCCCCTCTGCCTCTCTGGGTGCACAGAGAGCACCGCGGACATGCCCAAGCTGCCCATTGCCACTGAGCTCCTCAGGTACGGGAGAACATCCTGGCGACAGTGGGGGCAGCAGGGCCGCGGTGTCCATGCCGGGGATGCCGCGGTGTCCATGCCGGGGACGCCACGGTGTCCATGCCGGGGACGCCGCGGTGCCCGTGCCCGGGAAGCCGTGGCGTGGTTGGCTCCGCTCTGCCCGGCACGCGGGACGGCGCTCGCCAGGTCACGCTGCGGGTCTGGACTCCACTGCGCTTTTGGGAACCGCTCACTCCAACCACTTCGCTGAGTCTCTCCGGAATAATCACATCTCCCTCCTGCTACTTAGATGATTAACGGCTGAACCGGACTGAGAACCTGGTGCTGTGCCCCGTTTTCCCAAACCTCCCTGTCAAGAAACCTTATTCTGCTATTTTGAGAGGAGACCTCACCTTGCTGCCCAAGCCATTAATTGAATAACTATCAGTTCCAATTTATTCCACTTGGCTACAAATTAGATTTCAGCTGGCGATTTCCAAGCCCCGCTTCAACACAACCTTATGAAGTTGTGTCCCTTGGCTGATGCCATTTGTCAACCTGCATCTGCTCTTGGTGTATTAAAACACAACAAAGCCAGCAAGCCGCCAGTCTGCTAATGAACAGAACCCAACACACTTGGCTTTGCTCTTTTTGAGCCGATCGTTGCCTGAACGAAGACAACTAGGCTGGGGACTGAGGAGGCCCAGCCTGGCCACCTGAATCTCGCGACTGCTTGGAGAAGAGACACAGCAGAAGTTCAAACCGACCTCAGGAAACCCAACAGCGTCAACACTCTCAGAACAAAATGCCTTAAAAATCAACATGTGCAGAAATAATTACTTGTTTGCAACCTGTCCAGCCCAGCAACGGCATCTCCAGCGCCGAGCTCAAACTGCTGTTCTGTGATCACAGGCTGATTTCATTCCTATTAGAGTATAAACATTAATAACAGTAAAATGTCACAATCATCTCACACTAATTACGCATCTAATGAATAATTAGCTGCGGACAAATCTGACATTTTTGGTCATTAATTTAAGCAAGTGTTTTAAGCCTTGAACAAAACTCTTCTGCGCCTGTGATGACGGCTGCAGCTCAGTGCTGCGGCACGGACACACGGCCATGGCACCCACCGCTCCGGAGCATCTCCTGCGGCACAGACACACGGCCGGGGCACCCACCGCTCCGGAGCATCTCCTGCAGCGAGGGGACACAGAGCCCTCAGCACGAGGGAACATGGAGCCCTGGGCACAAGTGAACATGGAGCCCTGGGCACGAGGGGACATGGAGCCTGGCATGCCGCCTCTCTTTGCACCAAACCTGGATATTTAGGTGTGAAGCTGCAAGAAACATTTTTCTCTAGATGTGCCATGACTTCTGTGTAAACCAAGACTTGAATTTTCCATTATAAGCTGAAGCTATTTTTTAAATTATAAAATTAATTATGCAAGAGGGAGAAGAAGGCAGAACTCTGTACTGTATACAAGCATGCACATGTCTATACACACATCCCTTTCTGTGCCTGGCTCAGAATTCAGTCCCTCTCGGCCTCCTCTCCCTCCAACCCCACCTCTTACACCTTGTCTGTAAGGTCTTGGCAATGGAGGGACGTAAGACAGGAACGAATCTCCTGGAGAGCAGGGGTGAGCTCTGGAGCGTTCCAGTTCAAAGGCTGCAACACACGTCCACGGTTAATGAAGAAAACACGTCTCATATTTAGGAGGAAGGAACACATAAAAAGGTCACAAAAGGCCAGAATTAGCACCAGATTGAGCACCAAAACCAAGACAGAAAGCAACAGATGTTTCCCTGCTAATTTACTCCATTAGGATCTTCTCCAGATAACATGCAATGTGCTTGCTAATGAAGCATTTCCATCTTCGTGCTGTTTAGCTCATAAATAAGCATCCCCGAGGTCAGAGGCAGGAACAGAACACAGGCTTTGTCTAATTTAGAGACCTTATTTTTTGTCAAAGAGAAAACAAAAGTCTGTTTCCAAATTCACAAGTAATCCTGACACAATTTAATTAACTCCTCTTGCTGAGTTGCCTTTTTTGAACAGCGATGCTTTAACCTCATGGTGAACCCCGGGCTCCTTACACCATCCAAATGCATCTTCATGTCACAAACAGCTGTGGAGACACTCGTGTATTGATCTTTACGCTGCAGGAGCAAGTCACAACACTGATAAAATAACCAAGTATTTTGCCTCCTATACTGCCACACTTGGTATTTCACACTAAGCTGAAGAAACACCCAAAGGGGCTCCATGCACCAGATGTCTCAGTCTTGAGTAACCCAGAACCAGGCCCTGGGCTGCAACTCAGTCCTAAACAAGCCCAGAAGGAGCTCGGCAGCAAAGCCGCTGCCCCGTCCGCGAGCGCCCGAGAGCCGCGGGGCCCCGGCGGCCGAGCCGCGGGCAGCGCCCCGGGCAGGTTGCCTTGTTCTCCCAGCCTGGCAGCGCCGCCCGAGAGCGGAAGCCGAGCCGGGCTCCGGCAGGCGGGCTCCCCGGGTGAAACCTCGCAAAGCGCGGCCAGGGACCTGCCCGGCTCCGCTGGGATCGCCTGTGCAGCGAGACGGCTCCGACAGACACTTTCCAAGGCACTTTCCTCCCCATCGCACTACAGCTCAATTATCATGCTCTTGCAAAGAATTTCAATTTTTCCTACCATGGGAATAAGCTCCATAATGAAAAGACTTTATTAAAATGAAATGTAAAACATGATATTAATTAATGAGGCTGTGCAGGTGTGTCCATGGAAGCAGCCGGGCGCCATGCGCCTCAGAGGAGCCCGATGCGGGGTCCGCGGCGGCGCCACCTGCGACACGGAGCTCCCGTCACCCACCGGACACGCGTCGCAGCGCGGGTCACTCGGTCTGGACTCGGAGGAAGCACCGAGGAGCTCCGGGGGACAGCCGCCAGGAGCCTGCAGCAGCTCACCCCACGCCCGCGGCGCCGCCGTGCCCTGCGGAGCTCGGAGCTGACCCCGGCCAACAGCAACAAGGTCCAGTACCCCGACACACAGAAAACACACGCTCAGACCGGCCCGCCCGCTGTCAACGGCAAAGCCCAGACAGATGGGAAGCCAACGAGAGCCAGAATGTCATGGAAGATGCATTCAGCCTCAGGTAGGTCAACACCGCCTTGCAGATTGTGTGGGTTTTTCTTTTTTAATACATTCATACGGAACCTGTCCCCTCATTATTCGGCAGTTTGTACATACGAAACCGCTGCTGCGCTGGTGACTGTTCGAACTGCGCAGGCAACGACCCCCACGGCTGCGCGGCTGCGCACGGCACCGGGCCACCGCCAGCCCCGCGCGATCCTCCCGCAAAGAGGAGCAGTTCCCAGCTCCCGAGCAACTAACTCTGACATCACAAGTTAGGATACATTTATACTGATTTTAATATAACTATACAGACCTCCATGTGTACACGCACACACAAAGCACAGTTTGTTTTGCCTGTAAAGAACACATGCGAACACGTCCCCTGCGTGGCCGAGATGCGGCTGTTACATTCTGAGTCCCAGCATACACTGAATTTTTATTGCTGTGCCATAAACCTCTGAAAAATGAGGTTTATAATAGAAACCCTGACACCACCTAAAATATAGCAGCACTATTGGGTGCTGCTGTAATATGGCCCTAATTTATAAACCACCGAGGAATCCTGTTCCATTTTGAAACTTACAGACAGTAATCTAGAAAAAGGGTAAACCATGAGGAAAAATGGTCATGTTGCCCATGAGCTATAGCCTCTAGTCCACCCAACAATTCAAAAATCAAATGGGATGCCACAATATTTAGGCCAGGCACTGAATCCTGGACTGTCACAAAATAAAAACATGGCGTATGCCAGGATGAGGGTGTATTTCATAAAGCCGGGTGCCATTTCCTATGCCTCCGGGCAGTATTTTTCCAGTGAAAATTTGATATGAGAACACTAGAAGGTAGAGAAAAAAAAGACTAGAGAAACACAACTCAAAGCCTCCGGTTTCGCCCGACACAAGGAACGTTTTTGCAAGAGGGCCCCAGTGTGCTCCTGCTGAAACGGAGGCAAGCGGCAGGGCAAGCAGCCTGCGTGCCCGCGGGAGCCAAGGGTTTATCACCAAACACCAGGACACAGCTCCCGGTGCCCGGAGGCTCCAGCTCCACGCCGGCAGGAACGGGACACGATGCGGCACGGGCAGAAACCCGGCAGGGTCTGTACGGTGACCCTGAGGTGCTGAGCAGGGGTCTGAGCCTTGGGACTGATGCTCGGAGAGTCCCTGCGGGTGGTGGTGCCGCAGGACCCTCTCCCGCAGCAGAGTGGGAAGAGGCGGCTGGACAAACGGCATCTAACAAAGAGATGCTCCCTGCAGTTTTGGGAAAAACGGGAATCTTTTGGCATAACAGTCAGGAATCAAGAAGGCGAGCAAGGATTTCCCTCATCACTGTGACTGGCTCCAAAGCCCAGCAAAGTCCCGTCTCCACAACACATTGGAGTCAACTCGTCCAGACACCGCGACCCCCAGGGCCACAATTCCAGAGCAAGAAACGACCCTGAGGGACTCGCAGGTGTCAGGTTCGCCCTGACATCTTCAGGTGGCCAGGCCGCATTCCTCTCCTGCTCCCCCCGCCTGTTCTCCTCTGCATGCCCAGCGTCAAAGGAGAATAAATCCAGATCTGCTGCACTTTTCCTGCTAACACCGATTCCCGGTAGACTGGCTATACATCAAGAGCAGCCCGCTCTTCCAGGCGCGCTCGTGGTGCCGTGTTGCCTGCCGCGGGCTCGGCTCCCGCGCCCCGAGCCCCCTGGTCTCCTCACCAACAAAAAGCATGGTTTGCCGGCAGAAAGCGGCAGCAGCAGCTGCCGGCAGCGCCACACGCCGCGGTGCCTCCGACAACGCCAGCGGCAGCGGCGCCGCGGGCACGCCGGGACGCCGGGATCCAGGCGCGAGGGGGCTGAGCTCTTCAAAGCCGTTAGCAGGCTAACGAGGGCATCTGCAGAGGAACAGGCACTAAAACTGAAACGAGATGCAAAATAAATATTCCAGAGCTGGATTTCTTAAAAAAGATTCTGCTGAGCTATAGTTCCACATCAAATTTTTATTGAATACATTTTCTACTGAGAATTTGTGCACTAAAACCAGTCAAAATCATGAGAGGTGTATAAATTTCATGTACAGTTTTCTCTGCAAAAACCCTTCGAGAGAAGAAGCAAAAGCATTTCTTAATCAAGCCGAGCCCACATCCCCTCCGTGCTCGTCCCTCAACACGAGCGGCAGGCTGGAAGCCGAGGCCACGCGCCCCGGTCCCCCGGGAGGGTGCAGACGCACGGCACCCGAAAACGAGGGTTTAGTTCCCTGGGAGGATGACGTTTCTCACTGTACGAACAAGATGACAGGCCATGTTGAGCTTGGGAAGACTCTGGGATCTAAAATGATCTCGCAGACAGAGAAGCTGTTTCAGACGAGTCCCTCGCGCAGCCTCGCGGCACCGACAGCGCGACTCCCGGCCCTCCCGACGACTGCACGCAAGGCTTTCCAGAGCTGGCAGCAGAATGCAAATATCACGTGTCCAAACTGAGCACCTGTGAGAAGTCAAGTGCCTCGGCTGCTGCGCTGTCCCGACACCCACACAGACTGTCCTTCCTGGGATATTCAGTGACCTGGGCTCCTGAGAAGAAAATGATACTGAAGGAAAGGTCAATAAGCGGCAGACGGGAGATGACATCCCGTAATAGTTGGAATTACTGTTGATCAGAGTGCCTCACTAGCGGGTTACAGGACAGACCTGCCGTATTTTTCCATGAAAAGAGCATCGCCACGCGATCCCGGGTTGTTTCTATGACACGGATGTTCCTGCAGCGATGCTGCTTTGTTACAGAAAGCCCAGCGCAGCTGCGCCGCCTCCACGAGACGAGTGACCTTGAGGGATGTTGCATTCATTTTTCTTTCTGCATGTTTTTGTGATGGATTTAACGTTCAATAAAACCGGAAGAATCACAGCATTTGAGGCTCAGGCTGTTTGTGCCGGCGCCAAGTGCTGAGGAGGAGGTCAGGGCTGATTTCCACAGCTCGCTCGCCCCGCTCACAGCAAGGCTGATGTCACGGCTCCATTCTCTTCGCTCTGGGCTGAGAAGGGGATTTGTCTTTTACGTGGATTCCTTTTCCTACAAAGTCTTACACTATGCACATAAGGCAAATTCCCAGCAAGACACACGCACGAAATGCAAAAGCGTGCATGACCAAAATGCGACTGATGTGTTTTGGAAAGGCAATGGCTCTCCCAAGTATTAAAAACCTCCATGTGGACACTATAGAGAGATCCATTTGTGTCTCCACGTTGGGCCTGGCTGAAGGTCCTTCCCCTCGGATGGCACGGCCGACACCAACGGCCGACACCAGCGCCGCGCCGGGAAACAGCAGAACGCCGAGGAGCCGGCGCAAGTGTGGTTACAGGGAGGAAGAAGCACAAGTGTTCTGTGCTCGTAAATAAAGGCTGAGCCTACAGAGCCGTTGATGCCGGCGTCTAGAGAGCGTCAGGAATAAACGCAAATGGAGAGCGGTGGAAGTCCTGGCAGCCTCCTCGCCCCCTTTTCCAGCAGAAAGTGCCCGCGACAGCTCGCTGAACTATCGCTGCCGATCACCGCGGCGCCAGCGGCCGGGCAGCGGCCGAAGCCCGCGCGCTGTCCCCGGGCCGCGCGAACCTGAGCGGTGGCTTATCCGGAACACTCACAAAAGCGCGGCTTGACCAGCGCCACACGAAAAGGGGCAACTCACTGCAGGCCAAAACTCTGCATTTCAAAGGAAAACACCAGTGCCTCGGAAGAGACGTCAGTCCCGGCAGCGCCTGCTGCGCCGCCCTGCCCGCTGCAGAGCTCTCAGCTCACACTGCAGTTCGCTTCACTACCAAACTTCCAACCCAATCCCCAATTATGCTTCTCTGGCAAGGGTGAAACTTCAGCCGCCGCTGTAATACATTCACAGAAACCTGCAGACCTAATAATTGACCAGGAGGTGTGGATGAGATCAGCAAAACTGCTGCATTGCTACTGCAAGCCCGCTGTCCTGCACCAGGAACCGGTTTTACTACTGCAAGGTGCATAATTTAATAAACCATTAACTCAAACCTGAGGTGAAGTAAATTCAGCATATTATATATTTCAAAATAGCATTAGAATTCAATTTAAGTGTCACCAAAAGCCTAATACTTGGTATACAGAGCATATTAATAAGTGCCTTGGAGCCTGTGGTTTGATTTCATCTCCAGCTGGGTCCCTGCCGCCGGGACACCTCGGTGACGGCGTCACCGGCCCAGAGCGGAGCAGAACCCGGAGACGCGCGCTCGGGCACGCCGGGCCCCTCCGCGACAGGCCGGTGCGTGCCCAGTGAAGCCACCCGGTTCCAGCCGTGCCAGCGCCGGAGCTGCTGCTCCCAGCCACAGCGCCAGGTCCCCGCTCCCCGAACCAGCTGGGGCAGGTGCTGTGGGCGCCGCGGGCGGGCAGCGGGGAGGCCGTGGGGCAGACAGCGGTGCGGAGCTGCTGCCCCCCCGTGCACAAACCGCCGCAGCCGGCCGGGGCTGCCCCTGCCCCACGAGACCCCGCTCTCCATCCCCAGCCAGGCGTGAAGTGCGGACGGGCATCGCTCCCCGGCAGCCGCGGCACCGCATCTGCTCCCCACCGCGCGGGGCCCGCCATGTTCTCACTCGTTATGTCGCCCCTGTAACAACCGCTCTTGATTAGCAGCCCAGGCACGTCCCGCAGCAGTTTGGGAAACGCATCTCCTCTATAAATGACAACAGATTATTTAAGCAACAACTAAAGCACTCTGACTGCTTTTTAGTTTGCTCGCATTAACGTCAGCCTCCTCATATATCTAGGGAACGAATCCGGGATTTTCTTTAAAATGGTGGAGAGTGATACAAAAATAGCAGACTACTCGTCTAAAATAAAGTTATGTGTTTGAAAGGGTTGGAAATTGTTTTTTAATCACTGGCGTCTTTCTTCTGGAATATAATCTGCCAGCTATACATTTTGCTTTTCTATCCAATTTCTCAGGAAAATGCAGCAAGTGTGTTAATAAATAATTTATAAAAACATTACAAAAGATAAAGCACTCCTGCTGAAATGTTTCCAGCCACTGAGACACCAGTGCATTCGTAACCCTCCCCGCCCCCCGTCGCGGGCGCATCCGCAGAGGGTTCTCGCCGCCGCGCTCCGCGGCCCCGACTCGCTCGCCCCGCACGTGCCAAACCCCATCTTTGCTCTGCAGGGACCCACGGCCGGGGGACGTGTCTGCGGGAGGGGACACGGGCTCCTCATGCCGGGGGACAGGACACGGGGCTCCTCGGCCACCGCAGCACGGCCGGTGCAGGAGGAGCCGCAGCCAGGGGAGGCGCAGCGCTCACCGCGCCCCGGCAGCACCCAAGCCTTGGAAATCATGGCTTTCTGAACATGAGAAAGGCGGCACTTTTCCCTCCTTTCCACCTCCTTTGTGGCCACATTGTAGGAACCGGGAGTTTCTCTTTCTGTTGGGTATCATGGTCCATCTCGGCACCGTACTCTGCTACACTTCAAGATGCACTTGATTTCATTATATGGGCTAAACCAATGGGAAAACGGGCTAGCATCACAGCAGCAGTTTATATACCCTTAGGAAAAGAGCAAAGGCCGAGAGCCAAGCTTACACCCTGCTCCCCAACGGCACGGGGCCCGTGAAAGTGCCCTCAAGCAGCCCGCCCCCTTCAAAGCTTTGTTGCCCCATCATTTCTATTTCACCCAAATGAAAAATAAAACCCCATTACTACGCAAAAGTCTCAGGAATTTTTATGAGATTGTAATGCCTCTGATTTCTGTTGAAAAAGACCTAAATCCTCATGCTGCCTGTTGCTCCTCCAGCCAGGGACGCGGCGGGCCCTGATACCCTCTGCCCACAGCCTTCAGACGAGCTGCGATTTAGCGAGGGAACAACAAGCATCAGTGTATGCATAACAGCAATAATAAATTGTTAATATTCAAGGGTATCAGAAGGAAGGATCCAAGGAAAAAGAGTTTAAAGAGAAGGTATTGCGGAAGTGTCTGACGCAGCCCGGTGCCGCGGAAGGACGGCGGGGACTGGGAGCACGGCCTTGTGCCTGCGGGTGGTTGAACGGCTTCGTTCCTCGTCCCTCTGACCAGCCTTCCGGGACAAGGCACGTTGTGTCAGTCACGAGTGACAACACACGATTGTTCAAGTGAGAAATCAGATACCACCATATAATTAAGGGCTGCAGCACGGCACAAACGCCCAAGAGAGATGCTGGTCTCTGCGGCCTGGCTGAGTCTGGCCCTGACACTGAGAACGCCTCTCAGAAAAGATCAAGGACAATTGCACGTGGATTATTAATCAATATCCAACCTGACAATAGGATCTGGAGAAAGATCATCCCATAAAACACAGGCGGCATCACGGGATAATTGTATTTACTTCCTGTTGAGCAGAGACCTGCAGACAGAGCGCTCCACAGCCCAGGAACGCACCGCATGACTCTCAAAATGCGAAAATCGCCCATTCGCCCCTGTGAACGGAAAAGCCAAACCTTTTGCTGGAGGTCGATGTTCAACACTGCCCTGTCTGTGCCCGTTCTGGAATACAAAAGTCATTTATCGGGTGGTGTCGAAGACCGAACATGCATAAAATACCTTCACTCTCTCTCCCGGTCTCGCTCACCCCAAATTCACCGCGGCGCTGAGCAGACGCATCGCGCAGACGTTAGAAAAGCGTCACTGGTTCCTGGCTGGCGCTTTTCTCTCCAGCTGCGTAACCTTGAGCCCGCGACTGAAGGATGCCGGGCGCCTGGGAGACGCTGCCGTGAATCACAGCGCCCTGGTCCTCCCACGCGGAGGGCACAGCGCGTCCTTGGTTCCGAACACGAGTACGCTACACGCACCGCAAGGTGTCCCGCGTCACGTTTTATAAACAGGGTCATGAGAACACACTTCCCATGCCCCCATCTCGATCCAAAGCAATTATCAGAGCAAAGAGGATGCCTGAACATTGACACGCGCCCTCCGAAGGTGAGCGAGCCAGGGCCGGGAGAGGAACCGGTCGCCATCCTACCTGCAGCAGCCAGTAGCACCTTCTGTGAAACGTGGGGATGATGGAGGAATGGACGTAGCAGCCGTACAAGCACTGGGGACACAAAAAGAGAGAAAGCAGAGGGGGTTAGCGGAGGAAACGGTCACCGAGGCAGCGGCGCTGGGGACACATCGGGACACACAGCCCGGGGTCCCAGCTCCCAGCGCAGGGCTGGAGCGTCACCACAGGCCCCAGAGCCCCGGCAGCCCCGGGCGCCGCGGCCGCCCCGCCGGCTTCGCTTCAGCACAGCCCTTCAGAAACACAGACACCGCTTGTCCAGCTGAACAGTCGGGGTTTGTGAACTGAAAAGGCGGCTGCCAGGTACTTCATACAGCAAAGTGCCAAGACACAGTTACTATATTTTTCTTCTTTTTTTAAACAAACACTTATTCCCTGATTAACTGAAACGAGTAAGCCGAAGGAACTCTTTCTGCAGGAAAAAATCAAATTTCCCGTCTGTTCAAACTTTGCGGCAGCACCGCTGGTCGGGAGCTGAGCCCAGCGCAAGCCAAACACAGAACTGTTTTCATTTGAAAGATCCCGACACAATTCCTGTCCGCAAGATTTGTTTATAAGTAAGAAAGCAATATTATTTTCTGCCTGTGCTGGCTTTTAATACAGCACACATGGGGCATGGGGTGTGCGTAATGATATATTCTCCCATTCCTAAGGTGATTAGTTTTTCTTAAATGCGAGATTGCAGCAGCCCAGCAATCTGCTCACAGCTTTCTTCTGGTATTTTCCCAAGGACACTGCGGGCCACGTACATTCCAGGCACAGCAGTGTTCCACCACTCCAGAACAAATGAATAAACCCCACTGCAGGAATTTCCTTCTTGTTGCGCTCAGTGGCTCTGAGGATGCTCACGACACCGCGCTCTCCGCCCGCCGGGCCCGCGGCTCCAGGATTCTGGAGCCGGCACCGAATGCCCCGGCAGCAGCGGCCGCAGGATGGGACGGCCCCGGCCCCACTGGGAGCCGCACTAAACGGGACCTAAGCAGACGGGTCCCAGAAGAGCCTGTTGCTGAATCACCATCCCGGTGGTCTTGAACACCTTTTGCGGGTTCAGATGCCGCCGCACCACCGGCGATGTACAGGCGGGCACGGGGCACCGGGACAGAGCAGCGCGGCGGCCCGTGCGGTGCCGCCGCCATCCCGGGCACGAGCATGCCGCGTGCAGCCTGGGCTGGGGCCACCGGAACCGCGGGCACGCACCGTGGCGGCGGCTCCCGAGCCCGCCCGAGCACACGTGTCGGAGAACACGCGGGCCGCGAGGTCTGTGCTCGCAAAGTCGGCCTGAATTGAAGAGGATTTAGGGACTGCTGGCTGCTATCTCCAAGTTATTTTTAAAATACAAATGACAAAGATTAATAATGTTTTAAAATGTGCCAAGGGTACATTGCACACACAAAAAAAGCAGGGAGGAAAAACAGAGGGGAAAAAAACCTGCAGAAAATAATCCAAAGAAAAGCTTGACATTTAAATCCCAGCGCTCAGCCGAGGGAAAGCGGCCGCCGTTTTCTCGGATAATCCCTGAGCGCACTCCGGCTGCGCGGCACCGCTCGGCTCTGCCACCCCAGAGCTGCTCCCCGTGCCCCGGGAAGCGCCTCGGCAGGGCAGCAGCTCCAGCACCAGCCAGCTGCTCTGGAGCAGCCCCCGCCGCCGGGAACACCCCCAGCGCCTCATGCAATATATATCAATCTATATCAATCCATAGCAGCACGCCCCCGCCTGCTTCACAGCCCCGGTTTGCTGCGAAGGCGATCGAAACTTCACCGTGATTAAAACAAAAACGCATGACAAGCACTAACGCTGAGCTGCGCTGCGCGGCGGGAAGCTGCGCTCCATCTCCAGGTCTGTCTCGCGTGTAATTCTAGAGGTGTCGATAACGACTTACATAAAAGCATCCCACCTCTGCAAAACTGCTCTTCAACACTTCAGCGAGCCATTAGGAAACCCTAACGGTTCCCGCAATTTACACAGTGTCCTGAATTCTGAGCAGATTTATTTTCTTTTCTCTTCCCCCCCGGCACAACGTGGGAATCTGGATCTGCACCGATGGGCTGGGGCTGGATGTGGGAATCTGGATCTGCTCCGATGGGCTGGGGCTGGCTGTGCTGATCTGGATCTGCTCCGATGGGCTGGGGCTGGATGTGGGAATCTGGATCTGCTCCGATGGGCTGGGGCTGGATGTGGGAATCTGGATCTGCTCCGATGGGTTGGGGCTGGATGTGGGAATCTGGATCTGCACCGAGGGGCTGGGGCTGGATGTGGGAATCTGGATCTGCTCCGATGGGCTGGGGCTGGCTGTGCTGATCTGGATCTGCTCCGATGGGCTGGGGCTGGATGTGCTGATCTGGGCAGCCGGCAGGAAGGATACGCAGGACAGCGGGAGCTTCTGCACTGGGAGAACACGGCGCGGAAAGCCCCCGGACGCCCGGCTTGTGGAGCACAGACAGAACAGGCAACAGCGGCACTGAAAACTACATCACTTTTAGGATAAAAATGCATTTTAAAGGTGAATGAGTCAAGTGCTGTTCGATGACATAAAATCTGAAGTGTGGTGTGCAATCCCCGTGGGCCCACGGGGTCTGGGGAGTGCAGGGGAGGCCCCGCGGCGCTGGGCACCACGGCGCTGGGCACCACAGCACTGGGCACCACAGCGCTGGGCACCACGACGCTGGGCAACACAGCACTGGGCACCACGACGCTGGGCACCACAGCGCTGGGCACCACGGCGCTGGGCACCACAGCGCTGGGCACCACGACGCTGGGCACCACAGCGCTGGGCACCACGACGCTGGGCACCACAGCGCTGGGCAACACAGCACTGGGCACCACGGCGCTGGGCACCACGGCGCTGGGCACCACAGCACTGGGCACCACGGTGCTGGGCACCACAGCGCTGGGCACCACGGCGCTGGGCACCACGGCGCTGGGCACCACAGCACTGGGCACCACGGTGCTGGGCACCACGGCGCTGGGCACCACAGCACTGGGCACCACGGCGCTGGGCACCACGGCGCTGGGCACCACAGCACTGGGCACCACGGTGCTGGGCAACACAGCACTGGGCACCACGGCGCTGGGTACCATGGCGCTGCCACCGCCAGCGCGGGGAGGGGAATCACCGGGAGTTGCCTGCCCGGCGCCTGGGGGCGGGTGAGCAGCGCACCGGCAGGCCGGAGCTACACGCGTCTGTAAAATGAATTCTTGCTCAAAACAGGCAAAAGGGCTTTCATTAGCTGGTTTTTGGTGCTCTTAGTCGAGGAGATGCAATTGCGCAGGCCTGTGTGTCTGTGGCTACGTTAATGCCGGGCTGGGCGCTCAGCCAACGCATTAAGTGAAATCGAAATCCTGAAACCAGCTTTAATCAGCAGATTTTTAAGGTTAGAATGACTCTCTCCTCGGGAAGGCTTGCCAAGGTTAATTCTGTCCCGAGCAGGCTGAATTAATGGGCTGGACAGGGGAGAGCGCGTTTCTCATGACCCTCTTTCCAGTTTACGAAATCTCCAGAACAGAACTGGCATTTCCGAGCTGAGGGGAACGAAACGCGGCTCCAGCAGCTCGTCCAGCTCCGGGGACGGGAGGCGACCGGCAGCGCCCGCGCCGCGGGGCGCCAGAGCAGCTCCGTCCCGTCCCGTCCCCGTCCCCGTCCCCGTGCCCGTGCCCTCACACTGACACGGCACTCAGCACCGGCTCCGGCCCCGGGTGCCGGCGATGCCGCGGCTGGAGCAGCCAAGAGCAGCCGCCGGCTCCCCGAATGCCAAACCCCTGCCTGCCCCGGCCCCGCCGCAGCTCGTTCCTCCTCCAGATCAATGGCAATTAAAGAGCAGAGGGCCCTTCTGGACGGAGGGGGAGCGCTGTGCAGGCACAGCTCCCGCCCCCCCGTTCACGTGCAGCCCGCATCTCGAGTTACCAAACTTGTGACACCAGAGGGGAGAGAAAAAAATCCAAGTATTAGTGGATTTTTCTATCCTGAGCTCCTTACAGTGATTGTGGCTTATTTAAAAACAATACAATAATGCTGAGGTGCTCTTCCTTAACAAGAACGCCCTGGGAATTGAAACAGGAAAGCCGGAGAATAAAAAATTCAAGATAGGGCTGGACAGGCTTTGAAATTCTTCTCCCCAGCGAGTCACACCAGTGGATATTTAAAAAAAATAAAAACCGCCTTGATTTTGTTCAGATTTTCGCCCTGAATTCCCAATTCCCTTAATAAGAAGCTAAATCAATCTTTAGAGAACAAATCACGTAAGACCTGTGGCTTTAAATTATTAAAATATACTTGAGTAATTTTGTGGTGTAAGGCTTCAACTTCCAGCAGCCGCCACACGCGGGACCTGCGCGGCGACCGCGCTCCCGGTCCTGCCAGGGACACGGACCCGCCAGGGACACGGACCTGATGCAGGGACACGGACCTGATGCAGGGACACGGACCTGATGCAGGGACACGGACCTGCCAGGGACACGGACCTGATGCAGGGACACGGACCTGATGCAGGGACACGGACCTGCCAGGGACACGGACCCACCAGGGACAGGGACCTGATGCAGGGACACGGACCTGCCAGGGACACGGACCTGCCAGGGACACGGTCCTGTCAGGGGAGCACGGTTGGAAAAGCAAGGCAACCAAAACCTGGAGTCTTCAACGGGAGCCGCCTCTTGGCCACCAGATTATCAAGCATCAGGGAAAACCTTCAACTCGCACACGTGTCACGTCTCTTTCCCACAGACCTGAAGCGAGCACCCTCCGAGATGGGGTTATCTCGCAGCAGATGGTCCGTCCTGCAGGACAGGGATGCTAAAGCCACAGGCACATTCCAAATCCATTTGAACATCAGATTAGGCTCACCCCTGTCAGCCACAGGAGCTGGGAGACAGCAGCAGCTCCGCCTGCTCCATTAATCAAAATGCAGTGAGAAAAGCCAGCGTGCTGCTGTAAAACGCCCTGACTCGATGCCAGCACCACGCACGGGGAACCCAGCACCATCAATCTTCCTCCTCCTCCCTGGCAGCGAGATGCGCTGGGGAGGGCAGACAACGAGGGGGCTCGGAGGCGGAGGAGCAGGTTTTTGACAAGGAAGTGATGCAGTTACACCAGGCTGACGGGGGCACGACAAGAACCCGAGCTCAGCGTTTGTCCGTACAGACCAGCTTGTGAAAGCAGGGAGGTGCACACGCGGCTGAGCCCTGCAGCGCTGGGGTCCCTGGGGGCAGGGGCTGCACCCGGGGTCTGGGTTCCACCTAAGAAGGGAAAAAGCATCACAACACGGGGAGGCACCGCAGACTTCCCGCTGTGACAGCAAATCCTCAGCCGAAACACTGCTGAACGTGTTTTCTCACTGCTCATCTCCGTGAGCCACAGACACCAGACAGGCCTGGACTTTCATCCAGCGCCTACAGACACCAACTTTGATTCAGCAAAGTGCAAAACACGTGCTCAGTTCTCAGCGCTGGACTGATCCGCACTGCTGGCAAGGTTCACCTTCCATCAACGTCAACTGAACTTGAGCAATGGCTTTTGGTTCGCCAGTTTGGGCAAAGAGTCCCTGTGTTCTGACGACAGACCTCAGAAACCCCCTGGACACTGAGGTGGCTGCAGGGCCCCGGAGAACCTGACCCTTCGTTTCTGTGCCCCGTCAGCGCCGGCCCCGGCCTGCAGCGCGGTTCTGGTTTAATCCTGCTGGCTCTTCTCCGGCGCGTTTCAAACCCGCCTGGCGCCCCCCATGTCACCAGCAGCGACGCTCAGGTAAGGGTTTCTGGAGCAAGCCCGGGGATCTCGTCTGGCGGCTCATCAACGGAGGAGGGGTCACCGCAGCCTCCAAACCCAGAGCCAAGCTCCATTCACTGCAGGCCTTGTCACTTCTGGTAGCTTTTGCTACCAAATATTGCCCTGTTTACCTCAGGACTTGTTAGAAAGCAATTTTGGAAATGTTCAATATTTAATGAAATATTTAAATGTTTAATGGGTTCTTTGTCAAACTCTGTTTCCCCTCCGTGGAGTTCTGAATTCACTGCAAGGATAGCAGGTTTCAGCTTTCTTACTGTTGGAAACGATTCTTCAAGCGACACCGGCTAACGGACAGAAACCTGCAGATTAGGGAAGCGACCTCTGGCGCTGCCCACGAACACGCGTGCGCGCGGCGCCGCAGCCTCGACTCACGCGCCGAGCGCCCGCTCCGGCCGCCCAGCCCGGCCGCAGCACTCGGTCCGGCTGCACAGGCCCGGGCGCCACGGCCGGCCCGAGGGCGCGCGCCAGCACCTTCCCTGCCTTCTTCCACGGAACACCTTGCTCTGGGTCTTCAGCCTCTCCGTGTCATGCTGATGCATGAGAAAGAGACACGCTGAACCGCACTACCTGTTTGATACTGAAGGACGGCCGCATTTCCCGCTTTAATGTGTTTTTGTTCCCCAGTCTGAAGCCGGTAACGGCATTTTCCAGCCTGCCCAAACCTCTCATTTCCATTCCTGGTCCCGGGAAACGTGCTGTTCTGTGGGGCGAGAGGCGCCGCGGCCCCCGACCTCCCCGCACACAACGACGCTGCAGCGCTACGTGCCAGCTATCAAACTCTCCATTTTTTATACTGGTAATTCTTTTAATAAGAATTCTTCAAATATTTATGAAGAGAAGCGCATGCAGCCAGTCCCAGAAGGAGCAGCAGCTTTAATCTCTGCGTGCTCCACAGGGCTGCCCGCCGCGCCACAGCGAGACGCGAGCGCGGACGCCCCATCCGCAGAGGGTCCCGCAGCCGCCCCGGACGCCGGGACCGCGTCCTGCACCGGCCGTGCCACGGAAACCGCACGGCGCTGTCTCCCCAGAAAGCCAGCACGAGGCAGCATCTCCACAAGGGCAAAATTTGATATGAATTTTCTGTTATTTGCAATGCTGCCAACTGCAAGACGACTCAACAGGAACTGCTCGCGCTGGCCTGCTACTTTATTGCTCAAATTGGTATTAGCCACACACTTGCAATTGGGTTATCCTTGAGTTTTGACTACAACTAACCTCATAAAATCTTTCACAAATTCCACAGGAAGCAAAATCCACAGCCAGTCCTGCTGTGGTATCATTGGTATGCAGACCCGCACACCCGCCTGCAGTAGATGCCTGTTCATAAATACGTATTTCTTTATTAATATGGGGATACTTTAATCTCAGTCTAATTTTACCTTTAGGGAAGCCACATCCCGAGGCTGCCAGGAGCTAAAACCCTCCAGATGCAGCAGCGTCATTTGTATTCAAAGCAGCAGGTCTATCTGTCAACATGTTTGTCTTCCCTATCTGCCAACCCTTATTTATAATCCCATTCAGATTAATGAACGACAGTAGTTCTCATCACAAGAAATTTGATTAATCAGTTTAAGTGCTTAATCACCCTGGCCGTGGTGAGCACCGCGCCCGCGGGACGCTGCGGGCAGGGACGGCTGCAGGACACGACTCGGCTTTCCCTTGGGAACAGCTCAGGCGTGCACGGGACCCTGGACGGGATCAACGGCTTTCCCGGAGCTTAAAGCTTCCTTAGGGCCAGGGATCACAGCCAGCTCGTTACAGAACATGCTCCTCAAACCACCTCCCCATCTGGCACAAAAGGCCTCACACCACCCACCCCGCTCCCTGCCACCTGCATGCTCAACACCCACCGCAAACCCAGAAATCACAAGAAAACCCCACGGGGGATGCCCGTGATGACCACAATAACCCAGCCCCAAATTCACTCCTGTGCCGCAATCACCCCCACGCAGCTTGGCAACCGCCAGCTCGAATATTCTGGAATAACGCCCAGGGTCTTCCGGAGACCCGAGAGCTGCTGAGATGCCGGGTGTGAGCCGGCTGGGACAAGGCACGGGCTTCCAGGACTAGCGGGGAGAGCGGGAGGGCAGCGTGAGCCCTGTCCCGAACCACACGATGAAAGCAAAACCATTTATAACATCCACATCTCGGGAATCACATCATCTCTTCCATGAACGAGAAGTGCACAGGAAGCACCACTCTGGGCTGGCAGACACGCCTGAGCTCCACCACGAAGGAGCAGGCGCTGGCCGGAGCCGGCTCGGACGTGACCGTCACCGGTGCCGTGTGAATCACCAGTGGGTGCTGGTGCTGCTGCCGGGCCCGGCCCCACGGCCGCCGCTGGAACCGGGACCGGGGCTGCGCCGCCGGCACTACTAAACCCTTCCACCGGTGGCCCGACCCCCAGCGGGGGCTGCAAACCGCGGGTCCCCGTGCCAGAGGCTGGCGGGGTCCGGCCCGGCCCGGCCGCGGCGACCAGGCGGCTCCAGCAGCTCGAGGGTTTCTGCACCGTCACCACGAGGTGAGAACTGTGAGCCGGGAACCACGGGGCGTACTAACGTCAGACTGAAATACAGCCACACTGCACTGAAGTATTTTATATTTATCCTCTTTTAGAAATGTTATAAAGACAATATGAGAACACTGCAAACAAGTCAAGTGTTTTCCTCCTAATCTAGCAATAAAAATGTGTCAAAGAAATGCCTAAAATCCTAATAGGAGCACAAAAAAATAATGGGTTAGGCTATGACAGGATTTAGCTGCAATTTTACTTGAAGGCTTTAATCATGTCTACTACAACATAAATGGAAAATCCGATACAAATGTGGATGAACCATTCACGTCTGTGTTGGCTGTGTCAGCCGCTGGGGACAAGACCAGACAGATTCTACAGAGGTCAATGAGGACAGGGAGAGGTCCAGATACGTTGGCATCTGAGGAAACCCTGCACAGAAAGGGATCGTTGGGCCGGTGTCCGTGGAGATGGAGTTCCACCCAGGGAGCCTCGGCAGCTGACACTCCCGTCCCCCTTGTGACGTTCCCCGCCACAAGCTCCGTGTTGATTATCTTCCATTAACGCATTGTGTCCTTTTCCTTAACTCCCTAATAAAATGTTTATCTCCAAGGAAATTCTGCAGTAAAGGCTGAATTTGCATATAAATAACAGACATGTCAAAACATAAGATGCTACGATTTGGTATTCTGAGTAAGAGTGTTATACACAATTTGTATTAATTTCCTTAAATTCCAGTGCAGCTGGATCTCACTCCCCACCAGTGACATTGTACAGCTATTGCATTCCCGTTACATTTTCCCAACCGCCCTTTTCGGCTGTGCGTATTTTTGGGCAATCCTTTCCATAATCTAAATGCAGCTTCTTAATTCTGGACTTCACAGAGGGAGAACGGGATGATAAGAAGGTTTCCAGATGGGATAAGGTTTGTAAAACTAACAGGAGGGAATCCAGTTTTTGCAGAGGAGGAGGAGGAGGAGGAAGAGGAGGAGGAGCAGGGCAGGTGGAGGCAGGAGCACGGGAGCAGGGACCCGCGGCAGCATCTCCCGCAGCCCGCCGGGACGTCCCAGGTTGGGCGCTCGCCAGCGGCCGGACACGCCGGACACGCGGCCCGGGGCCATCCTGGCTGTGGCACAGGATCCTCCACAGGAGGGGGAATCTCTGCGGATGAGGATCCAGCGGAGCAGCTTTCCAGACGGAGCCAGAAGAACCCTGATCGCTAAGGGTGAACTTCAGTTTCAGATCCGCTGCGCATTTCGCTTCAGGCCTGATAAAATCTTCTTTCCCTGCCAACAGCTGTCTCCCCTGAATTCTTTTTTTTGGAAACCGGCTATTTTTGAAAGCCAGCTTAGAAAATACATGTGCTCTAGGGTATAAAGAAGGTAGCACTGTGTGCCAGATGTAATACTGGGAGGCAGAGCTTAGTACCCTGACATTATAAAAACCGGTAGCAATGGGTAAGAATATTTTTACAAAGGTTACAAACATGAATGTGAGACCTGAGGGCAATTTTCCAGATGCTGCTCAGTAACATGGTATTGTGGTTCCTTCTTCCATGCGGCTGCGCGAGGTGAGCAGCACATGCATCCGCCGGCACCAGGAGCATCGCCGGCACCAGGAGCATCGCCGGCACCAGGAGCATCCCCAGCACCAGGAGCATCCCCGGCACCAGGAGCATCCCCGGCACCAGGAGCATCCCCGGCACCAGGAGCATCGCCGGCACCAGGAGCATCGCCGGCACCAGGAGCATCGCCGGCACCAGGAGCATCCCCGGCACCAGGAGCATCCCCGGCACCAGGAGCATCCCCGGCACCAGGAGCATCCCCAGCACCAGGAGCATCCCCAGCACCAGGAGCATCCCCGGCATCCCCAGCTCCTGCGCTGAGGACGTCCCAGGACATTCGCATCCTCCACGCTCCGTGCCGACAGCTCCTGCTGCTCACCTGCTGTCACTTCTGCATCCGTAAATCAGCTTTACAGAATGTACCGGTCTGGGAGCAGCGCAATAAAACACACCCTGATTATCAGAATATCAACATTCGTTTGCAAAGAACCATTATTTCCCCTGGTTCCCAAGGCAGGATGCGGATGCCAGAGCCGTCTGCCGCGCGGTGCCGGGAGGCCGGTGACATCCCCACAGTGCAAACGCGTCCCAGCGCCGGCCACCACCGCCCAGCGCTTCGGTGCTGCAGAAAGCAAACCACGCACTGCCCGCGGCAAAACGGGGGGTGACAGAAACCTCTTACAGCCATATCGAAACAAAAAGCCAAAAACCACTTCAAGTAGTCAGGCAAACATCACCCAGATGGCAAGTTTGCTGCATCCTTGCTGAGAAATACCATGCAGCCAACAAACCCATATGGCCAACCAGAGAAGCCACATAAAGATAACGATATGCCTGTACAAGCAAAATGTTAATGAATTAGGCCCAAAGTAGATAAAAATCTGCTACCTGGTACATTACACCTCTTCATGAAATCAACGCATGTATTTATTTTAACATTTAGGAATTCATAAACGAGTGACATGCAGGTATGGTAAATTCAAAGGTATCGGCAACGGGCCAGTGACGCTGCCCGTTCTGCTCTCCAGCCCAACGTCTGCCCTCTTTCACCTGGAAATG
The DNA here is from genome assembly GCF_036013475.1 of Columba livia. Classification (NCBI taxonomy): domain Eukaryota; kingdom Metazoa; phylum Chordata; class Aves; order Columbiformes; family Columbidae; genus Columba; species Columba livia. Next base: position 292,797 of record NC_088622.1, read on the forward strand.
GGGTCTAAACAGCCTTTAAACTCCCCTGAATGGGAGAGGGATGAGACCAACAAGCAGGTGGTCGATAAATAAGATTCTGGAAAACCTCTGGCTGCCTGTGGGTTTATCTTCTTGAAGCAGCGTGCCCTCGCCCCAGGGCGTTACCCGCGCGGCCACGGACCTGCGGGCAGCAGGAAAACGCCGAGAGCGCGGCACCGCCTGAGCCGCTGCCCCAGCGAACGCCCAATACCGAGGCCTTCCAAGCAACCCGCAACGTGAATAAACACGGCGGCACCAGGCGAGGTGAAAAACCAGCGCCAGTGTTTCACAGAACCAAGAGTTAAAGCACAGAAGGACTGAGAAATTAATTATTCACCCTGTCTTTATTGAAGCTACACAGCAAAGCAAGGCGGCCCCAGGTCCTTTGCTGCGACTACAAATAACATTGCGAGACACACATGGGACACACTGGATGGGCCAGGACTCCGCTGTGCCACGTAAGAGACGCTGCAAAACACACGGAGGAGCGGTGGAGAAAACGATGCTCGGCCTTGGGGGCGGCAGGGGCGCCCATGGGACGGAGCACCCGAGAGCCCCGCGGGAGCCGGCGAGGAGCGCGGGGACCCCGAGAACAGCACCCGGATCAGCAAATCCAGGGAGAGTGGAGGCGTCTGGCACCTGGGACTAACAGGAGACAAAAATGAGCTTCTCAGCACTCAATGAGATGGGCACCCATGGCGGATAAGCCAAAATCAAAACCAAAAAAGAGCTGCAAATGGAAGGGTGCACGGGGGTTGCCAGAGGTTCAAGCAAGGCACGGAACACAGGGGGAGAGGGTGGCTGAGAAGCATCAGCGCAAAGCCGACTGCAGATGAGCACAAAGGGCGCACTCTGGATCAAATTTTGAGGTTAACAGCTAAAAACAACCCGGCAGAACAACCCCAGCTGGCTCCAGCCTGCACCAGGGCCTCCTGTGCCCGCTCTGCCGTCACACTGCCTTCTCGGCTTCTGGTGCCTTCCAAGATGACTGAAAAAGTTGTGGAGGGAGCTGACAACACGAATCTTTTATTTTTGGATTAATCAATTAAAAGGCCATTACAGCAGGAAACGTCAGGATGCTCGATGGCCAAACAAATCTGTATTTATGCCCTTCTGCCTGGAATTCCCCACCTGCTCTTTACCGACACCCTGAGCCACGTCTCACGGAGTCTGCTCTGAGCAGGGCTCGGCTGCGCGGCACCGGGCTGCTTCTGCAGCCCCTGCCAGACACGGCCAGACACGGCCAGACACACGGCCAGACACGGCCAGACACACGGCCAGACACGGCCAGACACACGGCCAGACACGGCCAGACACACGGCCAGACACACAGCCAGACACACAGCCAGACACACAGCCAGACACGGCCAGACACACAGCCAGACACGGTCAGACACGGCCAGACACGGTCAGACACGGCCAGACACGGTCAGACACGGCCAGACACACGGCCAGACACGGCCAGACACACGGCCAGACACACAGCCAGACACACAGCCAGACATGGTCAGACACGCGGTCAGACACACGGCCAGACACACGGCCAGACACACGGCCAGACACGGCCAGACACGGCCAGACACACAGCCAGACACGGTCAGACACGCGGTCAGACACACGGCCAGACACGGTCAGACACGGCCAGACACGGTCAGACACGGCCAGACACACGGCCAGACACGGCCAGACACACGGCCAGACACGGCCAGACACGGCCAGACACACAGCCAGACATGGTCAGACACGCGGTCAGACACACGGCCAGACACGGTCAGACACGCGGTCAGACACATGGCCAGACACACGGCCAGACACACGGCCAGACACGCGGCCAGACACGCGGCCAGACACGCGGTCAGACATGCGGTCAGACATGGTCAGACACGGTCAGACACGCGGTCACACCATGAGACACACCAAGAGGCAGAAGCCTCGACTGCGCTCCTGGCGTCGCGGTGGCTCTGGAGGCCTCGGCCTCCCTGCTGCTCCGGGCCTGCCGCTGCCATGGCAACGGCCGCCATGGCTCCCGCGCCCACCGCGGCCGAGCAGCAAACAGGAGCCACGAGACGTCAGCCCGGGATCCTGAGCCCTGCCGACCACTCGCTTCCCTCCGTATTCCCAGGAGCCCGGGGCTCCCCAGCCAAGAGCCAAGGGATTCCAGACTTGGCAGCAATCTGGGTGACAGATCCTCCTGAAGTGCAAATTGCTGCAGTTCCACAGAAGTCAGCAGAGATATGACAATTTACACCCACTTAGGTTCTGCCACTGGGTAATTAGCACATTGCAAATAACTGGAAACACTCCCAAATAAGAACACTCTTAAGCCTGAAGCGAGAATGTTTGAACAAAAAAAACCAAGCGCCACACTTTTTCCCAGGATTAAGCAAACGTGCAGGCTGCTCTGCGGGCGGCTCTGCCGCGCTGCCGGCTGGCGCCAAGAGCGTGATCCAGCCCCGCTGCCTTCGGCGCAGCGCTCTCTGCGTTCACCCGGCGTCCCCGGCTCCACGCGGCACAGCCGGCACGGCCCGGCGCTCGCCTGCTGCCCCCAGCCCAGCCCGGGCCCCCGCCCGTGTCCCCGTTCACGGAGCAGATCTCACAGAGGTAACAACGCTCACGTGAGCGGCTGCAGCAGCTCTGGGGTTTTGCCATTCCTACCGTCGTGGCACTCTGCCTTTTGTAAGGTAACCAGAAGCGCTATTTTTGGCTGGCGTTAATTAACAACCACACTGAATACCTGTTTGCTATATATAGCAGTACGTAACGGCATGAAGTAAACAGGTGGTCGCATTTGCCACTTGTGGCATGGGAAGGGCCACTGCCTTTCAATGGCGTGCAGTTCCAGCGCCCTGCGTAACTCCGCTCTGGATCACGCGCCAAACCCGGCGGCAGGATGAGCCCCTCGGTCTGTCCTGTTGGGCTGACCAGCCTAACATCAGTACCAGGAAAGGCAAGGGAAAACTGATCGGCCGTTTGATTAATAAGGAATTAAAGGATGTGAATACAACTAATGCTCGCCAACCTGGGGTTTTTTGCCCTTGTCAAGAAAACCTGATTTCATTATTTGAGGAGTTGTCTGGTTGACAAAGGCAACGTATTTGTAAGGCACCTAACATTTTGTACGGCATTCGGCTGAGAACCCAACAGCATTCTAACATTCAAAAACCAGCGCCATAAATCCCCTGTAGCACACGTTCAGGGGACGAAAAGCTGCTGGCTGACAGCTCTCAGCTGGGAGCTACAGCTGTGGTAACAGCGAGCTCCCGGGAGGAGGCTGCGCCCCGGGAACCGCTGACGCTGGAGGAATTAAAGCTTCGCCGTGGACAATGACTCAACCCACACGGAACTCACGTCTGCTTCAGTCTCGCCTGCACCAGCAGATAACGCGCAGCTTTAGCAACACACCCGTGTTTAACGCACTCGACGGGGAGCGGGACTCTCCTTCCCGGCCCTCCCTGAGCTGCTCATTAGCCAGGGAAACCAAGGGTGTCCGGTGGCGAGCGGGGAATAAATCATCGCTCTGGGCTAAATGGAGTGGTGCGGATCTGCTGGAAACGCCGCCTTTGCCAGCAGCGCAAGTAATGAAGGCTGCACGCGCGGGGGACAGCGCAATGAGCCGCTGCGCTGCCGAGGGCGCTCGCACGGCTCCAGGAGCGGCGCTGCAGGGTGTTCACACGGCTCCAGGAGCGGCGCTCCAGGGTGTTCACACGGCTCCAGGAGCGGCGCTCCAGGGTGTTCACACGGCTCCAGGAGCGGCACTCCAGGGTATTCACACGGCTCCAGGAGCGATGCTCAAGGGTATTCACACGGCTCCAGGAGCGGCGCTCCAGGGTATTCACACGGCTCCAGGAGCGATGCTCAAGGGTATTCACACGGCTCCAGGAGCGGCACTCCAGGGTATTCACACGGCTCCAGGAGCGATGCTCAAGGGTATTCACACGGCTCCAGGAGCGGCGCTCCAGGGTGCTCACACGGCTCCAGTAGCGGCGCTCCAGGGTATTCACACGGCTCCAGGAGCGGCGCTCCAGGGTATTCACACGGCTCCAGGAGCGATGCTCAAGGGTGTTCACACGGCTCCAGGAGCGGCGCTCCCAAAGCCGGCGCTGCCTTTGGTCGGGAGCTGAGCACGGACAGACACCGTACGGGCTTCCCGGGCAGAGCGCGGGAACAGCGGCGCTCGCTGGTCCCTCCTTCAGCCGGTCCTGGATTGGGCTTTCTGCTCCAGCGCGTTACTGGAAAGCAATGCACCCAGTAACAGGACACCCAGACTAATACAGAGGAAGACTTAGGGCTTAATTCTCTGCAGCAGTTTGTAAAAAGTGCATAGCAACACAACATATTATTAGAGTATAAAGAGGAAAGGACTATCAATCTGTGCAAGAAAGCTCAGCATATTTAAAAAAGAAATACAATGAAAAATAAAATTACAGGTGAGAACTGGGCCCCAGCTGTGACGGCGCCTGCTCAAGGCAGAAACAACCACCAATGTTTCAAACTGTTGAAATACACCACTCTTCAGCTTTACGTTTTGAACCAAAGAAGAACAGCTACTCTCTGATCTTTCCAACGTACTTAAATACCCAGTTTAGTACAGTATTGCAGCTGTGTGTTTGTTTCGCTTTTTCTAACCAAAGCAGCACAACGCGGTGGGGATACTCCAAGCCTTCAAAACTTTTCAAACTGTTATTCTTTAAGGAGTTGTACATGTTAGTAAATACCTATGAAACAGAACAAGTCAAAGAGGCTTTTCTGCGCCAAGGATCTCTGCCCAAATGTTCCCTGCATTTGGGTCCCAGTGGACCCTTTTATTCTATTCCTTTAATGCACGCTTCTTACCCATATCCTGACACCCTTGGGTTCGACCGTGCCTTGCTACGTTTTAAAGCCTTTGGATGGCAGCGAAAAGTGTTCTGCACTATAAACCAGAACACAGCTGAGGTTTGATGGGTTTGCTTCTCCTTTCTACCCCACAAACCACTTTCTAAATGCTACTAAAATTTAGCATACACCATAATAACCAAGCTGCATTTTTTTTCCACGTTTAAGTCACTTGACTTTAAAGTTTTATCTTTTCATGCACGTTGAATCAAATGAAGTCGTCCCCGCGGTGCAGGAGGAGGATGCCGCGGAGCATCCATCCCGTCCCGACGAGCAGCGGCGCTGCCGGCAAAGTCCAGATTCTCAACTGAAAGTGCCAGTGGCCACCGGAGTAGGAAAGTTCCACAATCTTCTCTCCTTTCCATCTACAGTTGGCTTAAAAGAAGGAAGTTTTGTACAAGTCATATCTGGTTATGATTTCCTTCAGTTGATGGCACTATTGCTAAAGATGGGGGAACCGAACCTGAACTGTACTGTTAAATTAGCCACTTATGCCCCAACCCAGAGGGATGAACTTGAGTGCTTTTAACAAGCACTTATTTATGATCAATCGGAAAAACTGGGGCATTTATCTTCTGTAATTTCCTCCCAAATGACGTGACCAGACGCACGCGACGCTCGGCCTGCGGAGGAGCGGGAGCAGGCCCCGGCCGTGGCTCCCTCGCTCGCCACAGCTCACCTCCCGTGCCGCTGGATCCGTTCTTAGCAACGCCAGAAAGCCCGAACTTGAAACCCTGGCAAACTCTTCCCTGCATTTTGCTCTCCTCCTCACCTTCCCATTGCCAGACAGCACGGAACGCGGAGGACAGAGCAGCCGAAGTGCCAGGGACGCTCTCGCACGCCCTCCCGTTCCCAAGCAGCGTCACTCTGCCGCACCGCGGGCTACGAGGAGGGTCCTGCCCAGTCACCGCCCGGTCACAAACATCCCTGACCCTCTTCCCCAAGTATTCGTCGCCCGTGAAAGTGGGAAACCTCTCAGTTTTACAAGAGTTTTTACAAGTCAGACAAAAGCTATTAATAGGAGTGAAGCCTACAACATCCCCAGAGGGGACGGGAAAAGAAATCAGCGCTGGAAGTAAAGATCAAGTGAAGCTCTGGTGACAGATGGTGCTCTACAAAAGGTCAACCCTTGGCTCATTCTGCTGCTCATTATTTATTAACAATCTTTCTGACATTGGCATTACCGCAAGGGTCCGGCATTATGCAGATAATAAAATGTTATTTTATAGTTCAAGGTCCCCTGCAGGTACGGCAGAGTTTGCAAAGTGACTCGGCCCCGCACAGCACTCCCGAGGGCACGCGCCGGCCCGCCCACGGGCAGAAGGATGAAGAGCTGACGCGCACCCGCCTGGCCTCCTGCCCTACAACGGACCAGGCGCCCAGGACAGGTTTCCACTAAAAACACACCATTATCTGCCTGCACGATGCGATGCACCCACCTGTACAACCACAACATGATACACCCACCTGTACAACCACAACATGATACACCCACCTGTACAACCACGACGCGATACACCCGTCTGTACAACCACGACGCGATACACCCGTCTGTACAACCACGACGCGATACACCCGTCTGTACAACCACGACGCGATACACCCGTCTGTACAACCACGACGTGATACACCCACCTGTACAACCACGACGCGATACACCCGTCTGTACAACCACGATGCGCAGCTGGAGGCCAGTGTGTGTTTTCTGAACCAGGCGCTCCCACGGACAGGAGCCCCGGTTTGGCCATCCAAGTTCTTTCACACCAGCAAAGTCAGATTGCTCGACAAGAAATGGAAAAGCCTTTTACATTCTCCACATTTTCTAAATTCCAGTAATTTTCAGCACTTTGAACTTATATCTGTAAAAAGTTTAATGAACGTCGAATGGATTCCTGAGAAGGAAGCAGCAGCAGCAGGGACCTGCGGGGACCGCTCCCCCAACAGCACGCGGGTGAAGCAAGAAATGAAAAGCGGTGGCGGGCCCCGGGTAACTCAGGAACCGGCCCGCGGTACAGCGACCCGAGCTACACCACCCGCAGCGCGGTCACATGGCAACGGCCACGGGATATTCCACTTGGAGTGTGGTTCTGTCGACCGCCAATGAGAACGTGTATAAAAAAACACAGAGCACACTGGCAACGACGTTAAATGATGCCTCCTATAATTATCACTATTCTGTGGTACCATTAACAGGCAAAAGCACAGACTCCTAATGACCACGTTCACGGGGCAGCCTGGATTTGCTGTCTGACACCACGTGGCTGTAAAACCTCCCCAGGAACGCAGCTGCTGATGGCACAAGACCCACGGGCAGACGGCAAGAGTCTGTTTTGGCAACACAACCCATTCTGTGCATGAAAAACGGCAGCGCTGCCGCAGGCTGAAATACGGCTTTCTCCACGTGCCCAGAAGGGCCGGAGCGCAGACCGAGCTGGGGACCATCTTTACATCGCGTACCGCTCCCAACAAAGCCGAGCCGTCACCACAACACGACATCCTACGCGGCTCCAAGGCACCGAGCCTTGGCATTTTATTTCTCGACTGTGTACCTGCCCCTTAACTCCAAAAAATATTACTCACAAAAGATGATTCCTAAAAGTAAAGTTTGGAATTTTACCACAGCTCTGGGCTAGATCGGCTGATCTTTGAAGAAATAAGGTTGTGCCCTCTTCCTCTGGTGTCCGCAGGACGATGTCTGGGCGGCGAGGGGCCAGCGGCGCGCGGGGCCCGGCCACGAGGTGCGTGTCCTGCCCACGCCACCCGGCTCCGGGCGCCCCTGCCTCCCCTCCCAGGCGTCCTCGGCAGCAGACCAAGTGCCTCCAGCGCGCTCAGGAAGGCAATCCTGCCACTGCAACGCGCTTTCAACAAGCAATTTCAAGAGCTTACATCATTTGCTTAATTTTTTTTCCTTTAAGTGAAGGTAATAGGGATCTCCCACTCAGCATGAAACAGAGATGTGACTTTCCGCTTCCTGCTCATTTTATTACACATGGACATTGCTCAAAATTCTGTTTTAAAGTAGAATTTCTTTCTGATAATTTGTATCAGCAATCAGACGCAGGCACAGCATGGTTATCTAAGTCTAAAATTCTACGGTATTCTCCCCCAAACAGCTTCACGTACAGCTTCACCTACAGCTTCCTTAGAGCACGTTCTGTGCGGAGCTGCCGCCAGGCACTCGTTCTTCGCTCTTACTGATAAATATAAGCAATAAAAACACGTTCTCCTCTGCAGCAGTGCTATTAAAATGTAGACACGGCCAGAAGATCTCAAGCGGGCTACAGAAGTGCTTTGTTCCATAGTCAAAGCGGACGGCTGTCTGCGGCTGCCTGGCCCGGCGCGGTCCGGCGGTACCGCGGCGCCTTGCACCGGAGCCCACACCCCGGGCACGGGCGCCGGAGCCGCGGGCCCCGGGGCCGCTCACCGGGTTCCCGGGACCAGGGTCCCCTGGCAGCGGGACACGGCGCCCAGCCCACAGCCAAACCGGTTCACGGTGTCCCGCGCAGCGAGCCCCGCGGCACCGCGTGCGTGGCACCGCGTGCGTGGCACCGCGTGCGTGGCACCGCGCGGCCAGGCCCGGCCCAGCCAGAAACATCCAGTGTGTGCCCAGCAGGGGAATGAAAATTCAAAACGTCCCTCATGAATAATTCACAGGATGCATGCGAGTAAATTACAGCAAAGTAAATATATATATGTATATAAATAGATACATATATATGCAAATTAATACATTAAGGGCTCAAGTTATCCACAAGGAAAAACACCAGCCACATAAGAATGTTTGCTTAATTCTGAATCAAACGTGTAAAACTACAACTAAAGAAGCAGCCTCTAAATTTACCACAACGTGGCATCAAGCGGTCCTGACAGCACACGCACCCGTGACATTACACACCTCCTGAGGTTTGATGTTGTTCTGCTCCACTCCTGTTCCCCCCCCGCCGCCCCGGGCCGGCCCGCGGGCCCCGCCAGCGCCAGGTCGCTGCTGCCGAGCGGCACGGCGGCGAGGGCACCGAGCCCCGCATCCCCATGGACAACACAACGATACACGTTCCAGACACAGGTGCGGGGTCCATCCATCACCACGCCCTCCCTCCCCGCAGGAAAGGCGGGATCACATTAAAACCAGAACAGACACCTGCAAATAGATGGGTATTTATACGGAATACTGTGACAACTGTCACTTCGCGTTAGTCACAGAGATCTCACAGGACCTGGGCAAGTATTAAATGTACCAATTGTTGTTTACTGGCAAAATATAATAAAATCCACCCTCCCCAATGGTTTCCTGGTGGGGATTGCTCCTCTCCCTAAAGTCATTCATGAAATAAGGATGTTCCTCCAAGATCCTGGGCAGAAAACACTTTATCAGAGCACCAGGGTAGGGGGGTGGATTTTCAGCACTCCTCCCCCTTGGACACCTCCACGGCTACTGGGCTCAAAGGATGACCATCGATCACCCCACGTCAGTGCCGTGCACCGCGGGACGCCCGGGAGTCAGGCAGTCAGGAGGCACTCGCAAGGAGCAGTTCGGGTAACTGAAGCAGCCGAACGGCCGGCCCGGCCACAGCCGCGGTGTCGCCGGACGGACAGCGGCCGAAGAGGCTTCTCCACACGCGTTCCAGACACAGGTGCGGGGTCCCGCGACGCAGGTTCGAGTGTGTTTAACACCAGTGTGTGTAAAGGACGCTGGGTCACTGCCGCTGGAACTCAGCGCACGCTGCATCTCATCTAGGATGCGCAATTTGCTGGCTATACTCTAGTAAAATAACTTTATGGGTTTCTGTCGTGATAAATAACAGTTTATAGCATAATGGAATTAATATTTACTTTGAAAGCCGTGTCGACTATTCAAATAAAGTTGCTATATATAGAACCATCTCAACCGGTGCTGGTTCTTTAAATGCTGTGAATTGACAAGCCAACAGGCAGGTATTAAATTCCAGTGCCCTCTGGCCATTAATAAACCTTCAGATTTCAGATTTGTAATCAAAACCCTTCCATATGTTTTATACAGTTGCTGTAGTTCAAAAACTGTTAATTCAAGAGCGTGACAAATCCGACCCGAAGGGGCTGCGGGTCTGGAGCCTGCCCTGCGCGGCGGCGCCGTGCGGGTGACCGTCACTGCCCGCGCTGCCATGGCCCTGTGACGGTGTCACGTTTAACACCGTGTGCCGTGCAGGAGCCTGCGGCGCTGTGTGCACAGGGTCGGACAGCCCGCCAACAGCTGGGCAACGGGACAGTCTCTGCTAAAGGTCAAGTCCCAGTGCTGGCCACAGCCTCCCCTCCAGGACACAGCCGGCAGGAAGGGAAGCACTCGGGAGGCAGGAGAGGATTTATTTAACCTTTGGAAGCCCAAAATCATGCTTCTCTTTAGCAGGAATAAACAAATGGCTCTGGCTGTGGCGGGTAAGACTCGATGCAGCGGATGGACCACGTGCCCAGGGGACGGCGGGCCTGTCCCACGGGGCAGGGCGAGGCTGCGGGGCCGACACGCGCCTCCGCGCCACCGGCTCCCGCGCCTGAGCGTGAAAATATTGCCTCATGCTTAGTTTATTCAAAATTTGTCTATGGCAGCGGGCACATAAAAACTGCAGGCAGAGCGAAACCACCAACAGGAACGCCACGCGGTATTATGGAACGTACTCAGGTCAGACAGAGGCGTAATCTTCACAAACATATTTGCAGTGCCCCAAAACGCTGCAGGCCGGGCGGTTTGTGGGGAAGCCCCGCGCTCCATCGCTCGAGGTGGTGACAGGATCACGGGCCCCCGCCCCCACGCCAACGAAACCTCCGAGCCCTGTGAGGGCCGGCACCGCGTCGCCCCGCGGGACCCACGGAGCCCGGGAGCTGTGCGACCAGCGGCCGCGGCGCTGCGCCCGGCTTACACTGCACAGAAAGGCAACCGGGGTCAAACGTGAACGCAAACCGCTGCCCCCGGTCCGAACAGTGCTGGGTTTGCTGTAAACCGTCTCATCTGAATTGCAGACACAGGAAAGAGCTGGGACCAGAAACCTCCGCTCCCGCCTCCAGTCCCCAGCACAGGACACCGAGACCACAGATCCGGCAATGCAATCTCCGTATATTTGATTCTCAAAATATTTCATTTCTGGCCACCAATCTTTAGATCTCCTATTGGATTTTGTTTTCCTAACTGGATTTTCCCGCGGAGCTGGCAGAAAGCGTATTTAATTTTGAATTTCTCTAAACTGAAACAGCCAATACAAACGTCAATGTGTGTGCACTGCACAGCACTGCGGTGACACACACCTCACGTTCCGGAGGGGTACCGGCGTGCCCGTTGCCTTGCTTTGTGTCTGCACGCCTGTTCTAACGTTTTATTCAATAAGGATGGCTAAATAACATAAAGGGGTGTGTGTGTTGATTTTGTTGGTTGGTTTCGGGGTCAGAAGCAGCGCGATGTGTCCCCGGCTTCGCAGGCAGACCAAGGGGACGCGGGAGGAACGGGGTGCGGGGCCGGTGCTGGCTGGTGCTGGTCGCCCCGTCCGCACGCCCAGCCCTCGGAGGGGAATCCGAGCGCACCGGTTCCTCCCCCTTCCCCAGAGCACGAGGGGCAGCTGCAGCATCAGTGACTCAAACAACTTCCATCTACCCAGACGCTAATGTCATTAGTCCGCAGAGATCCTTTTGGAATAATTTGCATCGAAACCGCCTTTACATGCTAAATGAAAAATGTCCAGACTTTAGAGAACGGGGTTTGAGTTACAGTGCTACCCCACGCGGCTCAGCTCTGTTCACACTGTTTAGTAAACGGGAAAACACGGCGCTGCAGCCAGTTCCGGAGCCGCTCCCGCGCTCCTGCTGCGCTGTGCCGCCCTGCCCGTCGCCGGACGGGTCTGCGCCCCGCGCTCAGAACCCTCCCGTCGCTTCTGGTTCCGGGCTCCGCACCCCACGCCGCAGCGCACCTGCTGAACCCCCGCACCACTTACTGTTCGCCGAAATTCGCCGACAATGTGCGGGAGCAGAGGCGCAGCGCCGAAGCTCTCGCGCCGAGCTGCGCCTCCTAACGGTCACGGAAAAGCCTCAGCTGCCGCCACAAAACAGATTGTTTTCAAACAAGAAACATCAATCTGTTAAGTTTCAAAAGTTGTCTTTGCTAAAAGCGGAGGAGGGAGGGTCAGGATCCCTCACGCCACCGAAACCCACCAAACCAACGGTGGAAGGCATCAAACAACGAGGAAAAGCCTGAGAAAGCAATTTAATCCTTTTATTCCACCTTTTCTCCCTTAATCATACCAAAACAAAACCAAAAACGTTTTCCATTCTGGTCCGTGTCCAAAACGATGGGCAAACTAATTAAGTGTAAAAACAGTTGCTCGGCGCTATCTCCTTTAAAGTAAATGCAACGCTTGCTCTTCCTGCGCACGGCTCTCCCCATTCCCAATCTGCCACTGGAAGGACTATTTGCAAACCACGAGTAGGAAACAGACTCTTTATTTCTTTGTAAATTTATCTTCATTTCTTTCAGAGTCTCCATCTGGAATCCTCCAGTAACCCACCCTGATGGGCGAAGTGACGACCCGTAAGGGAAACACCTTCACCACACACCGCAAAATCAGCCGAGACAATTAAAGCATTAGGGACCTTACGGGTCTGCTGAAGAACAAAAGCTCCTTGACACGTATAGACACGTATAGGGCGTTAGGAAAAGACGCCAAAAACCACCACCATTTGCTGTGAATTTATGTTACTGCAAGCGAATGCATTAGGACCCTGGTATAGAAGAGGAATTATTGATACGTATGTTCCCTTCAGCAGAGACTCCCAGGAGACGCGTTCCAGATTTAACGATAATCCATATTCCCCTTCGCAATCGGAAACCAGACACAGGAACCGCTGCTTTCCAGACACACGAACGGCTCAGACGCTGTCACAGCCCCACGTTGTGATGCCGTGACCACCACCGTCACCCACTGCTGCCACCGTGACCGTCCCCACCGCCGCGGCCCACGAGGAGCCCGCGCCCGCCGCGGTGCCGAGCTCAGGATCGTTGTCGGAGCCAAACGCTACAGGAACCTTCTGCGGAGTTTTGGGGGGATGTGCCAGGGTTTATGCAGTAATTGAGTAACCGAAAATTTCCGCCGCTGTCCTCTCGGACTAATCTGTAACAGCGTTAAGGGACTGCTATGACAATAATTAAATACAAGTCCTGACACAAAACTGATACTCTGCATCTCCACAAGGGAGTTTCTCTCTTAATAAGACTTAGAGTTTACCTTTTTCTCTCCTTGTTAAGGAATTCGTAAAGATTATCATATTGTACTGAGCCAAGACACACCCATATATGAGAGAACAAGAGATTTTAAATCTATGAGCTCTGGCGCATCCACCTTGTTCTCTGACCTCCCCGAGGAGCCGGAGGACGGCTCGGTGAGAGCCCGTAAGCACCTTCTGGAGGTAAAACGTCAGGTACCAAAGGGCTCCTCAGATCAACACCATCAGTACAGCAACGGTCTCCTCCAAAACACACCCTGAAGAGCCCGGTGCTGGTCGGAATTCAACCGCAATCCCACCTCTGCACACTGTGAGACCAACACGAGCACACGGGAAACCACGGTAACTGCTTCCAAAACCCAGCTGGTGTCTTGTGAGAACCAAATCACAAACATGCAAAGCTGTCAGGTAAAAAAAGTGCTTGGCAACCCCCCCGAGCTGCGTGGCCACCCCTGCGCCTGTCCCAAAAAGCCCGTATTCCACCAAAAGCCGCTCAGCGTGAAGACACTTCAGTGTCTCCATTGAGCCTCACGGCAACTCGAGCAGCAACACAACCAGACGGTGAAGCCACATCTGAGTGTTGCTCGAAGCGCTCGTGGAGAACACGTGTGTTTTTGGGGAGCGAGAGGGGAAAGGCTGGAACGCAGTGACCACACGTGTTTCCTGAAGGTGTGGACAGGGACACAGGGACCACGTTCCGGGGGCCGCGCGTCCCAGCCCCGCGCCCCCACGCCCGCCCTCCGGCTCCTACCTCCACTCCTTGCACCTTCAGCTTCATGTGATCCTCCCTGGTGGTTTTCCCGTCTTTCCTTTTTTTCCAGCAATATCCATCTTTCCTGTATTTCACCTTCTTCCTGTTGTACAGGATCATGGAACCATTCTGCGGTCTGAAAAGAAGAAACAGCTTTGGATTACATAGAGAAAAACCACCACCCTAAGAGAGTTCATGGAGCAATGTACTATAGGCCAGAAAAGTCTACAGAAAAGCAATATTGTGTCTTTGGCACAAGCGCAGGCTGCAGCCTGTGCCACAAGCGCTCCTGCCGTCCAGCACAAGGACGAGCTCCTGCGGGCGCCACTTCTCGTTCTTCTCCAACAAAACACCCCACTCAAAGACACCCGCCTTCACCCGTGTTTATCGCATAATAATAGGGCAGTAACGTTGATGTAAAAGCTGTTAATTATAGAGTAACTCATCCCAACGCTCCATTAAGTGCATAAAGGCACCTTATTACTGAGGAAAACAAGCTCTTGATGGTTTTCTACCACCATCGGCCAGCTGAAATTACCTGGATGCTCCAGAACAGCCCCCTTCCTCTGCCAGAGCGAGCGCGCCAGCGGCGGCGGGTCCCGCTGCGGAGCCCCGTCCGTCCCGGCTCTGCCGCGCGTCTCCGGTGCGCGCAGAGCGGCGCCCGGCCCACACGCCATGGCTGCGCCCCGGAAAAAAGCAGCAAACCAAAGGAAAGGGACCGGGAACAGGGGCGCGGAGCATCCGGAAAGGTCCCCCAGCAGAGACAAGCGCTTTGCCGGTGTGCAGTACATCACCGTATCTGGGCTGGGGACACCAACCACCGATCTCTGCCACCAGCACCGCTGCTGCTCCGCATCCTGCAATCCACAGAACGCCCTGAATCCCCGGCAGGCCGGGTGCCGGGACCGTCCTGGCCGCCAGCAGCCGGCACGGCGCTGGCCCGGGCACCACACGGGCCGCGCTCTTGGCACAGACGCCGCAGTTGTTTCTGGCCCCACGGTGTGGATCTTACAGACCCGAACAGCATGCAGCACATTACAGCTCTGAATCTCCTCCCTTTTATGAGCCTGTGGCATTTAAAAGCTGCCTGATCTCTATTTGGGTTTCTTGCTGGCGGCCTGGGGGAAGGAGGGAAAGGACAGAAGAGTAATGGCTGAGCAGAAAGCCTTTTGTCTTCACTATTGATGAGATGTGAGATGCTTCCCTCCCTCTCTGGTTATTTACCACCACGGCTCTCACATAAATTGCCACAGCAGCGTAAGAACTACTCTACCCAGACTGTTCCTGCTACAACTGGGAAGGAGATGCCACGCTGCTTCCGGACCTGCAGCCCCCCCACGGCTGCTGGGGCTGCTGGGGATGCTGGGGCTGCTGAGGGTGCTGGGGCTGCTAAGGGTGCTGGGGATGCTGGGGATGCTGAGGGTGCTGGGGCTGCTGAGGGTGCTGGGGCTGCTGAGGGTGCTGGGGCTGCTAAGGGTGCTGGGGATGCTGGGGATGCTGAGGGTGCTGGGGCTGCTGAGGGTGCTGGGGCTGCTGAGGGTGCTGGGGCTGCTGGGGATGCTGAGGGTGCTGGGGCTGCTGGGGATGCTGGGGCTGCTGAGGGCGCTGGGGATGCTGGGGCTGCTGGGGATGCTGGGGCTGCTGAGGGTGCTGGGGCTGCTGAGGGTGCTGGGGATGCTGGGGATGCTGAGGGTGCTGGGGATGCCAGGGATGCTGAGGGTGCTGGGGATGCTGAGGGTGCTGGGGATGCTGGGGATGCTGAGGGTGCTGGGGCTGCTGAGGGTGCTGGGGATGCTGAGGGTGCTGGGGATGCTGGGGCTGCTGAGGGTGCTGGGGCTGCTGAGGGTGTTGAGGATGCTGGGGATGCCTGGGATTCTGAGGGTGCTGGGGATGCTGAGCTCCAGCTCTGGACTGGGCCCCGCCACCAGACCTCCTGCAGTTTCCCGCGGTGACACGGGGAGAGGCAGTAACGGAGCGCTGGACCGGCAGGAACACCAGGGATTTCCAGGGAAGATTCTGCAGAAACGCCACTTTGGATGTGGTGCCCGGGTCAGCAGCACACGCCTCCCTCTGGCCCCGCGTCCCGTTCCAACGGGGTTTTGCTTCTTGTATATAAAGTCCTTTACTTGGATAATAAGAATCTAAACCAGCTCATCTTATCATGAGCATGAACCAGATACAAAACAAGAGTAAAAAGAAAACAAGTTAAGATCAGGATATTTGGTGATGCCGGTGAACTGATGCTTTGCATCTGCGTCTGCATTGCGCTCATCAATTAAAGTCCCTTTGGCCTAAACGACCGATATGTTCCCCTAATCACGTTACCGCAATATTAATAAGGCTGCTCAATGCAACTAGTTCCCTCTAAATTGTCACATCAAGATTTGGAAAATGTCAGACACATCATTTAGTGAAAACTGTTTCACTGCCCGGGGAGCTCGAGTTGCCGGAAGGGAACTGTAACCTGCGCAGAGCCAAAAGCGGCTCTGTTCCCAGGACATCGGAATGGGATCAGCCGGAGCCTTTCCTCGAGCAGGTCCTTGGCTCTAAAATTGATTTTTTATCTTATATTCATTTCAATTCGCTGCCAGGGCGGTAGTTAAAGCAGCTCAGTCCCCTACAACAAAAACACGGGGAAGCTCCTCGCAAGAGCTCAGCCGGTGTGAGCGCAGCGGAGCCGGCGACGCGGCCCCGGTGCCCCGGCTACGGCCCGGGCCAGCGCGGCGGCACCGGAGCAACGCCAGGAACGGAACGAGTGCCTCGGCAGCGGCCTCCTTCCCCATGGAGGAAGAGACAGAGATCACAACAAAACATACAGACGCTGGATTTTTTTGGTTTGTTTCTAGAATTAAATGTCATCTGCATTTAAGACAAAAGTGGATTTATTTTGTATGCACGGTATTCAAGAAGTCTAAAATAACGGACTGCAATTTTATCCAGAGCTGCAGTTAATGCAACGGCTAATCCCGTCGAGGGGACGTTAACCGGTGTCTAGATGCTCCTTTTCATCGCAGCAGTAGGCCATAAAACTCAATCCTTGCTTCCTCCTTCCAGCATGCAGCCTCCGTGTTAATCAATAGAAGTAATGCTATTCATTAAATATGAGAGTAATTACCTACAGCTCAACAATCAACCGAACACGCGCGTCCAGGATGAGGTTGGCTTTGTACCGTATCACAGGACGGTCCGGGGCTGCCGAATAGAGCTGTTTGTGAGATCAGGGTAAGTGCTGAAGACAGAAACATAAGCCCCAAAGCCCTGTAAGGGTGCCGGGCACTTTTCTGGTGTGTGCTGGGGTGCCTGATGACAAATCTTGCCCGAAACCTGCTCCTTGGGGCTACTGATCACGATGCCAGAGCCGCGACAACACATCCTTGTGTCTGCAGAGATGGACCAAGCAAGATCTGGGGCTCTGCTGACTTGGGCAGGACCCAAGTCTGTCCTGAGCCCTGTTCCCGGCAGCGAGGGCTGTACCACAGCGCTGCGGGACCCGCATCGCGGCTCCCACCGGCACCCGGGACGACACCCGCGATCATGGATGCGCTGGGAGAGCCGGCCCGGTGTTGTGCTCTCCACTTGTTCCTGACGCAACCAGAAACCAGGGACCAGCAATAACAGCAATAATAATAGTAATACAACTAATAACAGCATTCGACTTCTCAGTAAACATTTACTCTGCTGTCACTTACGCTCAATGGCACCGCGTTTTGCTGCCAAAGAGTGAACTCCACGAAAGATTCATCCGGCATCTTTCCACATCACAGTCACTCAGCCTGATTAATTCAACCGTTAACAAGTCTCCTGTTTTTAGAGGCAATTAAAAATAAAATAGAAGAAGAAGAAGAAAAGCCTTTAGAGACGGAGCTGACCACCCCCCCACCGCCGCCGGGCTACCCGGGCCGGCCGCCAGCGGCACCGCGGCTACGCCGGGACCGCGGCCGCACCGCGAGCTGCGCGGGCACTCGAGTGCTGGCGGCCTGAGCCCTGCGCCGGACCGAGAGAGGAGTCCGAGGCAATCGCTATGAGCTCCGCAGCACGCCGAGCAATCGAAACCTCCGCACAACCGTACGGGACCCAAGTCAGAGCACCACAATTGTCATTAAGTGGAATGCACATGAAATGCTAAAAATTCTTTTGGCAAATTATCTCTTGATAGAATGACATGCTATAGACCTAACTCTTAGTACAAGGCATGAAAAAAGACAGTTAAATCAACTTTGTTCACTTAAATATAATTCTAAACGAACTGGCATTCATCTCTCTATTGCTCAAGGGTCTTTATCCATTTCTTTAGCCCTCGTCTATTTGTCTCCCTTACTCCCACAGGGACGCCGTTTGATTTATTGGGAATTAGTCCTTACAACTCAGGAAAGCTTTAAACTGCTTTCAGATGGATCCCCCGGCACCTGTTGGCGCACGCGGGGAGCCCCGTTCCACGTGTCCCCAAACCCGCCGCGTAACACCGGCCGCCCTGTGGCATCGAGCGCTCGCGCCACGGGAACGGGGCGTCCTGGCGAGGGCCCGGGGCTGCAATTTACTTTAAAACCCTCTTTGAGGTGTCCTCGTTCCGCGGGCGTCATTTTAGCTACTGCTCCTCGTTCTGCGGGCGCCATTCCAGCTGCTGCTCTCCCGACGGCCGATGGCAGTGACACACACGGGCTAGCGCTGCTGCGTTTGCCCCCCCACCACCAGGTCTTTGCCAGGCTGAGGCTCAGGACTGAGCCCAGCCCAAGGGTGAGCCCGGCCCAAGGCCAAGCCCAGCCCCGCGCAGCCGGGGCAGCGCTGCTGCTGGCAGGACAGCGGGCGCTCCGCTGCTCCGGCCGCGCGGGAGGTGCCTTTACGGGCACATCTGGGCGCACGCGCTCGCTCCGACCGTCACACCCGCAGGCTGCAGCCTGCGCCAAATGCCTCCTGCCTTCCAAACTGACCTCCAGAACATCTTCTATTTATTTATATCAATTTAGCCCTATCAATTAATGATGACAAGGCAATTAACTAGAATGCCAGACAGTAAAAAATAACCGCATAATGCCTTCTTTAGAGGAAATCTATTATGTAATCCCAATCGGTCTTCATTAACATACAGTATTCCAGTAAAAGGCAGTAATCTAGTTATGGTCTGTGAAATATGAAGATCCGTAAAGTAATTTTTCAGAATTAAGGGTAAATTATTAGTAGTAAATGGGAAGGAAATGTTTTTGCATTTTTCCTGCAAACCTCTGGAAAAATCAAAGCGAGCCACAGGGCACCGCGCCGGGCAGAGCGGATCGTGCGGCGCCCAAACAGGCGCCTGAGCAGCCGCCATCGCCGCAGCTGCTCCGGACCAGCTCCCGGTCCTGCGGGCCGGTGTCCGGACCGAACCGGAGCAGCGCGGCGCGGCGCGGCCCCCGTCCCTGTCCCCGTCCCCGCGCGGTGCAGAGCCCCCCGCACCAGCAGCGCGAGCCCCAACGCCGACCACCGCGGGCACCGAACAGCCCCCAGCGCTTCGGGCTGAAAGGGCTCAAATCAGCCTTCCGCAAATACATTCAAGAGCCGGGTTACCAGCGCTCGGCACGGCCAGCGCGGAAACACCACGGCTTATCCGCCACAGCACTCATGTGGCGCTCCTCAGAATTCATACATCGAGTATTTAACGATACTAACCTGACTTATCGATTTTATACATTAAACATCCAATTATTAGAATAATTAGATTAAAAGCTTACGGGAATCCACAAAACAAGCAGTTTCCCGAGGAAACACACATTTTCCCATTTTAAGCCTTCTTCACCTTCAAACTCATTCACAAACTACTGGATGATAAAAGAGAATTAAACCCCAAGACAGAAACTGCTGCGAAGCACAGGAACAAACGCAAAGGCCGTCGCCCACCCCTCCAGGACCCGCCGAAGCTCTTGAGCACTTTCTGCTCAAATTCTTAATAAGGCAGCTTAAAAAAACAAATAAAAACCCCAAACTGCGATCGGAATGTGTTTACAACGCAAACTCAATTATTGTCTTATTCTGATGTTTATCTTTTCTATACCCTCTCAGCTCATCCTGCTTCTGAACTTAATTACCTTGCAGTATTTTTAGTTGAGATTAAATTCCACATTTCCAGATTAATTCAGCCTGAACGAACACGTGAGGACAGAAACCCCTTTATCTGTGCCGCCCAGTTTGACCCGGCTCAGCCGGCACAACTGGCACGGGCTGGAAAACCCCAACTGGAGCGCCAGCTCTGCCGGGAGCGGCACGGCGGCTTGGCCAGAGCCCGCGGAGCAAACCAGAGGCCCCAGGATGGCAGCTCGCTGGAGAAGCCAAACAACCAGCACCTTCCAAGTCACCGGAGTCATCCTTAAGCTGAACGTCGTTCGTCGGGGCGCGGGGCGCTGCTGGCTGCGGGAGGCAGCTCACACGGCGGGTTCACGCCGTGCCCGGCGCGCGGCAGGAAACCGGCACCAGGGAAACGGGACAGGGCTGATCCCCATCAACCGCACCGAAAAACGCCACAAGAATTGCGTCATTTTACGTTCTGTCAGTAAGTTACAGGTAACAAAAAGGCACGGTGGAGATTACGTGAGGGTGTGAGGTTTAAGGTACATTTTTAATTAAAACAAAAAGACCAAATCTGCGATGCGGCGTCATAAAGCAGATAATTTTACAGCTGGATGATCTCCCTGTGATGTACTTGAAAACCATTTTTAAGTGACATAAAGTTTAACATACCGGTACATCTGCCTACCCACCAGATATCCACACGGAATTTAAAATTTGATTATATGAAAGCATTGTTAGAGCGCACGCAGCGAGAACGCCAAGCGGACTGTCGTACATCTCTGTTCTCAGGACTCGTCCTGCTGCTCAGGACCCACGCGCGCTCCCTCCAGCACCAAGAGCGATCAGCTCTGTACTCGGCTGCTCCCTCCGTCTGGCTCCACAAACCCCTCTGCCTCCTTCGACCAGCCCCGCGGGTCCCGCGGCCGCGCTCAGCACCGCGGGGCGCAGGAGCCCCGCCTCGAGCTCCAGCGCGCGCTTGCTAACACACCCGCGCACGGTTTAAATCGCGCTACATCTGCCACAACCACTACACGGTGCCATCTGGAAAGCGAAGCGCCCAGGCTGCGGGCACGGCAGCCACCGAGCGGCTGTCCCGCTGCGCAGTGCCGGCTCCAGCCCGGCGCGCCAGGGCCACGGCTCCGCCAATAAATCATCCCGATAAATAGGTTATTTTTAATCAGCTGGTATTTGCAGGCCATTAAGATGCAACAAGCAGTCTCAGGCATTCTCTCTGTATGTTGTTTTTGACGCAAAGGATATATTGGAAAAAATGAGAGAATATCATTAAAGGTTAATTATGAGCATCCGAAAGGTTATTTTTGCATATCTCACCTCCTGGACAAAAGATGCTTCTTTATTACCATACCAGAATACAAATTAAGTTGCAAACCCTTTAAAATGTGACAGAGACTTTAATTTTGTTGCTGTTTAAAACAGTGGGATCAAATACCAGGTTTCCTGGCCCTTCTGCAGCCTTTAAACCGGCGGGGAGCCGCGAATCCACGCTCTGCCGGCTGCTCCGCTGGCTCTGGCTCCACCATCGGGAGCCCCGGCCCAACACACCCCACACGTTTACAGCCTCGTCTGCTGCACCCGGCCAGGGCGGCTCCCCTGCTCTGCGAGCCCGGCGGGCGCGGGGTCTCACCTGCACCGAGCACCCTGGGCATCCTCCTGACGTTCCATCTGCCAAGGGGCAGAGCCTGTCCGAATTCTGAAAGACAGCTGTCCAAAACCAAACACCCAGTGTGTTCCTTGGCCATATCTACTGACGGGAAAGGCTCACCAGGCCTTCCCAAGGCAGGCAGCAGTTTGCTGAATAACTGAATTGCTTTTCCTGACGATGCCACGTGTTCCAGGGCTCTGCCTCTCCAAGGGTGACGCTGCAGGACTCTCCCAACTCTGTGTGAAGAGGAGCAGGAGTGTTCGCACCCTGCAAGGGCGGCGGCGGGACGAGGTGTCTGTGTGCGCGGACCCGCGGTGGAGCCGGCATCTCAGACCACATGGACCAGCGATGGAGCCGGTGTCTCAAACCACATGGACCAACGATGGAGCCGGTGTCTCAAACCACATGGACCAGCGATAGAGCCGGCGTCTCAAACCACGTGGACCAGTGATGGAGCTGGCGTCTCAGACCACGTGGACCAGCATTGGAGCTGGCGTCTCAGACCACGTGGACCAGCATTGGAGCTGGCGTCTCAGACCACACGGACCAGTGATGGAGCCAGCGTCTCAAACCACATGGACCAGTGATGGAGCCGGTGTCTCAAACCACGTGGACCAGTGATGGAGCCGGCGTCTCAGACCACACGGACCAGTGATGGAGCTGACGTCTCAAACCACACGGACCTGCGATGGAGCCGCGTCTCAGACCACACGGACCAGTGATGGAACCAACGCCTGGCAAAGCAGGTCACGTTAAAACAAAGGACTTGAGCTGTTATAGGAATTAATTATTGGTGTCTCAACACCCCTGGACCACAGCGACTGAAAATCTATATGAGTCAACGCCTCTTAAAACCATCTCTGCACTGTTTATCCTCTTCGGGGGGGAAAAAAAAGAGTAGGAAATACTGAGAGCAGCGAGAAGAGAGTGTTGAGAGTCATGAAATCTTTAAAGTGTAAAGAGAGACGTGCCACATTTAGCAGGGATTATGTCAAGCAGCATCCCAAGGCAGAAGGAGCTGACAGCACACACACTGCCTTTGATGGAGGAAAAATAGGTCATACGGGACCCCAAACACACAAACAGGGTTTCCAGCAGCACGAGCAGAAAGCCCCGGTTCCCACGCCGCGTGGTGAGGCCGGCGGCGCTGGGCGCGCGGGCACGAGCCGCGGGAGCCGCCGCGCGCGGCAGCGACCAAACGCCGCAAATTAATTCCAAAGCACAATTGTTTTCAATCTTCATTTAAATCCAACCTTAGTTAATCTCACTTTAATGACATAGGAAATGGAAATTCCCTTAATAAAATAAGTTATGAATATTTATCACCCTATTTTTACCTGAAAATTGAATAATTCAATTAATTTTACTATTAATTATTTAACACAAAATTAATATACTGCGAGATTCTAACTTATCTTTAAGGAGCCCTCCATAAAGACATCCATGACAACAAGTGTTCCTTAGGCCGGACAGGGGTCAGGTGGGGCTTGGGACGGGGACCCAGCCCAGCTGTGGCAGCACCACATGCACTGGGGTCACATACACATCGGGCTCACCGCACACGCTGGGGTCACCGCACACACTGGGGTCACTACACACACCGGGCTCACCGCACACACCGGGCTCACCGTACGCATGGGGGTCACTGCACACACCGGGCTCACCGCACACACCGGGCTCACCGCACAAGAAAAACCAGCCTGACGTGACCTGCACGTCCCTTTTTAGCAGCCGCGCCAGCAGGGGCAGGGGAGCGCACGGCAGAGCAGCCCCGTCCACCGCACCGCTCTGACGAGAGCAAACCGGCTTACCCATGTTCTCTGCCGCCCAAGCAAACAGGGCTCCCCGTGTTCTCTGCTGCCCAAGGAAACTGGGTCTGTCCCTAGGCCTGGAGCTGAGCCCAGCCAAGGCCCGGCTCAGCGTCGGGGGCAGTGGGACGGGCCCTGCGCCCCCCAACCCGCGGAGCCGGGGCCGCTCCTGCCGCTGGGACCCGTCCCCACAGCCCCCGTCCGGCCAGGATTCACCAGCGGGACTCGCCGCCCCCAGCACGAGCCGCACGCGTTTTCCTTCAGTCACGAGAGGGGAATTTAAATGCTAAAAGTAACCCAGGAGGCAGCAGAAGTAACACCGAATCACCCCAAATGGATCCTGACGGTGTTATGCAAATCGCTATTGATTTGTAGGAGCAGGCTGCCACCCAACTGCTTTTAGCTGCAGAAATATTAATCACTGCCAAGTCTCACTGCCTAAAAACAGCACTTGGGCTCTTTCTGGGCTGAAAAACCCCCGTCTGGGAATTTCCCCAGCCGCTTCGCGTGTCAGTACGAGCGACGGCTCCGCGCGGCGCCAGCTTTCCAAAACGCTTCCCAAGACACAATCACCTCCCGGGCTTCGGAGGAGGAGGCGGGAGCTCGGCTCCTGCTGCGCCCGCCCGGCCGCCGCTGGTGCCACACACGGAGCAGAAGGGACGCTGAGCGAGGACGGGGCGCGGACTCTCCCGAGCTCCCTCCCTGCTGGGAAACACCTCGAGCTCCCGGCACGGCCGAGTCTGCTCGGCTGCCGGAGCCGCGCTCCTGAGACGCAGCTGAAGCTCCACCGCATTGCTCAAGCGTATTTTCGAAAGACTCTGAAATCAACAGTTACATAAGGCACTTGGAAGCAGATAAGCAAAGTATCTTCATCTAGCAGAAGGTCTTTGGACTAAGAAAGCTGGCTTTGTCATTGAAATTCCAATGTAAATAGCAATTAAGTTCTACTTGATACACAAACGTCAAGTAGTTTTTTGTTGCTGTCAGGATTCGCACTGAGCTCGGCAATGTTGGAGCTCAGCGCCGCTGCACCGGCACAGCGCCCTGCGCCGGAACGCCGCTGTGGGTTATCCGGCACGTCAGCAAGCAACCAAACACCATCGCAAGGAAACACCAAGGTCAATGCCTTGCGAGGCGCTCTTGTTAATTTATGTTGATAAACTGGAGCACTCACAAGGCTGTTGTAATAATATTCCGGTCTATTTAGATCAGCATATTTTATCAACTAGAGTCATTCAACACCAAGTTTCAGAGAAAAGCCATTTCAGACCCCATGAACGCTCTTCTGCAGCTCCTCTAGTGCCACCACAATGGTGTCACCATGATGGCACCACCATGATGGCACCACCACGATGGCACCACCACGATGGCAACACCACGATGGCACCACCACGATGGCACCACCACGATGGCATCAGCAGAGCGTCGGCTCCTCCTCCACCCGCGACCGAGGCCACCTGAGGGTCCCATCGCCACTGCCAGCGGGCAAGCCACCTTTGTTAATTGCTGAGATGAAATCAGCAGCACCCACAGCAGCAACCAAAGAACTGGAGTGTTCCAGTCCAGCGCCAGATCGATGTCATTAATTCTGCAATACTGGGAGGTCTAATTGCATGAACTCAGCATTTAACTCTTCCAATTAACTTTTATATTAAAAAAAAAAAGAAAAACCAACTCAACAATTTCGGAAGGTCCTTGAACAGCCACCACAACTTCCCTTCTCCTGGGACACGACTTCTTTCAAGTGTAAACACACGGGAGGGAGGTACAGTAACATTCATCAGGAAATCATTTTCATGCGTTGCTTTTTGCAAACCAAACTCTTAAAATCGTAAGACGCTGCTACAAAAACACCTGTAATCTCACACCTTCAATGACGCCATGGACACCCAGACTGGCTCATATGCTCCCGGCCCACTCAACAGCTTCTCTGGCAAAGGTTCTGCAAGAAATTCTTTTGCATTAATTTTGAAGTGGGATTCCCCGCTCAGAAAGAAGCGCTCCCCATCGCTCCCGTGTCACCTGCTGTCCTGCGGCCGAGGGGTGGCACCGTGTTTGTGGGGTCACCCAGGAGGGCGGCGGTGCCCCAGGGCCCTTTGGCCGCAGCGCGGGGGGAAGCGGCCGAGGCGGAACCCGCAGGGGACCCAGCTCCTTGTCCCGCAGTGCCCCGGCTGCTCCGCTCCGCCCGCCCCAGCTCGGCCTCTGCTCCGCGGGCTGCGCGACCCCCGGGACTAACGTGTGCTGTTCGTTAGGCTCAATACCGGGTCCCCGCGTCTCACTGTAAGCTCTGCCCCGGCTCGTTACAGCTGAGGCGACGCCAAACGCAGCGCCCGGCGGCGCGGGGCTGCCAGCGCCGGCCCTGCGGCGATGGCGACGGGACGCCCCGGCGGGCTCCCTCCCGTGATCCTGCCCTTCCGACAGGAGAGAGGCAGAGCGAGAAAAAGAGAAAACGACAAAATCCTGCAACATCAGAACGCAAGAGTCGTTTTTGTGTCAGTGAGACATCCAGAACCGCTGCGAGCCCGAGCGAGGCAGAAACGTCAGCAAAACACCCGCAAACCTCCCGGCGGGGTCCCGGGGGAGTTGAACGTTTATGGCAGCGCAAGGACATGACATTCACTGAATAATAAACTGCAAACATGTCTGTTAATGCAGCTTTTTGGGATCTCCTCGCCATCACACACTTAACCCCAGCAAGAAAAGCAGCAGAAGGCAAACAATGCCGGTGGCTGCACGTCGGCCGGGCAGAGCGCAGGGCGGGCTCGAGCCTTCTGCTGCCCTGGAGTCGGAGGCCGCGGGGAGCCCCGTGAGACGAGCGGCCTGCAGCCTCGCGCACGGGCCCAGCCCCGCCGAAGGGCTGCAATCAAACCCTGAACCATCGGGTTCAAACTTTAACCTGTCAAGACTGCAGCTGTTCCATTTTTAATCAATCTGATTTCATTCAATAAAATGCTCATTAAGTCAATTAATGAGAGCTCGGTGTCACAAGGCATCAAGCGTGACTGGGAGTTTTCACTTGGTGGCCAAGGCATTGATTAGCGAGTCGTCAGCGAGAACGAGTCAATGTGCTGAAGCAGGAGCAACGTTACCTTGTTTTAGGGGAAGTTGTTAGCCATTCTTCGTGCTTTTCAAACGTTATTAAATAAGCTGCAATTTCCTGAAAGAGAAACGCAGAAAGAAAAAGAAGTTATTTGCATGGCTGTGTTGGAAACCACAAAGTTTTAAAACAGAGACAAGGAGCTGCCAGCCCCGGGTTAGCTCTGCAGCTTAAGCCAGGTTTTGCCTGGGAGAGCAGTGTTCACAGTCACAGCAGCAGAGCCAGGTTTAACAACGCCAGGAACAGAGGCGAGCGGGGAAAGCACGGACAGTTCCAGCACAGGCAGCGTGCTGGCAGCTCCGGTGGCCGCGGCACCGCCGGCAGCCTGGCGTTAGGGCAGGAGGCAAAGGGCAGGCGTACCGAGACCGGCACGGGGAGCGCAATTAAATATTTATAAATAGAACAGCATCACTGCAGAGAGAATTACTGAATTATTAATCGTTGCCATAAAAAGCCAGCGGGTGACATCAACATAAGTCATCGCTCCCACTTGCAGGAATGATACGGGCGATTACTTCCAGATCAGAACCGATTTGTTCACAGGAAATTATGGGTGCCGCGAGATAATTGATGACGGCGCTGGTGCGAACGGGGACGTGGAGCGGCCGCCCGGCCCCTCGGAGAGGCAGGGAGGGGACACCCCGCTGCCCCCACACCCGCGACGTCCCGACGCCGAGGTGGCCACGGGCCCTTGGGCTGCAGCAAACACGCTTTTCACCCCCCAGACAGAAAGAGGTGGTTTTTGATAGTTCTCTTCCAAAAACCGCCTCCCCGCCGGTCGGTTTCCCTTCCCGGACCCGCGG